>NC_081430.1:80174988-80474988 GCF_949786415.1 Peromyscus eremicus
AACAGTTCTCACAGTGTTTGCAGAGGGCTGGGTTGAGTTCCAATCACTTACATGGCAGCCCCCACCTGCTCCTAATTCTAGTTCTGGGGCTCAGATGCACTCTCCTAATGTCTGTGGGTTCCTCCACACATGGGCTGTGTATACTAACACTCAGGCACACATGTATACATAGAATAAACATTTAAAAAATAATTGATACTTTCCCAATAGTTGTCTGCTGCTTTAGACAAGAGGTGGGTCAGGGTTTGGTTCTTTGGGGGAGTTTTGGACAGAGACTGGTGCTCTTGATAGGTTAGGTGCATTCAGATTGGTGTGGCCACAGACTATGGTGATGCTATTTATTGTCCCCAGAGTTGGAGCATCAGTCATGCTGGACTTGAACGCACTCTGTAGCCCAGGCAGACCTTAAACGTGGGATCTTTCTGTGGCTCCTCCTGAGTAGTTAGGACTACAGGTTTGTGCCAGCAAGAGCTGTTGGGCATTACTGTGTGTGCCCATTGCAGGTCTTGGGGTGTAGAGAAATGAAGGGTACGTTGGAGGGTCTGGTCACGTGGTGTGTTAACTGTTGATGAGTCGTTGTTGTTGCAGCACTAAGCATTCTGGGATTGAGTGGGAGAGGAGTGATCATGGCTTTAACCGTGAGGAATGTATGGAGTGGCGAGAACTGGTTTTTAGGTGGGTGTCTTGGAGGCAGAAATTATTTTGGGTGCTCCCTGGTGTCAAACAAGAAAACCTTTCTTTTTGTTAAGCTTTTGGTCAAATCCTCAAATTAATTTAGGAAAGCGTTGGTGCTTTCCTGCATGTATGTCTGTGTGAGGGTGTCAGATCCCGTGAAACTGGAGTTACAGACAATTGTGAGCTGTCATGTGGGTGCTAGGAATCGAAGCAAAGTTCTCTGGAAGAGCAGCCACTGCTCTTAACTGCTGAACCGTCTTTCTAGTCCCTAAATCCTCAAATTTATAACATGGGTCCATTCATCTGGTCAGTAATTGTTGATATACATAATCCGTTTTTCTGGGAGTTGACTTACTGTGCATTACTTTGTTTCAGCTTTTGAGGGAAAAAAAAAAGGTGTGTAATATGATATTGACACAGTTACTGAAAAACCTCAAACCTTTCTGTTTAGGAAGTGTATAGTAAAGGATTTAGAGCAATTGTAAGAATCCTCACGAAAGGGATCTATGTTTAAATTGTCATCTTTTCCATGCTTGTTTTCCCCCTTACAAGGAGCTGACTTCGTCTTCCTGCAATTTCCTTTTAGGTTTTCCAGCTCACCTGACAGTTGTTACCGCAGCTTGTGTGCAGTGACTTCTGTTGGCGAGAGGCTGTCTAAATGTCTGAAGTTACAGTGCTTATTTATGAAGGGCTTTCTTACAACGTTTTGCATCATCACTTACTATCCCGTTGAAACTGTCCAAGTCAGCATTCTGTGGTGCATTCGTAGAGTTGTGTGACCATCTCTCTTCATAAACAGTTAGAACATTTTTCATGACCTAGAGAAGACCTCCAAACCCATTTTCATTCACTCCTCATTTCCCTATCTTCCCACTCACCCCATCACTACTGCTTTCTCTCTTTATAGACTTGTGTAGTCTGTGTGTTTCATGTAAATGTAAGCATGTAGTGTGCCATATGTGATGACTGGCGTCTGCCTCCCAACTCCATCAGACCTCCTTCCTCCTCCACCTCATTACTATTATTATTGTTTTAGCTGTTTTCATGACAGGGTCTTACTGTGTAGCTCTGGCTAGCCTGAAACTCACTCTGTAGATCAGGTTAGCCTTACACTCACAGAGATCCGCCTGCCTCTGCTTCCCGAGTGCTGGGATCAAGGGACGTGTACCACCACATCTCGCTAAAGCACATTTTACTTCTTGCAAACACTTTCACTTTTGGTGGTATTGTGACAGTCAAAAGTACAAAGTCCCTGTGTGCTGATGCAGAAACTGCCACCTGTGCTGTGACCAGAGAAAAGTTCAAAGCTGCCAGGGACTGCACATGTGGGGCAGTGTGAGTCTCAGGCCTTTTTAAACAAAGTACGGCCTAAGCCCCGTGTGTGCTCAGTACACCCTGACTGCTACTAGCTTGCTGCTTCCAGACACCTCTCTGTATTGAGCCTTCCCTTCCTTCTTGTCTGATCTGTGACCACACCTGCCTTTGCCCCCTGGCAATGGGTTCCCATTTCCAACATTTTCTCTTTGTTTTACTGCTACCCTCCCAGAACCAACCTTCACCTTTATATCTTAGTGGCTGGGGCAGTCTCCTTCACAACCACTGGGCAGTTCTGACTAACGTCACGCTGCACGCGCTGTCCTGCAGCTAAAGTGTCTAGCATGCTGTGTGCAGCAAACCCACACTCCTGCTTCTGTGACTAGTGCGGTGCCTCTTTTTCTTTCCTGTTGATGTGAGTTTCTGTCTCCCGCCAGACTGCCTTGCGCTTTTGTGCTGGGCTTCTGCTCTGCCTGCTTACTATCCACCCTGGTTCCTTTGAACCTTCATCTGTTCACAGTTTCAGTTGTATTTGCAGGTTTACCTTTCTTTAGTTTAAAAAGTATACACAGTCACTGACAGCCTTCTTGCTTTCAATCCCTTCTTGCCTTGTAACCAGACTGGCCTTAAACTCCTCCTCATCTTTCCACGGCCTGTGGAATGCTGGGATGATAGGTGTGTCCCAACACTCCCAACTTGAACTCTAGTTTAATTTGGATCTTCCTCATCCTTTAACACCCACCTCTTTAGTGAGAACTTCTTGAATACTGTATCTCATCCTGATTTTTCCCCTCTCTGAAGTTTACTTTGCTCTGTTGTATGTGTAACTCTCCAGCATGTAATAAGTACAGAGTTCTTATGGTAGAACATCATGAGAGTAAACACCCATGCTTGCACACGAGGAAGGACTTTTCCGGTAGAGCTCCCTGCAAGTGTGATAGAGCATCCATCCTGGAGGGGCCATTGTAAGGGACATTCAGGCTCCACATGAAGGGTCAGCTGGGTGAGCGGGTCTCAGGCATTGTAAGTATACAGAGCCTCCATTTCCACGGTGGATGTTCACATTGAAGTGTCTGTGAAGTCACTTGGAAACGTCTCAGTCAGATGATGCTCTTCATCCTGAAAGCCCACGAGTGTCCCTTGACCTTGCTGGATTTTCACTCAAGTGGTAAGACCATGTACATAAAGCTTTTGGTCTTGTCTACTTAAGACACCAAGCCTGGAGGGGGATATGGACTGCAAGAGAAACCCCCTGGTTTCTTTCCAGGTATATCTTCTTAGAGGAGAGGGACCCTTCCTCATTTTGCGTGTTTCTTTATTCACTCCAAAACATATTAGCCTGCTGTTTACTTGTAGGCCTTGTTACTGTGTGTTTTATCCAGTTATCCTTGTTAATTTTTTGGCCTGAAAAGGAGCCACCTAGTGTTGAGTCGCTTCATGGCAGGAGCCTTTTGATTCCTAGACATAGGATTAACATTGGCCATGATAGTTGAGGACCCACTTCATGTCACATGATTCTTAACCTTTCTAACAGGCCTGCGAGATAGACATTGGCACTGTGGGTGGGGGCCATGCTGCTGAATTCATGGGACAGGATTCCTCCCTGTGTCATGCACTGCAGCAGCTGTCCTGCAGGGGTGCAGCCGTCTCTGCAGGGGTGCAGCCGTCTCTCGGGAGTGTCGTCGTCGTCGTCTCAGTGTGTTGTGGTTGTGTGAGTACAGTGTATTTTCCTGTTGGAAATTCCAGAAAGTCTGTCTACTTATAATAGGGTACGGATGACCACCCAGTCAGCTAAGCTAGTAATTTGTTTTAAACACTAGTTCATGCTGATGAAACACTCTCTCCACCCATTCCTCCAGTGAAAGGCTGTCTTCCTAGTAGAAGTTTTAAGTTGGGAATGCAGCTCCTAATTGGTTCACATTGTCCCATATTTTTTTGTTTAAATCATTGCTAATGACTGGGAGTTCTCAGAGTTGTCACGTGAGTCAGCTTTTGGTGTGCCCAAATTCCAACTTGTTGTGGGACTTTGGCTTGTCAGTGTGACCTGCACAGTTAATACCTTTCACCAGACTCTGGGGCAGGTTTGTCCTATGTTAGATGGATACAGTGAACCCTTAGGAGATGATGAACCTAAAGCCTGGGAAGGCTAGGGTACTTGCCTGGCTTCCAAGCACTCACCTCCTCCTGCTGGCTTCAGTAAGAAAACTCAGGCATTAGATGAATGCATTTGTAGGTAGAGGGTGAAGAGAGCAGATATCTCCGATTTCTAGAGAAGGTCTTGGGTACATACTGCATTTCCTCCCTCCAGAGGAGTCAGGGTAGGAGGCGCTGGGTGCCTTCTCTTGGCCAGCACAGAGGTTGGGGAGCAGCAGCCTCACGGGGGACTTCGACATGCTGCAGAAGCCCATGGCATCAGGTTGCACAGTTTCTGGTATGAGGAGCTAGGTGGAATGTAAATATTTATAATTGTGGTGAAGCAAGTCTAAATCTTAACAGAGTTTGTAACAAGGACAGTTTTTTCCTAGAAAACTTTCTCTTCTCAGCCCAGGTGAGACAGAAAACCCGAGGCATCTATTTTTGCAGTGAAAAGCTTCTTTTCTCATCTTGCTTTGTGGGTTCTGGTGTGACCTCTGGCCGTCATCCCGCATTGACCTTTGCCTTAAGATGACCCTGTTACCATCAGTCTAGCATCTGCTTTGTTTGGAAAAGAATGTCCTCTAAGAGCCTGGGGCACAATGGACACATACGCAAGTATGCAGAGTGTTGATGGAAGTGAACTCACTGGAACACAGAACCAGGTGTAAACAGTCCTGGGTCCTAGGAAATGGGAGTTCAGTTGATAGTGCAGAAACCATGAGCTCAGGCTGAGGTGAGAAGGGCGCTAGCTCAGGCTAGTTCTGGGGACAAAGCGGCGCCTTCTCCGCCCTGTCCACGTCTGCTGAGCCTGGCTCCACATTTGCAGAGCACGTGTGCCCTCCCTCACGTTTACACGTGGGTCAGTTCTCCCATGCTGATGCTGGTGACTCCTTTTTCACGTCAAGTCAGTGGAGATGTCCTGCTCTGGGCTGTTAGATAAGGCTTTCTGGTGGTTAATCACCAGTCTGGGCTGGGGTTATCTTAATCTTTTGTTTGCTTTAGTGTTTAGTCTTGTTCAGTCTCAGGGCAGATTAATCTTGGAGGATATTGTTGAACTTTGGTGGCTCAGTGCCTCCTGAGTGGCAGAGCCCTGGTGTGACTTAATGAGTTCGGTTCCTGCTGCTCCATCTTGTAGCAGTGTTTGCCGGCTTGGTCTTGGTTCACCAAGGATGGAGCAGTGTGGAGCAGTGGACCCCTGAGTAGGTGCCTTGTCGGGAGGGGAAGACTTTTCTTGTCGGCTGCCTATTGTTGAGAGCAGCCTTTCGGTCCCCACCCTTTCAAATGCTCCACACAGGCAGTGACCCCAGCCCCTTAGTATGAACTGTAGTACCCCGTGATCACCTCACGGTCCATCTACCAAGTCAGACATTTCCTGATACTCACCGTTTGCTCAACATGCACTCAGCTATTCTGTGGCGGGTGTGGGCTCTAAGACCTGTACTGAGTGTTGTGTAGAATTTAGTTTAAGGTGCTTGTAGCTAGTGAGCCCCGCAGGAAGACAAAGGAACCCTTTTGAGTGCCCTGCCTTCTGGCTTTCTCTTGTCAGGAAAACAACATAAAGGCCATGTGGAAAGTTTGGAAAATACAGAAAAGTATGAAGAAGGAAAAAAGCCGACATTTTTGTACCACCCCAAGGCCCAGCATTCCGTTGTTATGCTTCTTGACTTTAGAAACAGCTTCCGACCAGGCCGTAGTGGCGCACGCCTTTAATCCCAGCACTCAGGAGGCAGAGGAAAACGGATCTCTATGAGTTCAAGGCCAGCCTAGTCTACAAAAGCGAGTTCCAGAACAGCCAGGAATGTTACACAGAGAAAACCTATCTCAGAAATCCAAGAAGAAGAAAAAAAGGCTTCCAAGCCAGCAAACCCAGAGCTTTGTCTAGTAAAAAGGGAGCTTTGAGGTTCTATATGGTGTTTTCTTGGGGTGACTGTTAGGTGGCTGCCTCAGAGTTCGCTGGAAGACAGACATGGGGAGCAAGCACACACCTAGGAGGGCTGACCGTAGATTTCCCTGTGAGGCATTCTGGGTTACAAGTGCGTTCTAAAACTTGGTGAGGTGGGTGCTGGCCTTCAGATGCTTTTCTCAAACATCAGTTTACTTGACCTCTGCTGGAGAAGTCAAACAGAGTCATCTCTTGAGAACAAAATGTGAGACATTTTATCAGTTGTAGTCTGTCCATGGTTTAAGGTTGGGAGAGTTTAAGTTTGGGGAGGCCAGCAAAGAAACATTTGTTTAAATGAATGTGGGGGCGCGCGCGCGCGCGCGCACACACACACACACACACACACACACCATTCCAGGCTGTTAAAAACTAGCATTTTTTACAATATACCTATCAAATCTAGGAATTTTCATTTTGTAGTTTAGATTTGGAAATAGATTTAGCGGCCGAGTTGCTTGTCTGAGTCACAGTATTCTATGTTGGGGCAGTGACCTGCTGACGTTTTATAGTCACGGACTGAGTCCTGTTGCACCTCTGTGGTTTTTCACTTTCGAAAAGAGGACAATGATGGGTAATGGGTAACTCACAGGTGATTGAAAAGGTGACGAGAGCCTGAAGGCTTGTCCTTGGGTGTCAGGTGGGGACAGGTAACCGGAGGATGCTTGAGCAGATGGGTAGAGGAGGGAGAGCAGGAGGAGGAATAGTTGGCACCTTTTTTTGGTTTAATTTTGGGTAGGGCTGGTAACTGACCAGAGGTTAAGAGAGCAGGATGGGTACTACATGGGAGATGCTTGTTTCTCCTTGCGAACTTAGTTCTTTATCCACGTGCTCAGCACTTGAAGCTGTCCTGTGTGTAATTCTGGAAATCAGGCTGATTTGTACTGAAAAATTGGGTGGCCATTTTGTTATGGGATTCGATTATGATTGAAGTTGTGTAAGGGGGTTCTGGTAGCCTACATTTTCTGAAAGGTATCTCTTGAAGCTTGGAAGAAAGATGGTGTGTTTCCAAGGCCACTAGATCTATAAAAAGAAGCATGGGAAGCCCCAAACAACAAAATTCTGGTTGGATGTATGGGTGCAGATATCTGATAAACAAAGTTGGGGAGCTTCTAAAGAAGCCAGTGAAAACAGGGCCACTGGGAAAGAGGCCAGATTGAAAGCAGCTATTAATATGCAGTTCACATGCTGTATAATTAGTCCAGTTGCTTCTAGTGTTTTCACACCTCTATGCAGCCGTCACACCGACAGTTGTGGGAGATTTCATCACTTCATCAAACCCCTAGACCCCTCTAGTTACCAAGCCCTTCCCTCTCCTACCCCCTCAACCCTAGGAAGACATTAATGTACGTTCTGTCTATGCAAATCTGCCCATCCTGGACATTTCCTATAGACAGCATCATGATATGTGGACTTAATGACTTATGTTTTTAAGGTTCATACATGTCTTTCTACTTTGTTAAGGAAGGTCATTTGAGTGATGTTCAAAAGAGAAAAGGATTATAATAAATATGAAAATAAGAGCTAGACTCAGTTCAAAGTGTGTTAGGAAAGTTGTGTTTAGTGTTATAGTTTAGATCCTAAGTGTCCCCACAGGCCGTAATACATCAGGTCTGTGGGGAGGCTGTGGCACCTTTAAGAAGGCGGGGCCTCTTGGGAGGAAGTTGTGTCGCAGGTTGTCTAGAAGGGTACTAGCATGCTGGCTGTTACTAGCCTGCAGCAGCAGGAGGAGCCGCCTTGCTCCCCACGTTGCTGCCACAGCTCCAAAGCAAGGGGCCAGCCCACAGCAGACTGAGCCAGATCCTGTCCCCTGCTTGTGTCTGGCATTTTGTGACAGCAGAGGAAAGCTAACATGTCCAGTATGGCCTAGGGAGTGTGGGAGCAAGACTGAAATTATCACAGTGGTGTTTAAAGACCTCGTAAGTGTAACACACTTGGATACAGGTCGTGAAGATGCAGCTTGATAGATGGATCAGAGAGAGGTAGTAGGGTTTCATTTTGTGACTGGAGGGAGTGAGTTGGAGTGTTGGAGTGTTGGAGATGGGAAGCTGCAGAGGTCGTTGGTGGTGCCAGAGGTCCAGGTGCCGTGGTGTCATTTAAGTATTGCCAGCCAGTTAAAAGCAGGTTGTCGTTGTCGTCGTCGTCGTCGTCGTCGTCTTCTTCTTCTTGTTCTTGTTCTTGTTCTTGTTCTTGTTCTTCTTCTTCTTCTTTCCTTCTTTTTTTTTTTTTTTTTCTCCAGCATTTTTCTACTCAGGCCTCTTTTTACCTGAAATTAGTTTGTGCCCTCAGATGATCTTTATGTAAAGTAGGTAATGCAAGTCAAACACCTGACAGCAAATCATTAAGAAATTTTTTTGTTTTTTGTTTTTTGTTTTTTTTTTTTCCAGAGCTGAGGACCGGACCCAGGGCCTTGTGCTTGCTAGGCAAGTGCTTTACCACTGAGCTAAATCCCCAACCCTTTTTTTTTTTTTTTTTTTTTTTTTTTTTTTTTTTTTTTGAGACAGGGTTTCTCTGTGTAGCTTTATGTCTTTCCTGAAACTCACTCTGTAGCCCAGAGATCCGCCTGGCTCTGCCTCCCGAGTGCTGGGATTAAAGGTGTGCGCCACCACCATCCGACATTTTAAAACAATTCTTCGGTATATGTGTAATTTTACTATTTATTAAAGATGAAAACAATCTAGAGTAATAATGAGGTGGATGTGTTTATTTTATGTAAAGAATTCATTCTTGGCTGAGTATTTGATATTACAGGGCAAGAGTGTCTCCAGATTCTCAGAATTGACGGATAACTCTGACCTTAGAGTCACCATTGCTGAGAGTTCCAGTTCACATAAATGCCAGAAATGTATTTAGGGTTGTTTCAGAAATAGTTGGGAACTCTCTCCTACTCCCAAGCCACACTTTATTGGCTGCTTTTCATGGCACTCAGGAAAACAGTCATACTAGTTACGGTCTTGTTGCTGTGACAGGTCCTGACAGAGGCAGCTTCATACACCCATCACGACCAGGAAGTCATTGCAGTGGTGTGGGGCAGCCGGCCACATCTCATGCTGGTGCTCACATCCCATGCTGGTGCTCGGTCCACCCCCACCCCACTCCCTATTTTTTTAGTTCAGCATCTGAGTCTGTGAGATGGTGCCAGCCACATTTAGGGTAGGTCTTCTGGTCAGTGAAACCTCTCAGGAAATAGCCTCACAGACACGCCTGGAGTTGTGTCTAGGTGTCTCTGAATCTGTTCAAATTGGCAACAAAGAATAACATCACAGCATCTCAGACAACAGTTTTTAAAATCAAACATACTAACACAATACAATCCACAGATATACAAATTTGATACTTAAATGTAAGGAGTAATGTTAGGAAAATATGAAAAGTCTTTGTTTTCTATAGTTAAAGCATTGTACTTTTAAGAGCAGAAAAGTTTGTATGTACAGTAAAAACATTGCAGTTTATAGCAGCTTGATAGTTTAGACTCTGAGCCAAGGTGTTTCAGGTGGAGCGCTCATTGTTACTGTGTAGCCTGACATGCACTGTGTGTGTGTGTATGTGTGTGTGTACATGTATGCCTGTGTGCACACATACTCAGCCAAGGCTGTGGTGAGGTTGCATGATGCAGACCTGTGGAAAACACTTTGCATTCTATACATGTTTAATTCTGAGTTATTTTTGGTCATTGTGTGTTCAGAAACTTCGCATTGTTGTCAAATATTTGATGCCCTCACCCCAGTGGGGGCTGCGACTCCAAATTTGAGTGTTGTGTTGTGAAAAGGGACCATTTGAATGCCTAGAGAATAGGAAGCATGCCATCTGAGAATACTGAGCAGCCTTTTAAATTGTGTACATTTAGCTTTATGAAATATTTAACAAGTTCTTTCTCACTTCTCTGAGGACCTACATTAAGATTAAGTATGGGTTTTGTCTGTACACCAGCTTCAGGAATCACTGTAGTATTACGTGTTTGTTATTTTGATGTTACCGATAAATAGGCATCATCTTCTTAAACTTGAGATAAGATTACTATGGGGGTTAGAGGGCTTGCTCAGTGATTAGAAGCCCTTGCTGCTCTTGCAGAGGACCCACATGGTGGCTCATGACTATCTGTATCCAGTTCCAGGAGATCTGATTTCTCTTCTGACATCCAAGGGCTCCTGCACACACCTGGTGTGCATAACACTCAGATACACACACACACACACACACACACACACACACACAAAATCAAATAGATATTTTAAAAAGACCGATAAAGATTAGAGTATAAAGATACAAATGAATAAAAACATTCAAAGTAGGCTGTTGTGTCATGTCTAGCCTGGAAATACTTAATTTCTGGAGTGAGAGCCACAGAGCCAGCCAAGCAGCCAAAGGACACATGTGGTTCACATGTTATCACCGTCAAGTTCAGACTAATTTCGGCCACTCATCTGCTTCAGCTCCTAGGACATGATTGTTTCTTAAGGTTTGGTGCAGCCAAATTCTGAGTTTTCCTCTCGGATCGATCGTCTTGTTTTTCGGAGATGGACAGGCTCTCACTCCTTCTTTAGGTTATCAGAACTAATGGCCGGGGCTCTGTGATGTGCTGGAGGAAAGCTGTTTGGGCCAGCAGGTTTGGGGAACACCGTCCTCAGGAACGGCAGCACTGAGGGCTTCCTGGCCCTGCGCTGGCGTGGACTAACATTAGCAGCATTGTCTGAGCTTCGCTGATGCTTCTGTCTGCTTCCTGTTGGATCAAACACCTCCGTTGTAGTTGGCAAGCCTTCTGCTGGAGTGTCGGCATCGTTAACTGGCCTCAGAAGTTTGTAAGTGGTCCTTCAGAAAGGGTTGCCTTTGAGTACTCCTGAAAAATAGTCTGTGCTACTTGATAGTACAGAGGAATTGATTACTCCCAGACATCAAATGTCCTTTGTAGGAGTTTGTTGCTACTTCAGAGAACAGTGTTACAGCCGATTCTTTTTCCTGGCTCTGCTAACTGATGTTATGGAATCTAATTTCTCTATACCAAGAAAAGAATGTGAATGTGCATGGTTGCTCCTGGGTGTTTTCAGTCTGCTTTTGGTGTTAGGTAAGAGTGTCATGTTTTAGTTGTCTGCTCTGTCAGTGGTTACGTGATTATCTTTTCCCTGAGGGATGGGAAAATGAGTGAAAAGTTCACCGCTGCCTCGTGAAGTAAGCTACGCCTTGGCACCAAGTGCTGATCGCTTGGCACACATAAGCATTAGATCACCTCGTCTGCTCCTTGGGAAGGTTCCGAAAGTGCTACCTAACTCTACAGGCTTCTCCATAAACTCCAAGTGGTGCAGGGGGTGATGCGTACTGTTTCCTGTTCTCATATGTCTTGCCAAGTTACTCTCACCACATTCTTTATTGATAGAAAATTAGTTAGACAAAAACCATTTTCTTCTCCCTGCATGGCAGAGGTAATGAAATGTCTGAGAAAGTACATATAAGGCAAGATTTGAAGTGCTGCTTGTGGATATGAGCCCTGCTTTTAGACCAAGAGCTGGAGTTCAAGGGGAATGTCTTGTACGTCTCCTTCGGTATCAGTTGTTCCTCTGCGAAGAACATTTGCTACAATATTGCTCAGGGTTTTTAACTGCCCAGACCAAGTTCTACCCGATATAGACAAAGTGAGTTACTTTGTTACATTGCAAAGGGAGATGGCTAATTTAGCGTAAGTATTTGAAAGACTAAAGGAAGAGACTGGCTGGATGTGCTAGCACAAGCCTTTAAGCCCCAGCTTGGTAGAAGCAGAGGCAGGCTGGTTTCTGTGAGTTTGAGGCCATCTTGGTCTCATACACAGCCAGAGGCCAAGGCTATATAGTGAAACTCTGTCTCAGAATAAAAGAAAATAATAACATAAAAAAGAAAAAGACTGCAGGCTGAGTTTCTGGGAATCGCTAACAGGAACCCCAGTGCAGATAGCCTCTGGAGGAGCCACATTGTCAGGGGCCCCAGATTCGAAGCTACAGCTAGAATCACCTCA
Organism: Peromyscus eremicus; assembly: GCF_949786415.1. Lineage (NCBI taxonomy): Eukaryota > Metazoa > Chordata > Mammalia > Rodentia > Cricetidae > Peromyscus > Peromyscus eremicus. The sequence goes on from NC_081430.1 coordinate 80,187,036, forward strand.
CTTCAGCCCAGTGGGCGGTATACACCAGGCTACCCCTCTGCTTCTCCTTGTGACCTTCTCCATCAGTGTGTGGTTGGAGGTACCTAGTTCGCCAGTCTTCTGGTCCTATGAGGCAAGGGTGGTGGGAAGTGTAACCCCTCCCTCAATTCAGTTTTTAAATTCTGTTTTGGGAAGGTGAACTTCGCTTGTTCTGGAATAGAGGTGAAATGGAGCCAAGGTGACCCTGGACACCCTGATTAACCGGTGCTGCTTGTAGCACCTGCTGAAAACGATGCAGTAATCACAGAATTACAAACAATAGAGGAGCCAGCAGTGTCTAGGGCTTTTTTTTTTTTTTTTTTTTCCCCCAAGACAGGATATTTCTGTGTAACAGCCCTGGCTGTCCTAGAACTTGCTCTGTAGACCAGGCTGGCCTTGAACTCACAGACATCCTCCTGCCTATGCCCTCTGAGTGCTGGGATTAAAGGCATGTGCCACCACTTCTGGCTTGAGTTTAAGTAAATTTTAAAGAAGCATGCTTTTATAGCAGGGAACAGCACCTAAACCTGTAGTTTAGTTTCGTTAATCTGCTAAGAGCATGGTGGTGATGGGGCCCAAGACAAGAGCAGCAGCACGCTCTTTAGTCCTTGGTGGGCCAAGCCTTGTGGATTTCTTCTTTTAATCACAGAGATGAGACTTCTTAGTGGGCCACTGTGAGTTCATTGCTGCTACTAGAAGAATAAATCAGTGCACGTTTGTGATCAATTATCTAATTTTTTTTTCTTCTCTAAAATAGAGTTAGCTCTGGGAGAGACTTAGAAATTATGCTGTTTTAGGGGCTGGCAAGATGGTTCAGTGGGTAGAAGCACACATGATAACCTGAATTTGATGCCCTGGACCAGCATGGTGCAGGGAGAGATCCAGCTCCTGCAGGTTGTCCTCTGACTTCTGTACCTATATACTCTATGGCACGTGCTATCCTGTCCCCATGAAACAAATGATGTAATAAAACAGAAGCAGAAGAAGTCACCCATTTGGGAGGCCAAGGCTGGCAAGCGTGTGGTGGCTCAGGCTGTAGGTAGCTGGCCGGTGAGAAGGCCTGCTGGCTTCTCAGCTGGGCCTTCTGAGAGCAGCATCGCTTCAGGAAGCTTCGAGTGCCCCAGAGTGTCTTTGGTTTGAAGGACGCTGGTGGTCTTTAATGTGTCAGATGAACACTTGGGTGTGTGTTTGTTCTTGAGATTTGAGGAAAATGAATCATAGAAGGAAGAATTTGTGCAAAACACACTTTGGGGGAACATTCACTGAGCAGTGTCTGATTGAAGGTCCAGATTTTCCGGTACAGTAAGTTGCAAAAGTGAAGGACACTGTACGTAACTCTTCTGTTTTCTCCCTGGGTGTCTGTACGTTTATCCTGAAGTAATTCTTTTGCTAAGGCACTTCCATTGCACACATGGTCAGTGCTGGTTAAGAACTGCCTCCTTCATGTCTGCTCAGACACTGCTCTGCAGTGTGCCTTCTTGTCCCGAGCCTCTGTTCCTCCCTGAGTTCCTCTTCCTTTTATCCTGCCCTTCTGTCTTCAGTCACGCAGAGCCCTTCTTAGTGATGTGTGCACCGCCCAGAGAACTTGTCTGCTCATTAGACCGCCGTCATTCCTGTCAGAGTACAAGCCCCGGGAAGGCACAGACTGCCAGGCTGGTCCTCTCTAGCATGCAGGAGAGAATAGGCATGTGGACAATGACTCGGCAGAAGCAGCTGCCTTTGTGGATTTGTGTTAGTGAAGCGTAGGCTTAGCTCTACTGTTTGCTTATTGGCTTATTAGGAATAGCACAGTCGTCTGTTTGTATACAGAAAATAAGTAAGTGTGAGTTGTGGTATGTGTTGTGTTTTTGGAGCCTCTTTGCTTTTTGTCAGTAAACAAGGATCTAGATTCAGATGAAAAAAGCCGTTATCCTAGAGTACTAAGTGATTAAAATGCATAGACATTCTCAAATACGGACTTGGACGTGTACCTAGCTTAAATGGATCTCACTGTCATTGTCCCAGAGAGCCAGACAGCTTGGGGTCAGAGTTTCAGGGTACTGAGTTAATGGAGGAGGATGAGGAGGGAGGATATAGGGTCTTTCATCTGATGCCAGAGTCCTTCAGCTGTGGAATCCAGAGCAGCACATTCTGTTAATCTAACTCTGTTGGAGAAGCTGAACAGCATACAAGGAGATATACTCAATGAGAATAATGTCCTATATCCTAAAATTTTCATTTAAGTAAGTTTATGGTAGTTGGGGTGCAAGATCATTCGTAAATCTTTAAATAATATTCAGGTATTTGGAGGGAGGTATTCCTCAGCACTCATGTCATGTGGAGGTCAGAGGACAGCTTGCAGGAGTTGCCTCTCTCCTGCCTTGTGGGTCCTGAGGATCAAACCCAGACGGTCGGGCTTGGCAGTAAGAGCCTTTACCTGCTGAGCCATCTCCCCACCCTGTAAACCTTTTTATTACTTAATAAAGACAGAGTGACTTTGAGAATTCAAGGCAAATAAAGATTACATGTTAGAAGGTGGTGAGACACCTAGAAAATGCCTTAGAAATCAGCTAATTTTTATGAGCTTAAGTTCAACTCTTACACTTCTTACCCAGTATTATGCAACTAGTTAGGGCAGAATCAGAGCTCCCTGTCCCTTCAACAGGGAAGGAACACACATCTCCTCTTTGGGCATAATCTAGAGGGTAATTGCACATTTGCTTGGGAATCTATTTTTATCTGGTAAATTTTAAATAGTCACAGAGGTATATCACCCTCTGCAAGTATGTGTGTGTGTGTGTTCCTAAAACTGTGTAGCTCTGGTGGCCTGGAACTTGCTATATAATCCTGGTTGTCCTTAAATTCATCAAGAGCTGTTTGACCCTACCTCTGCAGTGTTGGGATCAAAGATGTGTACCACCAGGCCGGCATGCTTTATTTTTCCCATATAAAGCACGTGCATTTTTATTAGTTCTGTAAAAGTGTGTGCATTTGAGGAATTGTCATTGTGAAGTTGAGAAAATGAATGAAAGATGACCTTAGGTTGCTGTATTAGAAGATGAGTGAAATGAGAACATGACTTCTCCAAGGTGTGGTTGAGGAGAAGGTTGTTATTGTAGATGTGAGCCAGAGGCATCTGGAAGAGTCCAGACTGAACCCGGCCATTGAGAGAAGCGAGAGGGAGAGAGGCCAGTGGACCGAGAGAGGAGCTGAGGCCCAGGAGAGGGCCTGGCTGAAATGGCGGGTTTGTGTAGGAAAGAGAAGGGAATGGAAGGGAAGCCCAGCCTCTGGGCTGAGAAGTGCTGCCAGGAGCCACAGGTACTGACTGGGCCTTGTCCTGACAGGAAAAATGTTCAAAATTTAAACTTTTAAGGGAAGCTGCCATGGAGATGATTAGCTGGTTAATCTGTTCTCAAGTTAGTATGTTGGAGGAAATTGATTATAATGTGGTGAAAAGAATTCATTTAGAAAATGGAGTTAAATTTGAGAATTGCTGTTTCAACATTCTGTGTTAGGCAAGGAAGATACCGTATTTTCATCTTTCATCTTTTCACCAGATCACAGTAGTCTTGAGTGGTGCTCACTTTTTGTTTTCTGAGAATAAAATTAAACCATATTTGTATGGAGAAGTGTAGCCAACTCCATTGTATCCCTCCTCCAGCCCAGGGTATTCTAAGGTTTTTACCTCTTACTCTTTTATGCAATTTAAACTGTTTATTTTATGTGCATGAGTGCTTTGCAAGTCTGCTCTTGGTTCCCGAGGAGGCCACAAGAGGGCATTGGATGCCCTGGGACTGGAGTTACAGGTGATTGTGAGCTGCCGTGTAGGTGCTGGGAACTGAACCTGGGTCCTCTGCAGGAGCAGCCAGTGCACTCAGCTGCCGAGCCGTTTCTCCAGCTCCTTCTGTAAATGGTTTTTATAACATGTTTAAATGAGATCTTTGTCATGCAGCTGAGTTGTAACTTGATTCATAGTTTTCATAACTGATCAGAAAGCAGGTTTAACCACAGTAGGAGCTCTGGGCCGGCAGGCAGGAGTTTGAGTTAGTTTTATCTGTAAAATTGAGGGTATAACTATGGACAGGGTATGGAAGGGTATGGAAATCTCTCCCAGCAGCAAAAGCCTGTGGTGTGTATGTGCTCATCATATACTTACTTGGGCTGTACAGATATTAAAATACCAGATACTTCACTTATTTCATGTCTCAATGTTGCCACATGGAACTCCTCCCCTGAGATATGAGTGCCTTGGGAGCTGGTGTCTCTCCCTCCAGTGCAGGCGTTGAGTTTCTAGAGAGGACTTGCCATGTAGGCACTTGCTGGCAGTCCCTGGTGATCTTTGGAGGTCCCTTTTCTGCTAAGCAGGGATGTGTGGATCTTTGTGAGGCTTCTCAGCATTCCTGAGAAAAAGTCTCCCAAGATGAGTAATTTCGAGACGGAGCTGTTTGTGACTATTGGAAACCGCTTTCTAAATTTGAGTTGCCCTGCATCCTCAGGTTTTCTCTTGATGGAAGGATTTTCGGATTTCATTAGGCAGTAGAAAAGCATGGTTGGTCTAGCAGGCTAGTGTTCTTTCTGTGCTTCCGGCAGTGAAGTCACAGTGCCAGGTAGACTCGAGACATCCCCATAGGATCCCCCGGCCTGTTCTGGCAGCCATGTGCAGAACTGGTGGGTGGAAGTGCTGGGGAAGAAGTGCAGATGTGGTTAGGTGGAAAGCCATTCTACTTTGATGCTGCTCCCCAGCCCTGAACTGGGGAGCTGTTGGCTGGCAGTGAAGCCCCGCTGATGAAAATGGCATTGAAATTCTTAAATCAGTGTGTGATTCGGCTTCTGTTTTTCATCTCCTCTGGACTCGAAGTTTTGCAGGTCTTGGTAATTTGGTCAGATATGCTCTAAAATGAAGTAGTGAGGTTTCCCAGCAGACTCCAGCTGCAGCAGGCTCATTACTGAAAGGCCATGCAGTGCAGTTGCAGTTTGATCTGAAGCTCTGGAACACCAGTTGGCCGACTCTGAGGAGGGACCCCAGGCACCACCCCGCTTTTTCAGTTTGTATTCTGTCAGAGAGAACAGGTCTCCCAAAGAAGCCACTTGGCTTTGACAAAGTGTATGGAGATTGCATCTTTGATTAAACAGATGTTTTTTAGTCGTCATAGTGCACATATTTTAAAAATTAATTACTACCTTTCAGTCCATAGGTAAAAACTTTATTTTAATTTGCTAAGGTATTGACTGCTAACTAATTACTAAGATTTTTGCAAAAAATAGAATCAAGCTGAGAGTGGTGTATGCCTGTGATCTCAGCACTGGAGGCAGAGGTAGGCAAATCTCTGAGGTTGAGGCCAATGTGGCCTACAGATGGTGTTCCAAGATAATCAGGGCTACACAGTGAGACCCTGTCTCCAACAGGGGAAAAAAAGGAAGAAAGAAAGAAAAAGAAAAGGTCTTTGCTTTTAGGTTAATGGTCCAGTTTTATTTTGTTTTTTTTTTTGTTTTTGTTTTTCGAGACAGGGTTTCTCTGTGTAGTTTTGTGCCTTTCCTGGATCTCGCTCTGTAGACCAGGCTGGCCTCGAACTCACATAGTTTTATTTTATATTAGTACTCAGCTACTTTGACCGAGGTTTGTAATTCTGTAAGACTTCTTTTTTTGGAAACATAGGGTGTCAAATTCAGACAGATTTTCATCTCCTTGGTATTAACTAAGAGGTGTCAATGGGGTTAACTTCATAAACAGAGAAGTGATGTAGAATGGCAGTTGACAGGCAGACTTTTGAAGGAGGCTTATAAAACTAAGGGGTGTGTGCTGGGTACCATCCTTCTAATTCCTACCACTTTGTGTATGTGCACCGTGTGTGTGTGCAGTGCCTCGGATTGCAGTGCTCCAGATCCCCTGGAACTGGAGCTACAGGTGGTTGGTTGCGAGGTGTCATGTGGGAGCTGAGGACCAAACTCTGGAAGAGCGGCCATTGCTTTTAACCACTGCGCTATCTCACAAGTCCGTAGCACCAACCACTTCTACTATGGAATTGCTTGGTCAGCGCCTTCCCCCTTCCTCTTTATTTAAAGTTTAAAAATATGGATTGTTTTCAAGAATAATCTCTCAACTTTGTGTTATGCCAATGTGCTGCACTCAGAATCCTCTGGAGTTTATAGGACCAGTGTTCAGAAATGAAGTTTTCCCCAGGCGGAAAGGGAACTATGCCAAATAAAACCAGACATCTCCCACCTGCGCCAATCCAGAAGACCATGGAGAGACTGTGCTCATCTGAGCTTGTCATCATGTATCTGGATACCGTGAGAATATTTTTTTTGGAGAAGTAATCGCAAATTGTCATTTATTTGTTTAGTTTTTTTCTTTTTTTGAGACAGGGTCTCACTATGTAGTCCTGGCCTGGAACTCACTATGTAGACCAGGCAGGTCTTAAACTCATGGAGATCCATCTGCCTCAGCCTCCAAAGTACTGGAACCAAAGGCATGCGCCACCAGGTCTGGCTGCAAATTGACGCTTAAAGAAACTACCTAATTTGTCTAATTGATTATGAGGTATTGGGTAACTTATAAATTAGTTCTGTTCATCTCTAAAAGGGTGGCTTTCAAGTTTAAAATCTATAAAAAGGTTAAGTTTTTGAGTCATTTGAAGCATGGGCAGTAGTTGTATTTTGACTCCTGCAGCCAGCTTAGTTAAGTGCGTCCCCAGCCAACAGACCGCTCAGGATTTCTCCCACCACATGTGACACAGGGACCCAGTTCCTTTCCAGTCCACTCTGGCATTAATCAGACCCTGAAGCATTTTTATTTTTCATTATTTACCATGCATCCCCCTTCTTTTTCTTCCTGCTTGGAACACTTGGCCTTCTCATCACCGAAGCAGTAGTTACTAAACTTCCTGGTTTCCAAGCCGGTTGCACTATTAAAAATTACTGAGGACCCAAAACAAAACAAAACAAAACATCCTCAGTACAGGCCCCCACACACTAAAGAACTTAAAAAAAAAAAAAAAGCTTCACCGCTGAATCTGATACGCAGCCACAGAGTCAGTTTTGAAGAATGGTTTCCATCAGGTCTTAGTGGTGGTTGCTCAAGACTGAGTCTTTTGAAACAAGATTTCATGTGTATGTGTGATTTGTCTTCAAGTATCCTTGTGCACCACCCAATGTGCAGTGTCCATGGAAGCCAGAAGAGAGAGTTAGAGCCTCTGGACCAGTGTTACAGATGGTTGTGAGCCACCACGTGGGTGCTGGGAGTCAGCCTGGGTCCTCTGCAGGAACAGCCAGTGCTCTTAACCACTGAGCCTTCTCTTCTGGGTCTTTTGACTATCTTTCACTAATGACTTCTTCCACTCTGTGAGCCTGGACGTGAACGGCAGCACTTGTTTGGAGTAACTTGTGGTGTAGATGGCACTGTCATGTGGAGGTACCATGGAGAGAAGCCCCATCCGGAAAGGAGGTAGTATCTCAGGCATGCCTTTGGTTCTTTAGCTGTGGAGCAAACCTTCCCCTGTCCCCTCCCCCAAGCTCTCACATGTAAAGTCCTTAAGCATTACAGGGTTTTCATGGGGATCAGGTTGCATAATGTGGTAAAGGACTCTGTGAGCTATGGAGTGCTTTTTAAAACCCATTTTCACTTGTTTCTATCCTAGAATATTTATTGTCTAACTTTCCTGGGGCTCATGGGTTATAAAGTAAAGTATAAACAGCTTTACTGAAATGTTCGGATAAGACAGAGTTGGGCAGAGGTAAAACCTAGAGGTCACTGTTGGTTGCCCCCTTTCAGTCCTTGTGTACATTGAAGAGTAAGGAGGTGTGGTGTGGGACGTAGAGATGTTTAGTTGCCTTAACAGAAGCAGAGTCTCATTTTGTGCCTTTGTGCTCTTTAAAAACCCAGCAGCTTCCCATGCAAGGCAATGTCTCAGTTCTCAGCTCTTTTAATACTTGTGTCTTTTCTTTTAGTCTCATTGTGATGGACAGTCTGTTTTATATGTATACATGCATTTTACTTTTAATGTTAGTGAAAATTCATAGTGTGTGTATATATATAATATAATATATATATTATATTATATATATATATTTTTTTTTTGGTTTTTTTTTTTTTTTTTTTGATTTTTCGAGACAGGGTTTCTCTGTGTAGCTTTGCGCCTTTCCTGGAACTCACTTGGTAGCCCAGGCTGGCCTTGAACTCACAGAGATCCGCCTGGCTCTGCCTCCCGAGTGCTGGGATTAAAGGTGTGTGCCACCACCGCCCGGCCATAGTATATTTTTATTAAAACATTGGCTGATTATTATTAAAATATTTTCTCAGTTGATCTTAGTTTCTCAGATACTAGGGATTGAAATTGTAAATGCACTGATGTATGGAATCTTACCTCTTTGTGTGTGTGTTGAAGCTTGAACCCAGGTCCTTGCACATGTTAGATAATACTCCGCACTGAGCTAGTCCCTCAGCCTCTGAAATCTTAGATTAAAAGCATTTTTGTATGTGTGTGTATATGATGTTCGTTTGTCTGTATTTGTGTGTATGTGTGTCATGACTAGAAGACAATGATGGGTATTTATTGGTTCTGGTCTTCCACCTTAAGACATGGCCTCTAGTTGTTTGCCACCATGCCCAGGCTAGCTAGCCCACGAGCTTCAGGATTTCTCTGTTTCCACTTCCCACTTCTCTGTAGGAGTCCTGGGACTACAGGTGTCTGCTACCATGGCCAGCTTGATATGGGTTATAGGAATCCAAACTCAAGCTTGCATGACCAATGATTTACCTACTGAGCCATAACTCCAGTGCCTGGGTGTTCTAATACTCTGTTCTGACTTCTGAGGCACTGGCATACCTGTGACGTGTGTGTGTGTGTGTGTGTGTGTGTGTGTGTGTGTGTATGTGTGTATGTGTGTATGTGTAAACGTATATACACACATAGAAGACACATGCACATTTAAAAAATTTGAATAAAATTGATTTTGAAATGTTAAAAAAGATGGAGAAAGAAATACTTGGGAACCTTCAGCAGGCTGATATGTGTGAATTGGGAAATAGGATTCTAGCACTACTTCTGCTTACCTTGAATTATAAAAAGAATGTTCCAGAAGGGGTTGTTAGTCGTGACAAAATGTTCGCTTGAGATTCTTCTTTTCAATTGATGAAGCTACCAGAAGGTATCCTTAGAGTTTCTAAAGTACATTGAAATGTAAATATATACTTTTTCTTAAAGATTTGTTTATTTATTTATTTCACTAAATAAAAGAAATCTTTAAGAATTTTTTTAAATTCTCCAGTGGTAGAGTATGGTAGAGCATGTTTGAGGTGCTAAGTTCAACCCACAACATTGCCCCCCCCCAAAAAAAAATCCTCAAAACCAAAAAAGTAAACAAAAAATTTCTGAGCCAAGAGTGAGGGCACACACTGGTAATCCTAGTACTTGGGCAGCAGAGGTGGGCAATTCAGTCCAACCAGGACTGTATAACAAGTCCATCTTTTTTTTTTTTTTTTTTTTTTTTTAGAGCTTACAGCAACCACACAGCCGCAAAAGCTTCATGGTGGGGTTTATGTATTCCATCTCAAACAAACGATCCACTTTCACCCTCGATACAAGATCCTGAGATCCCTCCCCAAGACTGCTCAGTCTTCTCTTGGAGATCAGGCCTCAATTTCAGTTTCCTGAGACTGAACAAGCAGTTTCTGAAAGAGCCACCAACAAAGGACAAATAGTCACTGGTGCCCCTGACCACAGGGACAAGGGAGACAGGACGCACCAAGCCTGGGTCACTGAGCCAGCCCCATGGTCAGTACATGCTAAGCCAGCCAGCCTCCAGCAGCTCAAGGACAAAGCCTGGGACTTGTCTAGGCCTGACCCAAAATGGAAAATTGTAGCCCTGATCAGCCCCCCCACCCCCCAAACCCTGGCCAATTAGAACATACTGTTATGATTGTCACTTACTTGAGCCAGTCATATCTGAAATGACCTAACTGCCCTAGGAACTCCCTTGGCTGTGCTTCAAAGGAGCCTGCGGGCTCCTCTCGGGATCTTCACCATTTTGCCTTTGTGTGGGACGGCAGCCCCCAGCATGCTGGAATAAAAGATTTATTTTTATTTGCATATATGAGTGTTTTGCCTGTGCACGTGTGTGCATGCGTGCATGTGTGAGTGATTGTGTGTGTGTGTGTGTGTGTGTGTGCGCGCGCTCCTGGCGCACACAGAGACCAGAAGAGTACACTGAATGTCCTGGAACTAGATGTGAGTTGCTATGTGGGTGCTGGGACCTGAACTTTGGTCCTTTGCAAGACCAGCTAGATCTTTTAGCCATCTCTCCAGCCCCCAAATGTGTATAAATATGAGTAGTGTTTGCAGGAGCTGTATGGGGGCTGGTTTCACATGGCCTGTGTGCCCTTGTGCCTCCTTCCTCATGAGTGACAAAGCTTCCAAGCTCTCACTCAGTGTCTTTGCTGTGTCTTAAGCTTGTGACATGGCTGAAAGTTAGATCCATATCTATATGTAGATAGGCGCCCAGGCTTGTTCAGAGGTTAGGAAACATGGTAAACTGTAGTTTAGCTACTCTTGTCTCGACACACTCTTGGTTTCATTGTTTTAGAGGAAATATTTACGGCCAGCATGTGTTTCGTGGTTGACAGCAGAGGTGTGTGGGCTTTGTTTCCTTAGGACTTAGTTGAGGCACTGGCGAAATTGTAGGGCAGGTAAGAGCGCTTGCTGCCAAACCCAACTATCCAAGTTTGATCCCCAGAGAGCACGTGGTGGGAGGAGAGAAATGACTCTCACAAGTTGTCCTCTCACCTCCATGCGTGGCAGGAGCATCGCCACAATGCACATCAACTTACTAACTAAATAAAAGTAACGAACAATAACAACACAAATCAGTACATTCTTAAAAAGTAGTTGGCTACCAGGAAGGAATTGGATGATAGGGACTTCGAGCTGGTCGGGACACCAGTATACACATGTCAGATGTAGAGCAGTCTGCTCTGAATAACACATGTGAAGTTGGGTTCTGTCTTCTCCTGTTTCTCAGTTTGTGAAATCACTTGGCTGGGTCCAGAAGCAGCATTGAGCTTGCTTGCCATCTACATGGGCTGCTTTTAAAGGGACACTTTTTAGAATCCACTTCCTTTCCCAAATCTTAAAATTGGTTGTTTTTGTCTCTGTTCTGCATTTACGTGTTTGGCTTATGGAGTACTCGTGTCTCTTCAGTGACAAAGAGTGACTAAGGAGTTTGTCCTGTCTCACTGTGGGGATGCCACATTCCTAGTTTGCTGTTTGCGCTGCTCTGCATGTCAGTGTAATTATTCCCTGCAAGTTCATTCTTGCAGCCTCTCAGCTGAGGGGAAGTGATGCTAAGGTGGTTTGGTGCAGGATATGAGTGTAAAGACTTCTTTTTTCCAATGCCGAATGTCTTCTGGTGGTAGTAATGTTGATTGCACAATCACAGGTTCAGCTTCACAAGCGTGGAGTGAGTAGTGGCTACCCACATCCCATGGCATCTACTTTGAAAATCACTGTAGAGCTCTCTCTTGCCAGCCAGTCTTAGACAGATGTTACCACTATTTCAAAAACATATGACATGCATTCTTCAACTTTTCACTGGATTTTCATCTCCCACCTTCCTTACTTCTTTTGGTTCTTGGTGTTTTTGTGATTGAAAGTTGTTCTGCAAAAATAGTCCTTAGGAGTGCTTCGCCCTCTGTAGTGATTCTCAACCTGTGGGTAACGACCTCTTTGGGGTCACATATCAGATATCCTGCATATCAGGTATTAACATTAGGATCCAAAGCAGTAGTAAAATTACAGTTATGAGGCAGCAATGAAATAGTGTTATGGTTGGGGGTCACCACAGCATGAGGAACTGTATTAAGGGGTTGCAGCATTAGGAAGGTTGAGAACCACTGGTCTAGAGACTGGGTATAGGAATGACTGGCAATCCATCAGGGCAACCATGTTTTAGATATGAGGAACTGTGTGTTTTGTGCTACTGTGGGTGGCTGAAGAACTCAAGTGGAATACCTGGGATCTTGGGCACACTATATATTTTTTAGGCAGATGTGAATATTTGTGAAAAAAATTGTTTTATCAATTGACATTTGCAGAGTTCCTTGGGAAATTGATGTATTGAGTGTTTTTTAACCATGCATTTAAAAATTAGATTTTATTTATTTTGTGTGTGTGTGTATGAGTGCATATGTATGCTGTGTGTGTATGTGAGTGCTTTTGTGTGTTCTGTGTATGTGTGTGAGTACATATGTGTGTGTGAGTGTGTATGTGTGTGTGCATATATATGCTGTGTGTGTATGAGTGCATATGTGTGCTGTGTGTATGTGAGTGCATATGTGTGCTGTGTGAGCACATATGTATGCTGTGTGTGTGAGTGCACGTGTGTGCTGTGTGTGTATGTGAGTGCATATGTGTGCTATGTATGTGAGTGCATATGTACGCTGTGTGTGCTGTGTGTGCACTCGGGTATGTGTGCTGTATGAGTAGGTTTGAGAAGAGTTGGCAGTCAGCTCTGGCCTTCCACTGTGTGGGTTCTTGAGACGGAGCTCTGGTGGTCAGGCTTGGTTTGTCTGATTTGTACTTGGCAGCCAACACCTTCCCGCTGAGTCATCTCACTGGCTCACTAATGCTTTAATTGCCTCATTCTTCAGTTTGTACATAACATAGATGTTTTAAGTTTCGTAGGTATAGTTGTTTATATACATTTATCATGTGTTATATTCACAATAATTATCTGTAAACTTGTTTAGATAAACCAAATGCAGTGAAAAGTATTTTTTTGATGGAGGCTTCAGTGCTGATAACAGTAGATTTTTATTTAAGTGTTATTTTACATTTTATTTTTCCTAAAATAATGTTACGCCAAGTTTCAATAGTAAGTGGAATCAAAATGCAAGGTGGGAAGTGAGGACTTGGTTCTCTGTAGAGATTCTTTTTTAGGGTGTCATGTCTCTCTCCCTACAAGGGGCAGGGCCCTTTCCTCTAGCATCTGCATCTCTCTATCAACTTAAACTTCCAGAGGCCATGCTTTCAACTACTGGTCTCTGGATTTCTTTGTCCCATATGGTGAGGCTGTAGCTGTTCTACGGTTGACTTTTAGTGACTTTTTTTTGTTTTTGTTTTTTCTGTTTTTTTCAAGACTGAATTTTCTCTGTGTAACAGTTCTGGCTGTCCTGTACCTTGCTCTGTAGACCTGGCTGGCCTCAGACTTAGAAATCCAACTGCCTCTGAGTGCTGGGATTAAAGGTGTGTTCCCGCTGTGACTTTCTCTATCACTAGCAGAATCCTGAATGTTGTTGGCAGCGGCATGGGACCCAAGGAGCATGCTCAATTTTCCCAGCTCACTTTCCTGAGACGGCAACTTCCTTGTCATCTAAGTTTTTAAATTTTTAGTTATCAAAAGGTAATTTTTGCTCTGGTAATTTTGGTAGAACCATAAAAACTCAAAGGTAAAACATACCAGGGCATTGGTGAGTTCTTGTTTCCTCTTGTCAGCCTCCCTCAGGGTTCTGAATCCCACGGTTCTGAACTGCTTGCTTCCTGGCTTTCCCACTATGGCCACTGTGGTCTTCTCTTTACCACTGTTTGGGATGGCTTGGGTTTTCACCTTTGGTGAATCTTTAATTACGTTCCTTTCCTCCCATGTGTGCATATGAGTCTGCTGTCTGTCTCTTGCTGTCTCTGTCTACACAATTGGGATGTAAAACAAATTTTGTTTTATAGTTGTGTGTGGGAGCATACTGATTTTCACATCGTGTGTGTGCCCTTTTGTCTGGTTAAATTAATTAGCCCAAACAGTTGTTTTGTAAATTCTCCTGTGTTTTCTTTGTAAATGAAGATGTTACCCAGGCAGACATGATGGCGAACCCTTTAATCCCATTCCACAGGAGGCGGAGGATCCTGATCTACACAGTGAGTTCCTGGACAGCCAGGGCTGCACAGAGAGACTCTGTCTCAGCACCCTCCCGCCCCCTCAAAAAGACCCCCAGGTTCTCATCTCAGTTGTTAAGAATTGCACTCCTGTTTCTGCCTCACTGCTGTGGCCAGGAACTCCAGAACCACTTTGGTGCTCATGTTTTCCTTTGTCTCAGGAGAGAAGAATTCAGTCTTTTCCTTGATGATGATTTCTGCTGCTTTTAATCCCCCTCTCCTGTGTTCTGCTTTCTTCCCTCCCTCCCTTCCTCCCTTCCTCCCTCCCTCATTTCTTCCTTCCTGTCATTCATTCATTTAGGAAGTCCTCTACCAGGCCTCATTCCTAGTTTGTGAGTTTTTTTAAAGATCTTTATTATGGGTGGCTATGGATTTTGCCAAGTGCCTTACCTGAGCTGTTCCTGTGTGTTCTCCATTTTGTTAGTGTGGGGATATAGCCGCTCCCCAGTGTTGGACTAATCTTGATTATGGGGATAAGCATTGCTTTTTCATGGTGAAGCTTTTTATATGTAATACTGGATTTGATTTCCTACAATTTTTACCAAACTTCTTTGTGTCTTTGCTCAAGGGATACAGTACATTTTGAAGCTGATTATCAAGCTTCAAATTGGCATTAGTCTAGCCTTGTAAAGCAGGGTAGATGGCAGTCCTTATCCATTTCTTGAGGAAGTTTGTTAAATATTGGTAATCCTTCCCTTTTGAATGTTTGATAGAATTTACCACTGAAGTGGTCTGGATTTGGAATGTTCATGTTTTGATAGATTGCATTTTTTAAAAATATATAGGACTATTTATAAGTTCTCTTTCTTGTATCAGTTTTTTTTCATGTAAGTTGTGTTTCTGGGCATAAAGTTATGCACTGTATTTAATGTGTATCAGCTTTCTGGCTTCTAGCTTTGTTCTCTTCTCCTCCATTTCTAACACCGACCATTTGTGTTTTGTTGCTTCCTTGGTTAGTCTTACGGGATGCTTTAAGTTTGGGTGATTGTGTTAAAGACCAAGCTTTTGGCATCCACTTCTGTCCTTTATTATTTTCCTCCTTCTATCAGACGTTCTTTTTCTTGGTTCTAAAGGTTAGCCTTAGGTCATTGGGTGAGACTTGTTTTCTCTCCCTTTCTCTGCCTAGTTAGGTAGCTGCGAAACAGGAGTTCACAGTTTCGATTTTACCGTCTTCACGACTGCCAGTTGGTTGTGGGGCTAATGATTGCATCAAATGTTTTAGGAACTACTTTCTTGTGTGTGTGTGTGTGTGTGTGTGTGTGTGTGTGTGTGTGTATTTTGAGATTTTTTTTGTTACTCTATTATTTCAGTTATTATTATTATTATTTACAAATGAACCCATTAGACTTATTACATAGAACACAGATTTCCTTGACCCAGGATTCAGAGCCTGAGTTAGTACCATCTCAGTGAGTCATTTAATTACACGGCCTGTTTCTTCACCTGGAGTGGGAAATGTAAACCTTGCATAGTTGTTCAAGGCAGAAGTTAATGGGATAGAAGCCTGTATAAAGGTTGCGAAGAGGACACTGTGTAGGTGGTGCAGTGACCATGTCCTCTGGGCAGTCAGGATTGATTATTGTGCTTATGTTTTTTGTAAGTAACTTGTCGTATTCTGTGAGAAGTGTTGCTCATTTCCTTAACTCCTGTTAACCCGTTTGGTCCCCCATTTGAAGGGAGATTAGACTCCTAAGTGCTCATAATGCTGCTACCTAAGAGAGGCTCAGGAAGGCTCCGGCTCTAACCTGGCATTTTGGGATACTTTGCCATGACTCTGCCAAGTGTCTGCTCTTACTGAAATTGTGTCTAGATGCCAGCTAGTTCTGGTGTGCCTGCTCTAATTAGCTTACCCAGAAAGCAGGGCTTTAAGGGAACAAGAGACAGGTTCATAAGGCTTTTTCGAATGGAAAATGGAACCCCAAATCTTTGCAGTTAGAGCTGATAAAGAGCCACAGATGTTGAGCTGTGGAATGTGAGGACATGTCAAGTGGAGTAGGGATAATGCGGCTATTTTACAGACTTTTCATAGCCAGTCCTATTGAGGAACCCCACCACCTGCCGGGGTTTTTCCTGTAACAGCTCTGGCTGTCCTGGATCTTGCTCTGTAGACCAGGCTGGCCTCGAAACTCACAGAGAGCCACCCACCTCTGCCTACTAAGTGCTGGGATTAAAGGGGTGTACCAGCACTGCGCCATGATCCCTCTCCTTTTAAGAACTTATTTTATGTGTCTGGGTGTTTTGTTTGCATGTCTGACTGTACATGATGTGCATGCCTGGTGCCTGTGGAAGCCAGAAAATGGTGTTGGATCTTCCAGAACTGAAGTTATGGATAGTTGTGAGCCACCAGGTGGGTGCTAGGGATTGAACCTGCATCCTCTGGAAGAGCAGCCAGTGCTTTTAACCATTGAGCTGTCTCTCCAGCCCCTCTGCTTGACATGTTAATTGCCACAGTGCTTATGTGGTCATTGCCATAGTCTTATATGAGATTGAAGGCACCTGAAGCCCGAGGCCTTGGCTGCTTAGTCCTTCTTATGTGCTGTGCATGGGAGCCTCTGAAAGCACATTCCAGAAGTGAGGAGAAAAGGAAGTTTTCCCACTGTTAATTTGGAAAACTGGAATAAAAGGAGTCTTAATAATTGTTGTTATTAACATAACATGGTTGGTCTTTGGACTAAGTTTAAAGCATTCATTGGCATAACTTATTTAGTTAGTTTCAAGTTCTCTTTCCCCAGTTAGTGTATTTGGAAAACACTAGATTATAGAAGAAATGCTAAGTTTATAATAGTTTTATTAATTTTGGAGTTATTAATATGTTAGAAAGTTTTTTTTTTTTTCCAAATAGAAAGTTGAGCTAGGTAACTCTGACCTTTGGTAGTTGTCGATACGGTGTGTAAGCCGCTTCGGTGCTGAAAACCGTGGGGATCTGCTGCTTGTCTGATAAGGGTCTATGGCCCTAGCGGTGCTCAGAGCGATTGTTCTGGAAGGACCTTCTTCTCACTGGAGGAGGCTGTTGAGTTAGGAGTTCGTTGGCAGCTGCAGCATGATGACAGTTCTGTTTGTTTCTGTTCTCTGTGTACTCATCAGCCGGCTTGTTCTTGCCACCCTCGTCTCTGAATGTATTTCTGGTGTCTAAATCATGTTTCCTTCCTGTGGCCCAATTCTTTTGCAACCCACAATATCCATTGTGATGCTGTGAGGAATATTTACATACACCTTTACAAAGACAGAGGAAGTCTATTTGAATTTTATTGTATCTTTTTGTTACTAACTTTAATAATTTTTTAAAAATTTATTTTTTTATTTTATGTCTTCATATATGTCTGTGAACTATGTGTGTAGTATCAGTGGAGGCCAGAAGAGGTGTCAGATCCTCTGGAACTGGAGTTAGCAGACAATTCTTATCCACCATGTGGGTGCTGGGAACTGAACTCTGGTCCTCTGCAAGAGCAACAAGTGTTTGGTATTGCAATGCACTATTACTGTGTGAGCCAAGCTTTTGGGGTAGTTTTAAGTTAGCTATCTTTTTTTTTTTTTTTTTAGGTTAGCTGTCTTGTACTGGATGTTGGAAGCTGTAACTAGGCAGAATAAGCTTTGGTTTCCCAATAAGCAGTGGTACCACTTAAAAATTTGTCCCACCCTTTGTAAACATATAGCAGAGGAGCAGCAAGAGCCGGAGCCAAAACATACGAACCTGTTCAGAGAATTGAGAGAGGGGGAGGGATATGCTTGCCCACAGCTGTGGGAGGGTGACTCATTGTTGGAGGTTGTCAGTCACTTTAAGAATGTATTTTTCCACTCCCTTCTCTGTAGGAATTAATATCTGCATTGGAACTGTGTAAAATTGATCTCATGGTTTCTCTGGGTAAAGGTTTTTATTAGTGAGAATCACCTGAGAGATGTTACAGCATTTAAAAGTTCTAGTCTGCTCTTGATTTAATTAAAGGGGAGAGTATTTTAATTTCTTGAAAAAGCACATATTGAGTGCCCATGTGAGAAAGGTATGATGTCTGTTCCCCAGGGAAGGACCAGGATGGGTTTATGAGCTACTTAATAGCCTTGGAGAGGAGCTACTGCCTGGACCTGTGGATAACAGAGAGGCCAGTGCCCCAAGAGAGTCTGTTGGCCATTGTTCCGTTTAGAGAATATTAGAGATGCTGTTTCTCAGTAAATAAGGGGAGAGAGGTGTTATTGGATTTTTTTTTTTTTTTTTTTTTTACTTTTTTTTGGGTGGCCCGCCACCCAGCTCCCTAATAAATCACACATGGAGGCTTATTCTTACTTATAATTGCTCAGCCTTAGCTTGGCTTGTTTCTTGCCAGCTTTCAACTTTAAATTAACCGATATGTTTTTTGCCTCTGGGCTTTTACCTTTCTCTATTTTTGTATACCTTTCTTTCTTTCTTCATTGCTGGTTGTATAGCTGGGTGGCTGGCCCCTGATTTCCTCCTCCTTCTCTGGCTACTTCTTTTCTAGATCTCCCCTTCTATGTATTCTCTCTGCCTGCCAGCCCCAGCCCCACCTGTCCTTTCTCTTGCCTTGCTATTGGCTGTTCAGTTCTTTATTAGACCATCAGGCGTTTTACACAGGCAAAGTAACACAGCTTCACAGAGTTAAACAAATGCAACATAAACAAAAGTAACACACCTTAAAATAATATTCTACTACTTCCCCCTTTTTGTCTGAATAAAAATGAAAGGTTTTAACTTCAACATAATAAAACTCCATACAACAAAAGCAGTTATCAAGTAACAATTAATTTACAATACTTAGTCCATTTATATTTAGCAAATTCAGAGAAAGCACTCTACCATCCACCCCATCTTAGTGACTCCAAAGTTTTACATAATTTACTTTCTATCATAACTAAGGAAAACTGCAACTGTAACTATTTAGTCTTCAGTTCCATAAAAAACCCAGAAGGATATAATGTTATCTAACAACAGAAACATTTGGCTGCCTGGACAGTCACCCAAAGTTCCTCTGCAACATTGGGGCATTCATCTTCAACCTATAGGGCCAGAATATCTGGCAGACTTTTCTATGAAGCAGGAATTTTGGACTGTCTTGATTTGTTTAGGCAAAGTTTGTCAGTTGCTTTCCTCTATGTCCTGCAGATATCTGGCAGACTTCTGTGAAGCAGGAATTTTGAAGGACCATCTCACTTTGTTTTGGCAAAGTTCAGCTGTCACTTTCCTGTGGGTCCTACGTGTTTATACAACATACTGTCAAGCAGTCCAGGCAAGAGCAGTTTCTTGCTACTAACCTTGCCACATTGAAAGCAAACTCCTTAAGGAGTTTCTTCAATGCCCACCATCTCCTCTGAAGTAAGTTGGTGCTGCCAGGAGCAGATGTGTCTCATTGTCTTAAAAAACTTTAACAAAACATTTTAAATGCCATAGTCTATAGGTCTTTGAAGTACTTGAAGACCATCTATCTAAAATATATCTATTTAACATACTTATCATATCTACAAATTTGATTGTTATAAATGACTAACTACTGACCTATGTTTCTTGATTGTCCTATATAGGTTGTAATAATAGCTTTCAAAAACTAGGACTTTACCTTACTTTCATTTTTAAATGAACTGCATAGTTACAATACCTTAAACAAGAGTAGAAACACATATACAATATGTGGTAACAAAAACCTTAAATTTGTATCAGTATATAAAAATCCTTTAGACAAGAGTGGAAACATATATACAGTATAACAAAAATAGCTTTAAATTTTATCAATATTCTGTATTCCTCTAAATGATAACAAACATCCATAACCCACCAAATAGCCAAAGACCACCCACTCTGATCTCTTGGGAATATGAGCTTAGTATTCTCCAGACTGCTTCCTGCTGTCTGTGGATGAAGTATCTTTAGGGTCCCAGAGAGAAAATTGGAGATAATGGCCAACTCCTAGGAAGACCATAAGTAACCTTTGCTGATAGATAATACCTGTCAAGATTCAGGAGGTCTTGCCTGATCAAACCTGATCTATATTAACCCTGAAGGAATCCACAGCCTCTCATCTCCTGTGGGAACACAACTCCAAAGCATTTTTTATTTCCATTTGACAAATACATTTTTTGACTTCTTTATTTATTTATTTATTTATCTATTTATTTATTTATTTATTTTTGGTTTTTCAAGACAGGGTTTCTCTGTGTAGCTTTGCGCCTTTCCTGGAACTCGCTTTGGAGACCAGGCTGGCCTCGAACTCACAGAAATCCGCCTGGCTCTGCCTCCCGAGTGCTGGGATTAAAGGCGTGCGCCACCACCGCCCGGCGACTTCTTTTTTAAAGTTAAGATATTCCTAAAGTATCTAGGTTGGTTCAATTTTGCAGTCCTGTTCACAAGCCCATGTCTACCAGAAGCTGTCATTTGGCCAACAACATTCAAAAAATTCAAAATCAACACAATAACATACAGGATCCAGACTCTCTGTGTATTTCCAATTACATGGCTTTTTTCTTTTACTCTCTTTAAAGACTGTATTTTATAAACTACTCTTTTTTTTTTCTTTTTCTATGACTATACCCCTTTTCTTTGTTTCCTAAGCCTCTGCACATTGTAAAATACACTGGGACCTGTTTAGAGGTTTTCTGTCTGGACCTCTTTTATTGCGTATCTTTTAGCCTTCTTGACTGCATGAACAAACTTTAAACTTCTAAGTGGACCTCTGCCCATGGCTTTGGTGGCTGACTCTGCCCACTTCTTGGGTTGGGAAAGCCAAGCTGATAGCTAACGAGTTGGTCAGAGGTTTGTGCGAGAACTGCATTCAACCTTCCTAGAGCTCTAAAATGCTAGTGCTTGCACTGTGGCGGGCGTTTTTATTTAGTTTTTTTTTTTTTTTTTTTTTTGCTGCTACTTAATGTACTATAGCTGCCCAAGGGTTCACTATCTGGCAGAAACTGTCCAGCAGAAAGTCTTAAATTTTTTTTAAGCTTTTTCAGCCTCTATGGAAATTCAAGTGCCATGTTGGTATGCCAAAATGTTGTTGGTTATTTTTTACTCTTTTGAGGGGCCTGCCACCCAGCTCCCAAATAAACCACACATGGAGACTTACTCTTAATTATAAACATCCGGCCTTAGCTTGACTTGTTTCTAGCCAGCTTTTCTTAACTTTAAATTATCTCATCTACCTTTTGCTTCTGGGCTTTTTCCTTTTCTTATTTCTGTATATCTTATTTTCACTCTTACTCCACAGCTGGCTGTGTGGCTGGGTGGATGGCCCCTGATGTCCTCCTCTTTTTCTCCCTCCTCCTTCCTTTTCTCCTAGATTTCTCCTTCTATTCATCCTTTCTGCCTGCCAGCCCTGCCTATTCTTTCTCCTGCCTTGCTATTGGCCATTCAGTTCTTTATTAGACCATCAGGTGTTTTAGACAGGCACAGTAACACAGCTTCACAGAGTTAAACAAATGCAGTTGTAACACACCTTAAAATAATATTCTACTACAGAGAGGCTTAATACCAGAGGTGGCAGTAAGCAGTGGACCTATGTTTGAGTAGCAGGAGCTATGGACAGATTGAGAAGCTATGGATGGATAATTGAGCTATGGAAAGATGATTGATGAGCTGTGAACAGATGATTGAGGAGCTATGAAGAGATGATTGAGGAGCTGTGGACAGATGATTGTGGAGCTATGAACAGATGATCGAGGAGCAATGGACAGATTGAGGAGCTGTGGACGGATTGAGGAGCTATAGGGATGATTGAGGAGCTATGGATGGATTGAGGAGCTATTGGGTTAATTGAAGAGCTATAGGGATGATTGAGGAGCTGTAGGGATGATTGAGGAGCTATAGGGATGATTGAGGAGCTGTAGGGATGATTGAGGAGCCATAGGGATGGTTGAGGAGGTATGGGGGTGATCGGGGAGCTATGGACAGATTGAGGAGCTGTGGACGGATTGAGGAGCTATAGGGATGATTAAGGAGCTATGGATGGATTGAGGAGCTATTGGGTTAATTGAAGAGCTGTAGGGATGATTGAGGAGCTGTAGGGATGATTGAGGAGCTATAGGGATGATTGAGGAGGTATGGGGATGATTGGGGAGCTATGGACAGATTGAGGAGCTATAGGGATGATTGAGGAGCTATGGATGGACTGAGGAGCTATAGGGATAATTGAGGAGCTATAGGGATGATTGAGGAGCTATAGGGATGATTGAAGAGCTATAGGGATGATTGAGGAGCTATTGGGTTAATTGAAGAGCTATAGGGATGATTGAGGAGCTGTAGGGATGATTGAGGAGCTATAGGGATGATTGAGGAGGTATGGGGATGATTGGGGAGCTATGGACAGATTGAGGAGCTATAGGGATGATTGAGGAGCTATGGATGGACTGAGGAGCTATAGGGATAATTGAGGAGCTATAGGGATGATTGAGGAGCTGTGGACAGATTGAGGAGTTATGGACAGAAACTGCACAGGCACATGTT
Organism: Peromyscus eremicus; assembly: GCF_949786415.1. NCBI lineage: Eukaryota > Metazoa > Chordata > Mammalia > Rodentia > Cricetidae > Peromyscus > Peromyscus eremicus. The sequence continues at coordinate 80,209,392 of NC_081430.1, forward strand.
GGGAACAAGAGCTTTGGATTTGCTGCAGTATACACTACAGAAAGGCACATAATTGTGACAAAGCTAGTGTGCATGCTTTTTTGTTTATTTTTATGATTTTGACAGAATCATACTTATGTACAATACTCTGTGATCACATTTGTCCACCACTCTCCTTGCTCTCCTCCCCAATCCTGCCACTCTTCTTTCCATCTAGTCACCCTCCTGCCACCACCCCCTTCCCTCCTTCCCTCCTTCCCTTCCTTCTTCACATCCTGTCCTCCCTCCCTTCCTCTTTTTTTTTCTTGAAAGCCTCCTGTAAATGTCAAAACTATGGTATTTTCTTCATTGCAGTGGTCTTTTCACATCCAGAAATGGCGAGTACCCCTCATACCTCTGCCCATTTCTCTCTCTCAGTCTTTCCACTCCCTCTTCCTCAAGGTTCCTGCATCTTTGGAGAGAGTGATAAGATGTCTTATTCAGGGCCAAGTACTCAACAATCACTGTCTCTCATCACGCTGACCAGTTCTGAGTCCTCATTTTGACTGTTAGCCACTGCTGAAAGACTTCTCTGACCAAGGCTGAGAGCTTCACTAAAGTGTGGCTGTAAACAAACATTAAGCAGTTCCATTTAACTACCATTTGTCGAAACATCACTTGTATAGTATCCCATAGGTCCTGTGGACTCCCTAGCTGTAGGCTTTTTGATGAATTCTACAGGGCTGGGCTTGAATTCCCTCCCATGAGGTGGACCTCAGATCTAATCAGGAAGCAGTTGTTTACCCCCAAAGTATTCATGACACTATGGTTTGTGTTTTTCCAGGAAGCTTCTGTGTCCAGTATCTAGAGTGTGTGATGTCTTCAGCAGTAGGATCTTTCCATGTAGTTCTGGTGGGTACTTGAGAGCACTGGCAGTAGCCTGTGGAGTTTCGGGAGACTCCAAGGGCTCTCCGGCCAACAGCTCATAAGGAGGTGTCCTGCAACTGGCACTTGGATTTTGGTTTGAAAGTCTGTGACTCTTGGTAGCAGCTGTAACCACAGTGCAGAGGACTGTCATTTCAGCTCCTTTCAAACGAAAGCAAAGCTAGCGTTGTGATGGCTCATAGTGCTTTAGGTGCTTCCCGGTCGTTTCTTCCCGACAGTAGCAATGCTGTAGGGTAGTTAGTATTGCCACTAGTGAAGAATTGAAGCAGAGAGAGGGTAAGAAAGTTCCCTGAGATTAAGTAGGGGATGTGACCCACGCCTGGTCCAGGAGAGTGCCCTCCTCTTTGTGGCACTGTATTGGGAAGTGTGGCAAAGCTGGATGCTTATGCAGTGCCTCAAATGCCTCTGGAGACCATGCTGGGAGGTCATTTAAAAACCAGTCCTGTGTGGGCTGGAGATGCCATTTGGTAGAGCACCTGCCTGGCATGCATGACAGCCTAGGCTCCATCCCCAGCACCACCGAAAGCCCACCATGATGCCCTGCACTCGTGGAAAGTCTGGAAGGTGGAAGCAGATGTGCCAGGAGTTTGAGGTCCTCCTCCACTACGCAGTGAGTTTTGAGATCAGGCTCGGCTAAGACCCACCTCCATGTGAGGGTTTGAGCCACATTCTCTCATTTCTTTTAAATAATTTGTGTTTCTTGCCTTTGGAATGACTTTCCCCCTCAATCTAATAGATTTCTACTCAGTTAAACACTCTTAGCTCCTCCATTAATTACTTTTTCTTTCTGGGCCTTTTTGAATCAGCCAGGAAGAAGAGCATCCCTGGGGGCTCCGCGCTCTTGGCCAGTGCTGTACGTCCCACACAGTGCTCAGCAAGTGGCCGTCTTTATCAACTTCCCTCCATTTCTTTTTCTCAGCCAGACTTAAAAGGCTTGCAGGCAAAGTGTGTTGTAGCTGGAGTTTTCCTGCCTGGCCCACAGTCAGGGCAAATCTCTTTCACCCGCCAGTCCCACAGCCTCTCAGACCCGACCAAGTAAACACAGAGACTTATGTTGCTTTCAAACTGTATGGCCGTGGCAGGCTTCTTGCTAACTGTTCTTACAGCTTAAATTAATCCATTTCCTTTAATCTATACCTTGCCACATGGCTCGTGGCTTACCGGCATCTTCACAAGCTGTTTCTCATCGTGGCGGCTGGCAGTGTCTCTCTGACTCAGCCTTCCACTTCCCAGCTTTATTCTCCTCCTTGTCCCGCCTACACTTCCTGCCTAGCCAACGGCCAATCAGTGTTTTATTGATTAATTAGCAACACATTTGCCATACATCCCACAGCAGTGTGTTCTTTTGTTTCCCTGGTGTTAGGCGTGTGCTGTTGCTGCATAAGGATCTGTTAAGCTGAAAGATAGGGAGAGTCGTGAGAGTTCAGGGGTGCTGACTTGCTTCTCTGTCTTCTTGTTCAGATAGGGGTGTTTGTAACACCCCGTAAGTGGGCTGGAGAGAGGGCTCAATGGTAGAGTGCTGGCCGCTCTTGAAGAGGAGACCAGGTTTAGTTCCCAGCACCCAGGTAATGTCTCACTGTCTGTAAGTCCAGTTCCAGGAGTTCTCATGCCTTCTTGTGGCTTCTATGCTCACTGTGTGTATATATGCAGAAAAAATACCCATACACATAAAATAAAAATGAAGAAATCTTTAAACTGGAACTACTTGAGAAGATACAGTAACTCATGCTACAGTGCTTTGGCTGTGGGAATTTCTTATGACAATACAGGTGGAGATTATTGTGGCTTTGTGTGGGACTGTGAGTTGGGTTGCCCTTCATGGAGGTAACATTTCAGTTGGCAGAGGACACACGAGCTGAGAAAGCAGTGGGACCCTGGACAGAGATGACAGAGAAGGGTCCACACACGCTAACTCCCTTACTCTGCTCACTCTTGAAGAGAGAACCTCTTATGCCTACAGGCTGCACTTAGTGCAGCCCTTCGGGGCATGAAAAGAGTCTCCAAGGCTTTCGTTTCTTTCAGAAAGATGTTTAACGAAGTGTTTGCCATGTTGTGGTTTAGGTTGATGGTAAGTCCCTAGCACATGCAGTCTGAGATTCAAATGCTTAGAATGTCTTTTTGGTGGCAAACCGCTGCTAAGAAACAGGCCCATTTGTTCTGAATTAAACTTAGCCTGCAGAAACTCCTTAAAATCTTGATGCCACAAGGAACCTCCTGTGTAATGAGCATGTCTCTTGTTGCCGTCCAGGCTGAGGTCTCCTTCGACTGTCTCCCTCAGATGAGCAGGGCCCTTGAGCATTGTGGTATGGACTTGTGGGTTTGATCCAGTTTCTCTCTCTTTGTAGAGACTCGTTCTGATTGATATGGGGAATTAGATGCAGATAAGAGGCAGGGTTAATTGCTTGTGTGGAGAGAAAGTGATAAAAGACTCTTCATGGTGGAGGAGGATGTTGTAATCCAGAAAATCTCTTTGTTAAGACGTGTCTCCCAAAATGCTTCTAAGGTACAACCTAGAGGGCTAAAAATGATGCCTTGAAACTAGACGTGTCCAGCTGAAAGCTTTGTTCTTTAGACATTCAGCTTAAAGTTGGCTTTGTCTTCAGAAGTGCTGGAGAAAATACTTTGGTCAGGGTCGTGCGTGACTCACTATTTTACTCATCCTAATTATTCTGGGCCCATAGACTGTCCTTTTGGTAGTGTGAGGTATGGGCATGGGGCTGTCCTAGGTCTACACCCAGTGGCTGGCTTTCAGTTTGGGACTTGATTTTGGGTCCTGACAAATCCTGGTATCTAGGATAGCATTATTAGGGATGGTGGGAACCTCTGTGCGGTTAAAAACTTCTAGTTGGCACATTAAGAGAAAGTAAGAAGAAAGAGGTGAAATTAATTTTAATACTTGTTTAACTATCATGTAAACAGTAAATGAATTATATAGCTATTTCATATACTTTTGTTCATGTTAAGCCTTTAAAACCTGTTGTAATTTTATACTTCAGCACATCTTAGTTTTGAGTGGTTTCATTTCCAGTGGCTAATAGCAGCCTCTCACACTGAACGATGTAGGGCTGTGAATATATCTGGTCTATGGACGAAGTATAGTAGATGTCTGCTCAGTAAAGGAGGGAATTGGAAGGGGGTGGGGAAGAAGGGCAGCAAAGGTAGAAGAAAATGGTGGAGCTTCAAGGTGACTAGACAAAGGAGAAGTTACTTGTTTGGGTGTTCTGGTACTTCTGAGCTAGAACAGTGACTAGATGATGTCTTTAAAGTCTTAGTTCAAGATTATTTCCAAATGTGTTACCTTGTTGATTTAAGGCATGTAGCAGGAATCTTAAATGGTCTTATTCATAAGAACAAACCTGGAGCCAGGTATTGGGGTGAATGCTGGAAGATCAGAGAAGCAGAACAAGCCACAGCCACCTCACCTTGCCAATTCCTCAGCTGATCCTGTTTCCTCAGACTGGAAGCCTCTCAGTCCTCATCCAGAATGAATCTCAGCTGAACTGCTGCTCAAAAGCCTAAAAGCTTAACCAGCTCTAGTTCCTGGTCCTTACGCCTTATATACCTTTCTGCTATCTGCCATCACTTCCTGGGATTAAAGGCTCACTTCCTGGGATTAAAGGCGTGAGTCACCATGCCTGGCTGTTTCCAGTGCGGCTTTAAACTCAGAGATCCAGATGGATCTCTGCCTCCCAAGTGATAGGATTAAAGGTTGTGTGTGCCACTATTTTCTGGCCTCTATATCTAGTGGCTGTTCTGTTCTCTGACCCCAGATAAGTTTATTAGGGTGCACAATATTTTGGGGAACACAGTATCACCACAAGGCAGGTCAAGACATGCTGTCTTCAAAGCTTAGATAGGTTGATGGTCAAGTCTCAGCCGGGTAGTTTCCTCTCATGACTGTGAAGCCTCTTGCTGGCTCCCTTAGACACGCCATCTTCCTGTGACCAGTGGTTGGTCAGATGTTCACAGTGCTGTGAGTGAGTGTTGTTAACACAGGGGACTGAACACCTAAAGGTCAGTCTTCAAGTTTGTCCTGAATTCCCAATCAGAAGGGTGAGTACCATCCAAGACAGTCGCATGCCCGCCTCCTGTAGGTCTTAGGGATTATAGGAGCTCATTGCACATGACTTTCTGAAGTGTTGTGTATATGCGTGCTTCTGTATAGCTGCTTCACCTCCACAGAGGTGGCTCTGGGCCAACTGTTTGACTAGTATGAACTTTTGATATGATTCTGTTTGTTTTGATTAAAGTGCTAAAGTTGAATCTGAGTTAAATTTTAGAAGAGGAGTGTGGTGTGGAAATAAGAAACATGAACTAGGAAAGTGGGTTCAACATCCTTATGGAGGGAGAGAGGAATCACTGCAGAGATGTGCTAGTTGAAATACTTATGTATAGCACACACTTTGTACAAGCTATTCATATTGAGCTTGTGAGAAACAGCTGTAGTTTATAGAAAATGGCACTTAATGAGAAAATGAGGTTCAAAATGTAATTTTAAGCTTTCTGTAAATCAGAAGATGTGTAAAATACTTTTTGCCACATTTGCTCATTTTGGAATAATGTATCACAAATTTGAAAACACAATATAAAAGTTATTTAGTTAAAATATGTTTGTCATAGCAGAATCTATTGCCTTGATTTTAATTGAGCAAGGTATAAATAAAGAAGTTAATTTTAGCTAACCTTTATGTTTGGGAGCTCATTCACAGGGAATTGGACTTACCGTAGATAGCCACACTTCTGACTTACTTGTACACTAGTGTTTTTGAGTGGACAGTGTCTACACAGACTTCCTCTTTTCCAGGCTTGAGAATGCTGTGACATTGGGCTTGTATTAGCTCATGTCATTTTTCACATCCAAGTCTTAAGTTTTCACTTGCTGTGTATGGAACCTTTCCTTTGGGACAGTGGCCAGATAGTAAGACTGCACAGTGCACTGAAAATAGAGAGGAAATTAAAAACAACAAAAAAGTCTTGTGCCTGTATTCTTCCTGTATTCTTAGTCTGTGGCCCAGTGAGATGCACATGTGGCTGTCACACAGAATGCTGGCTTGGAACTGGTAGAAGAATAGTAGGTGGAGAGGTAGATGTGCTTATGAGAGCAGTCCAAATGAGCAAGGGTAGCTGCAGTGTCTGGCCACAGTGCTTACAGATCTCCAGTGTCTGTAAAAGTAGTGCCACTCAGGGCACGGGGCATGCCCTGCTGTGCTTGGAGAGTACTGGGACTTTTGTGTCTTCCACTGACTGACCATTGGTGGCACATTCCAAGGAGAGATGATACACATTCCATGTACACAGTGTTTAGGAAGGATCTCAGATTAGTGTATGGAGCACTGTAACAAGTGCTCTGAGAGGATCTCAGGGATAGCATGTGGTGATTGTTCCGTGACTAACTGTACTTCTGACGTTGAGAGGGTTCCTGTAGATGGTGGAGGCGAGTCTTCATCCTGTGTTTCCATCCTTTAAGACTGTCTGAAGCCCTGTAACACTGGGTAGGCTCCCAGAGGACTGAGCAGGCTGTTCTCAGCTTGCATGAAGCGAGGTATGTAAGAGTGTTCACACTTTTCCCTGCCCAGTGACCTCCCTCTCTGGTCTCAGCCTTCAAAGTAAAAGGAAGCCAAAGAGGCTTGTGGCTGGGGGAGTCAGGGAAAGCTCTGACCTCTGTGACTCTTGAGTGTGGGATAGGTTTCAGGAGGCCCCCTGAGCCTGCAGGAAGAGTTCTGTATCCCTGGGTGTGGCAGAGGGACATCTTGATGTGGTCTTCACCTTCTTGCCGACTCTTCTCTCACCCTGTCATGCGCCAGTGAAGGTTTTGCATGTGACCTCCTGGCTGCCCATGCCCTCGCTGGTTTCTCTCCTCACTGGTCTTTCTCCTCACTACTTTAAAGGTAGTATCTGTGGTGTTTCCCTGGCTTCCCGGAGTCAGTCACCTCATTGCACATACATGTGTTATAATACTGAGGAATTTTAATTTTTTTAGCTTGTTTCTGTAGCTTATAACATTCTTGAAGAAATGAACTATGCATTTTATCTGACTTTGAAGTGCCTAAGAAGCATTCAGTTGTAGAAGTAACCGTCTTATTAAATAAGAAACACAGAGCCAATGTAAAGATAAAAGCCCAAGAGGTCAGAGCTAAGAACCTTACCCTTCCTGCTTCAGCCAAGAGAGACCTACTTCCTGTGTGTTTGTCTTTATATAGACTTTCTGTTCTGCCTTCTCATTGGTTGTAAACCCAACCACATGACCGCCTCGTCACTACCTGTTTGTACAGACCCCCAGGTCTTCTATGGTTGGTATTGAGATTAAAGGCGTGTGTCTCCAATGCTGGCTGTATCCTTGACCACACAGAGATCTACCTAGCTCTGCCTACCAAGTGCTGGGCTTGAAGGCGTGCGCCACGAATGCCCAGCTCTGCTATGGCTTGCTATTAGCTCTGACCCCCAGGCAACTTTATTTATTAACATACAAATAAAATCACATTTCAGTACAAATAAAATATCACCATATTCAGTAAATGGCACATTATTGCTGTGGGATGTTCTGTATGGCAAATGTGTTGTTGATTGGTCAATAAAACACTGATTGGCCGTTGGCTAGGCAGGAAGTATAGGCGGGACAAGGAGGAGAATAAAGCTGGGAAGTGGAAGGCTGAGTCAGAGAGACATTGCCAGCCACCACGATGACAAACAGCATGTGAAGATGCCGGTAAGCCACGAGCCATGTGGCAAGGTATAGATTTATAGAAATGAACAGCTAGCAAGAAGCCTGCCACGGCCATACAGTTTGTAACCTATATAAGTCTCTGTGTTTACTTGGTCAGGTCTGAGCGGCTGTGGGACTGGCAGGTGAGAGAGATTTGCCCTGACCGTGGGCCAGGCAGGAAAACTCTAGCTACACATTATAGATATCTAGTAATTTTTGAAGAGAAATGAATATAATTCAGATTTTCTTTGCTATTACTATGGCTTGGGGTTTGGAAGTTAACATCCACAGAATACATAGTTGAGCTTTTTGGTTGGTTGACCAAAATGTTTGAGAAGTATAGAAGTGACATTTTCTTGACTCTTATTAGAAATGCCTGTAGGTTGTGTGAGGGTTCGGGATACAGTGGCCATTGCTAGTTTTGACATGACCATGTGATGTGTTGGGTTACTTTCTTTTAGAAACTTTTGGAAAGTATGAGATGACTATAACCACATATTCAAGAAACATCTTAAGACCCAAAAAAGATAAGAGGGGCATTTTAAATGCTCATATATGTATATTTTAGGTAATTGTGTTAAAACGATTTCAAGCAGAGAAAGATTAGAGAGGAACGGATTCTGTTAGAAGTCAGGCCTCCACTCTGGGTGACAGAACACACCGTGTTCTTCGACGTTGTTGGAGCCTGCAGTTTGCAAAGCTGATCTGAATAATGTAATCAGAGCACCCTTGTGCTAGCAAGAGTGGCTGGAACAGGTACTTTGGATGCAGTGGCCCTTGTGGCTGTTCTGGGCCCAGACTTTGGGAGAGCGGATCTACTTAAACAGAGGCTTCTCATCCCCCTAGAACATTGAAGCTCCAGGGGAAATGTTTCCAGGCCTGGGATAGTGTAACAGGTATTCTTGTGTAGACGGCTTAGAAGTACTGCCATCTTTAGAACGCTTCCCTGTGTGCTAGGGGGCCAAGCTGCCCAGGGCAGCAGAGCCCGAGGTGGTCCGCTGCTCCCACAGCAGAGTGCAGGGCTGCTGCCTGAGTATGGTCTCCCTTCACTGTCGCATGCCATCCTAGGCCTCTTCAGGGACTTTTTCTACCGGACACTGAATCTTTTTCTCATGGCTTTTGTCAGTCTGGTAAAAACTGGGTAGTGCTTCTCTTCTTGCCTAGTTTTATTTCCGCCATTCAAAAGTTAAAACAGTCCCTTCCAAGTCTGGCTGTGTTACGGACCTCCCTGCACCTACTGTTTTGCATACAGAAACTTTGTGGGTTCTTCAGGTCTTGTGACGTTGGGCTCTTTTTCTGTACTCTGGACAGCACGAGTGAGGTCAGATTTCAGTGTCTAAGGCAGACCTACTCCCTGGAGACACTGCCTCCAGTGTCATTGTGTCTCAGAATGTGGCTCTCTTGTTCTGTTCCAAAATGTTTCATTCAGTTAGCAATGGATAAAACAACCTCACCTACTACTTCACTGGATATTTTAGTGACTTTGAGTTACATTTAAATTAAATCATAGGCAGACTCCCTCCTCTCTCTCCCTCCCTCCCTCCCTTCTCACATGTCACATCTTGAATCTGGAGGTCAGAAGTTGCCCTCCCCCCCCCTCCAGTGGGTTCTGGAGGCAGAATATAGGTCATTAGATTTGGCAGCAAATACCTTTACCCACTGTACCATCTTGCTGAGCTCAAGCCATAGAAATTAATACCAAAAAATTTTTTAAGATGTTCCTGAAGTTTATTGTTGAATAATGTGTTTAAAGCACTTTATAGAGGTTAATTTAAATTTACCTGCTGTTGATTTTTTTTTCTGATGGATAAGCAATAAAAGGAAAGATGATTAATGCAATTTGTGGGATTGTTTTTTTACAAAGATGAAACACTATATTAGAGTTTTTCCCAAAGCTCTTTTCACCACTTTGGGTTTTCTGTCGTGCTTTGTAATTTGTCTGCATTATGTATGATGATACTGAGGTGAGAGAGTGTATGAGAGCATAATTATAGACAAATGTGCAGTTGTTTAGGTATTGTAGACTTTCGAGAAGGCCCTTAGTAAATCTGTCTTTTAAAAAAAAATCTTTGACGAACCATAATTTCAATAGATCAACATGTAGACTAAATGCTCTGGCTTTGACACAATAGCTAAGAAAAGCCTGCATCGTTTTGGCAAACTTGCTAGGCACACCGAATTGCTGATGGTTTTGTTTCATTGGAGAAGAGTTCTTCCCCCTGAGTTCACAGAGGCTCATGCTATGATTGCTAACGTCTCTACCATAATATAATGAGCTGCTGTGGACTGAGCTGGAGTTCCTCTCCCCTGGAACCCTTCTCTTCAAGTTTATTTTTAAGACCAACATTGTCCGCTGGGAGTTGTTTTCCTGGCCTTGATGCATGGAGAGACTTATGCATATTAAGTGCTAGTCCATGTACCTGGTATTGCTAGATACTCTGTGTTGTCTCCAAGGCTTTTGTAACTTCAAGGAGAAGGAGTAAGTCTCCACATTTAGTCATGGAGTGTTATCTTGCCCTGGAACACAGTAAGTCTGATTGTCTTCTCAAGCAGTCTGGAGACGGATCCTGTGCTTCTTCTAGGCTGATGTTCTGCTTCTTAGAAACAAAAACTAAAAACAAGGAAGAAGATTTATTACTAATTTATGTGTATGTGAGTGTGTGTCTTGAGTGAATGAATGCCACATATATGTGGGTTCTCATGGAGGCCAGAAGAGGGTGTTGGATACTCTGAAGTTGAAGTTACATGCAGTTGTGGAGTCATAGGAGGTGAGTGTTAAGACCTGAATTTAGGGCTTGAGAAAGAACAGGAAGCCATATCTTCATCCTACTGAGGATATATATATATATATATAAATTTTGTCTTTCTGAGGTGTCAGAAACTCCTTTAGAATACGCAGGCAGCCCAAAAATGCTTTAAAAAATCCATTTATCCACTAGCTGTCTGATCCTTCCATCCATCCATCCACCCATCCATCTTGAATGCTTGTCATGTATTGGTCTAGACCTTGGCATTAGCTGGCCACCAAGCCCTGTCTGCCTCGGTGAAGTTTATGGTGGCCAGGCAGAGTGCTTGCTTAGCATGCATCAGGTCCTGGGTTGGATCCCTAGCACCACATGAACTGGGTGAGGTAGTGCATGCTATAACCTAGTATTCAGGAAATGGAGGCAGGATGATGGGAAGTTCAAGGTCGTTTGAAGCTTGCCTATACATAAAAGCATTAGATTTTATTGTAAAATTTAATGCTGTTCAAAAATGAAGACCTTGGAAAGAGTTAGGCCCAGTTGTAGAATATTTCTCTTAAAGGATATAATTTTGATAAATTAAATAATTTACCCACAGGTATTTAAAGTAAACTATATTGAGAAGGTTCCAAAAGTCTATTTGAAGTTGAATGTCTTTCTGATATGCCCTTACGACTTCTGGATGACTTGTGACAGTATGACCAATGATCAGGTAGATGTCACCCTGAGAGGAACTGCTTTTGAGAACAGTGTGATTGTTCATCGTAAGCTGCCATGAGTTCTTTCTTCCTATTTTGTGCATGTGTTAATGTGGGATGTCATTCTCAGTCATTCTCACTCTGTAGTTGAGTCAGGCAGGGTTTCTCACTTGAGCTCAGAGCTTGCTGGTTGGCTGGTCTTGGTGGTTAGTGTTCTGAGGATCTGAACTCTGTTCCTGACACTCGTTACATCCCTTTACACATTGAGCCGTCTCCCTGGCCCTAGTTGAGCAGTTTCTTACAAGGACAACAGACCGCCGTCTTAAGTCTCCAAACAGACTGTCCTCAGCTCCATTGCTCGCAGTGCCTGGTCCATTTACCTCTCTTAAGTCTGTCTTTTGTTCCACAGCCTCAGTCTGGCTCCGTCCTTTCCCACAGCCCTGTTGCTGCTGTTCTTCACTCAGGGCCTTTACTTTCCAGATCCCTTCACAGTAGGACTGAAGGGTTTTTGTATGGTTTGTAAACACAAGTATACATGTGTGTGCATCCTCAAGTACATGTGGTTCTGATTGTCACAGTCCCTAATAAGCCTTTTGGTAGTTCCTCATTGCCTGTAGGCCAGTTTGAACTCAGCCAGTGGTTAAACAACTAGGCGAGATGGTTCCAGCCTTCCACCATCAGCCCCCACTCTACCTTTTCTTGCTCTTCCTGTTGGTTACAGCACATAAACTGCTTCCTTGCTGGTTTGGTTGTTAGTCGTGCTTTGTTGGTGTCACTTGCTTAACATAGTTGTCAGATTTTCTTTTGTATCACATCTTTTTACCCACAGAAGCCACTGTTTCATCTCACTTGGGCATTAGACATCAGCACACCATGAGATGGCAGAGTTTACATTGTTCTTAATGAAAATTAATTAATTAATGTGTATGTGTTTGTGTTGTGGTATGTATGTGTCTGATGTGTGTTGCACACATGTGAGTGTGTGGGTGTTACGCCCATGCAAATGTATAAAGAAGCCAGAAGAGGATATTGGTGCCTTCCTTTATCAGTCTTAGCCTTATTTCTTTGAGTCAGGGCCTCTCACTGAGCTGGAAACTCTGTTTCATTGAGGCTAGCTGTCTGGATTACCCTTCCTTACTCCACAGTGCTGGGATTACAGGCACATACAGCCTGGCTTTTTACACGGATGCTGAGATTCGAACTTAGATACTCAGGCTTGCAGAGCAACCACCCTTACTCACTGAGCTGTCTCTACATCCCTCATTTTACTGAAAAATTTTAATGCGTTTATTTCTTTTGTGTAGGTGTAGATGTGTAGATGTACTGTACATGTGGAGGTCAGAGGACAACACATCCACAATGTGGGACCCAGGGGTAGAAACCAGGCCATGAAGTTTGGCAGCAAGTACCTGCTGAGCCATCTTACTTGTCCTACATGGTAGTTTTTTTAAAAACACTTTTATTTTTATATTATTATTATTCCTATTTTATATTTCTTACTATTATTTTGAGGCAGGGTCTCTCTGTGTAGACCAGGCTGTCTTTGATCCTTCCACTTCTTCAGTGCTGGGTGGGATGTAGGCATGTGCCACCACACCTTGTCCTGTTCTCCTTTAAATGTATCCTTACCAGGTATGACAACTTCCTACATGGACTTACTTCAAAAGGCTTATGGACTAAATAGAATTAGATAGCTAAAAGTTAACTGCAGTTCTTTAAACTAATTGGTTGAAGGTTATTATTTTTTAATTTAGGTATTGTTTGTAGGTTCTGATCTGTATGCATATAAAGTTAAGTTTGCACATTCATCACTAAGAGCTGTAGCAGTTAGTTTTGCATTAGTAAGTCTACTTGCTTATGCTTCGTCAGTTTGATAGAATTATAAGGCTTCCAAGCTTATTTGATGCCTATGTATTTAAAAGTGAGTATTCACGTTATCCATCAGCAGCAACTCTGAGAGATAAGCCTTGTTGTACAGGCAGTTGGCACTGTTGGCATGGTTGGCTAAGGCTGCATGGTCATCGTTGATGTTGTTGCTGTGGGCATCTGGCCCCCTGCTTTCTGACGGAGGCAGCCAGTGCCGTATGACAGGCATCAGTGGATAGTGAGCCACTGGAGAACCTCAGGGCTTCCCTTAGCAGTTTATCTGTGGTTCTCAACACAAAGTTTCCATGCCTCCTTCAGAGTCCTTTGTAGGGCTTGATTTTAACATGTTTCCATAGTTTATACTCCACATGCACAGTAGCTGTTTCTGTTTTCATTCTGTCTTTTCTCCCCAGATTGCATTGGCTTTATCCACCACCCTCGCACCCACACTGGACATCAAGCCCAGGCCCTTGTGCTCCGTGTGCTCCACTGAGCTGTGGCCCCAACCTCCGCTCTACTATAAATCTCATGTCCAAATTATTTTTCCTGGATCCCATTGAGCTTCCAGCCTTTGTGTTCTCTTACATTCCTTGAAGTTGTTGGATTTCCCCTTTATGGTGGTTTGAATATGCGTGGCTCACATAGACTCGTGTTTTTGAATGCTTGGCCCATAGAGAGTGGCACTATTAGGAGGTGTGGCCTTGTTGGAGAAAGTGTGTCACTGGGGGGGGGCGGGGGCGGACAGGTTTTGAGGTCTCATATGTTCAAGCTATGTCCAGTGTAGGACTCAGTCTTCACTTCTGCTGCCTGTGGATCCAGATGTAGAACTCTCAGCTCCTCCAACACCATGTCTTCCTGCCATCCTTGCCATCCTTCCCACCATGACTAAATGGACTAAACCTCTGAAACTGTAAGCCAGCCCCAATTAAATGTTTTCCTTTGTAAGAGTTGCCTTGGTCATGATGTCTCTTTACAGCAATAAAACCCTAACTAAGACACCCTCCTTTACTGACTCCTAGGTTAGTTTACAAGCTCTTTGAAGGGAAGGTCAGTGTTGGTAGGGCTTTGGAGATCCAGGTTTCTTTGCTCAGAGTCTTATATCTGGCAAATGTTTAAGAAATGTTTGAATTAAACTAAGTTCTTAATAGTTGGACTTCAGTTAGGTTCTAACTTGTTGGGCTGTTGAGAGTGCAGATGGATCTCACTGGCCAGGGTTGCAGTCACTTTGGAGAATAAGGGAACTAACTTAGAGCTGAAATAAATTTCTCGCCCTTTCTGGCTGACCACTCCCTGTTGCTGGTCTGCCGTGATGCATATGCAAATCCTGCTCTCACTCAGGAGCTTCTGCTTTTCTAGTTTTCATGATGTCATTAACTGGATGTTTCTTTGGTCCTAGAGAGAGGAAGAGAGAGACAGTTGATTATCTGTTAGTGTTAGCCACCCCATCTGTTTCCTGTGTATGACGAGGATTTCTGCTTACTGCTGCTTGCCCGTGTGCTCAGATGCTGTACAGATGCAGATGCTGCTGGCTTTCAGTGTGGGGACCATTAAGGACTCCCTTTCTCAGTGTTATTTTTTTTAGGCCAGAGCTTGCCATCAGCGTGTCTTCTTGTCACCTTAAATCCAGAGGAGACTTTCTTGGCATGACGGTAACGGCACACATTGTGGCGTCTAGAAAGCCCTTGTTGCCCTGTGTTGTACTTGCTCTAGTGTGACTTAACAGGAGCTCTTTGGATTTGGACAGTTGCTTACAGCACACCCCAGAGAAACTCTGGACAGGTCTCAGTACCTGCGGCTCCTCCCAGCGCTTCTCACCCCACCCCCTTCCCTAAACCTCTCAGCCCAGTGCTCTCCTGGCCTCTTGCCTCTCTTCTCTCTCCCTTCTTGTTCTCTCTCGCTCTCCTCCTCTCTCACCTCTCCTGGCCTAGTTCCGTCTGGACCCTTCCGGTGCCTGTGGCTGACCCTGCCTCACATCTACACTGAAACCTTTCTCCTCAACAACACAGGAGCAGTCATGTCCTCATCTTCATCCAGTTAGCTGTTTTGAGTTCGTTTTCTTAAAAAAACACAAACAAAATTATAGCTGTCAGTCACCTTACAGGAATGGTACAGGGTCCAATGAAATAACAAACAGAAGGCATTCATCCACACAGTGCTGGGGACCAGTAGAGACGGGCTGTTAGTTAAGAGACTGCTGTGCTATGTAAGAAGGCAAGGGTGTTGAGATGGGATGAGCTTAACCATCTTGGGCAGTGTTTAAAGCGTCACAGTTCTTACCTGTATCCTCTTGTAAAGTGGATTAAGACCATTTCCTTGATGGTCACATGGATTCCATGAGGTAGATAGTATTATGTGTCTGACGTTATATACACTCACATAGTAGCTATCTTTATTTATAAGGGGAATTACTTAGTTGGAAGACAGATTTAGATTCTCTACCAAATTAACAGCAAGAACAAGTTGTTGCCTTGAAGC
The DNA here is from genome assembly GCF_949786415.1 of Peromyscus eremicus. NCBI lineage: Eukaryota > Metazoa > Chordata > Mammalia > Rodentia > Cricetidae > Peromyscus > Peromyscus eremicus. The sequence goes on from NC_081430.1 coordinate 80,224,781, forward strand.
TGTGCATGTGGCATCCTCCCGTCTCCCTTTAGAGCTGACCATACTCCCGAATTGTGGCCTTAAGATTCCGTAGCTCTTTCAGTGAGTGCATCTTTGAAGAACATATTTTGGGCTTGGATTTAGCTCTGAAAAATTAGTATGATTTTAGTAGTATATGAATAAGGGCACACCATCACAGCCAGGCATTTGGAATCCTGGCTGTTTGCCTGGTCTTTGCTGATAAGTTGTGTCGGTAAGTGTGGGGCCTCCTTTTCTCCTTTTTTCTTTCTTCTCTGAGAGGGCTGGAGTACCGGACTTTTCCTCTCACTACATTGTAGGTAATAGAGAAGGCACTACCTGGCACATGATGGAGGAATGAAGTCCATAAATAAAAATATAGAGGTCAGTGAGGGCCAGTTGGACCACTTTCACAAGCGAAGGAGAGGTTGGTGAACCCGAGCCTTAGAACTCAAAGTATAGGCAGGAACTCATGGTTTTCAGGGGCATAGAAAAAGCAGGAAATACAGAAGTAAATGTGTGCGCATGTGTGTATATGGTTCTCTTCTCTCTGAAGACCTGGAAACAGTAGTCATCCTTTTGCAGAAAGCACACTGCACCCCCACATCTTGGATTCTAAATGCCATTTTCTCACTAAAATGGTAGGCAGCTTTGGACTATAAGTACTGAAAGTTTATTGAGAAATAAAGTGCCTATGGAATCTTATAAATGATGTATTTATTTTTATTTTATGTGTGTATGTGAGTGTCTGCGTGTTCATATGTGCATCACACATGTGTTGGGTACCTATGGAAGCCAGAAGAGAGCATCAGATCCTTTGACACTAGAATCATTGTGTGGATGCGGAAATGAACCCAGGTCCTTTCAAAAGCAGCAAGTGCTCTTAACCAGTGAGCCAGTCATCTCCTGCCTTCTATATAGTCTTCAAGTGTCATCCCACTAAATAACAATCCTGAAAGGAAAGAAAGTAACTTTGCTATGTGGCATTCTGACAGATACTGCCTTAATTACGCAGTATGAGTTAACATTGCCATATTGTAGACGGGATTCGATGTTCCACCTCACAGAATGACGTTAAAAGAACTCTTGTTGTATAGTATTCCTGTTGAAAATACACACGAACCTAATCATAAGAGACCATCAAACAAACACAAATCAAGGAGACATCACACAAGCTGGCCAGGAGTCTTCTGGATTGCTGTGATCACAGGGAGCAAGGAAAATGAGGGGTTCTTCAGATGGAGTGTTACTCTTTTTTTTTTTTTTTCCCCTCCGAGACAGGGTTTCTCTGTGTAGCTTTGCGCCTTTCCTGGGACTCACTTGGTAGTCCAGGCTGGCCTCGAACTCACAGAGATCCGCCTGGCTCTGCCTCCCGAGTGCTGGGATTAAAGGCGTGCGCCACCATGGCCGGCTGAGTGTTACTCTTGAGATGAAAGCAAAGTACAGTGCAGGGTCCTGGATTGGATCCATTTACTAAAATAGACATCATTAGGATAGTTAGAGGAAGGCAAACCTGGCCTCTGAAGTAGATCATGGTGCTTATGTCAGCGCTATAATCCGGATTTGGATAGTCAGAACTATAAAAAATTTTATAGGAGAATGCTCTTGTTTATAGGAAGTACTATCAGCCTTTATAGATATTGACTCTTTGTGGTCAAGTGTCCAGGGAAACAGGCCATTTCTCCTGTGCCTGTATCTTTTGTAGGTTTATCTGAGTTTATTGAGTGAAGCAAGGCAAAGCCCTTCAGTTGTTTGAATCCCTCAGAATCGTTAGTTTATCATGCACACCATTTACAAAGCTTGACAGGTTTGCCTTTGCCGGGAGGGAGCTGCCCTGCCACACTGGCTTCCTTCCAGGTCTCTTGTCTGTCTCTGGGTATGCAGACTTGTCAGTGATTACTGTTGTCTCCTTTGTGCATTCTTACGTTCATAGTTTTTCTCCTTCGCCTGTGGAAACTGTTTCTTCAAATGGGAAGTTTGGTTTGCAGAAATGACACTGTCACAGTGTAGACAGATAATACTACATTTTAACTTACTTTGGGTATGTTGTTTTCTCCTGTTTACTGATGGGCTGTTACGGTGGTTCCTGTCTCCATCACACAGCGTCTGCTTCAGTTTTGAGTTTATCTGTGGGTGTGCGCATGTGAGTGCAGGTGCCCAGGAGATCCTCCCAGAGCTGAGGTTACCGACAGTGATGAGTCTGCTGTGGTGCTTGGAGTCAAACTAGGAGCCGGTTTCCAGCCTGAGCTTACTTGTTCAGAGTGCTGGGCCAGTTGGTTGCTTGTCTAAAGAGTGTAGACTTTCCAGAAGGGATGTGGGGGTGGAATAGATGTGATGGTGTAGCTAACGCATAAGAACATATTCAGGTTTCCAGTGGTCAGTCCCCACAGCTCTAGGATTGAACATTTTGGGAGGGAGGTGGTCTTAGGTTAGAGATTTGTGTGTCAGGTGGAATGTGGGGTTTGGCAGGAAGGGTTGTGGTCACCCACGGCCCCCTTTCTCTGAGAGCATTACCTTGAGCTGTCTGAGAAGCTGCCTTTTCTCGAGGATACAGAAAACTGTCACTAAAGACATGCAACCACCCTAGCCCCTTCTTCGGCTGGTGAGACTGAAGCCTGTCACAGGTCCTGTTTTCCTTGGGTAGGCTGGAGGACAAGCTTCTCTGTGGCAGTCAGACTGCCTAATTTTCATATTTCTCCGAATGATCAAGGAAAAGCGCTTTGAACAACCCGAGTACTGGTTCTGTTGCACTCGGTGACGCCCACACACACAGGCTATTTTTCAGCTATTTTTTCCCCCCTTGCTGCTTCACAGTGTAGGTGGCCTTCTCTGGATTGCTTTTGACAGGAAATTGAACAACCTTTCTCTTTTGGAACAGAATCTATTTTACTGCTGAGAGTAGAAAAAACAAACAACCAAGAAGAAGTGTGTGTGTTTGAAATTTTGTTTGGAGTTTGATTTAAAGACCAGTTTAAATCTCCCATTTTTCTAATGGGAGTGGGGTCAAGGTTACGTCACAGACTGCACTGCAGTTCCCCAGTCTCCCTGGTGACTGCTGGGCTCCACCCTCTGGGCCTTCCTTTCTTAACCCCTTGCTTTGTCTCCCTGATCAGGAAGTTGGCTCGGGCCTGGTCTCTGCTCTGCTTTTGATGGGCCTTCCTGTTGTCTCTCTGGAGCAGTGGAGGTGTGGTGGGCCTTGTGCTCTTTCATAGGCTCCTGACTCTAGGACTGGGATGTCCCATCTTCAGGTCACTCCGCCTTTAGGGTTCCGCATCCCTCACAGACACTTGCTGAAGGCCTGCTTCACCCCTTGTCCTGAGGTGTGGCTGGGAGCTCCCGCCATCTGCCACAGGTTTTCTGGGAGCCTCAGACTTTCTGTCCCTTGGGTTGTGAGCAGCTGTCTCTACTCAGCCTCTACCTGCTGCCTGGGCCTGTTGGCTGTGCAGGGTTACAGTGCTCGAGTCTGACTTGGGCAGTTCATGTACATCACTGAGGATTCTGAGGCAAAACATCGGTCTTGAATCAGAGTAGGTCTGGTTTGCTTCATCTGGAAGCCTTGTCTAGTTTGAAATTGCAGTTTTGTTGGAATCTGTGTGCTCCTACATCACATTCTTTTCAAATTGGCTTGTTTGTTCATGTACCCATGTGGTTTACCAGTGCTAGTCAGCTTCCAGGTATGCCCTGTTTTTGCAGTTAGCTAGTTATAGCTCAATTCATTAAGACTAAGAAAACAGGGCCTCTGTTTTGAGTGTTAATGGCTATCTTTCCTCATTCTGTGGGTGTATGCTATACCATAGAGGCCAACCTTGAGTAAACATCATGTCTGCTCTCTGGGCTGTGTGACTCAGAATCCGACACACTGGTTCCTTCCCTCCCAGGTTGTGTCTAGAACTGTCCCTTCTGGCTGTGGCAGCCCAAGAAAGGCTCGCCACAGCTCCCTCCCCAGATCTCTCCTGCTGAGTACAGGGCATACGGTCCTGGGTAAGTCTTGTTGTGAATGTAAAATTCCAGTAAGTTTTAAAGTGCTTTTATGCTTGGCTGAATGAAGCCTGGGACTCTGTAATGTTCAGGGTGTGAGGCTGGACAGAGGAAATCCTTGTCTCAGCAGGACTGGGGATTACATGAGTGAAGCTACCCTTGGTTATTACTGCTGTTTTTAGGCTTCATTCTGTGTGTCTGGAAAAAGAGTTAGAAGTAGGGTTTAACCTCAGTAAACAGGAAAAAACCAAACCAAATCAAAACAAAACAAAAAACACAACACCTTTCTTGGGAAGCTCTTATGAGCATAGTTTGATTCAAAGATTTTTGAAAATTGAAACATTTATTACAAATTATTAGAACCATGCATGGTGGTGCACACCATGAATCTCAGCATTCAATGCAGAGACAGAGGCAGATGCAGGCAGATCTTGATGAGCTCCAGGCCAGCCTGGTCTACATAGTGAGATCTAGGCTAGCCTGAGCTATGTAGTAAGACCCTGTCTCAAAAATCAACCAAACCAAAACAACACAACTCCTCCCTTTCAATTATAGTTACTAAGCATGAATTAGTATTTTTTTTAATGAGTAATATATAGAAATGTAACTTTCATAAGAAATACTTTATGGCTGTGGTTGGGAGCTTATTACCTGTCTCAGTATTTGTAATTGTAGAATTTGGGGCCGGGAGAGGTGCCTCAGTGGTTAAGGGCACTGGCCATTGTTCCAGAGGACCCAAGTTCAGTCTAGTACCTACAAGGCAGCTCACAACCCTCTGAAACTCCAGTTCCAGGGGATCCAGTGCCCTCTTCTGGATTCTGCAGGCATTCAAGTGATGAGAGACATACAAGTAGACAAAACACCCACATAACAGAAAATAAAAAAGCAGAAATGAATTGTACAATTACTTTGTGTGTATACGTTAGAGTGTGTGTATGCATGTGCATACGTGAGTATCAAACTTGGTGACTTCCCCCAGGAGCTCTCTACCTTGTTTTTGAGACAAGGTCTTAATGGGACTTGGGACTTGATGATTAGTTGGTCAGTCAGCCTATCTGCCTGTCTTACCTTCCTCAGTTCTGGAAGTATAAACAGATGCCACCATGCCTAGCTTTTATGGGGGTGCTGGAGACTTGACTTTGGACCCTTAGCACTTGGCTTGCAAGAGCATAATTCACTGAGTTGTCCTCTCAGCTCCTTGTAGAAATTCTAAATTTTACAAGTCAGAATGTCTGTTGCTTTGGAAGAGGGTTTCTCAGCTCCATCTTTATCTCTCTTTTGGTGTGGGTGATGTATGGCCTAGCACCATCCCTGGTTTGTACCTGTTAGATAGCAGTAGTATGTCCCCTTCTCTAGTTGTGACATCAGGACATAGACTGCACCTTGCTGAGGATCTCTGCTTCAGAACAACACTGTGTGTGTGGATAGGTTGGGGAGTGGAGATGGGTTCTCAAAGGCAATGGGATGCTGATGGCTTGGCTAATTAGCATCTCCTTCTAGGGGACTTTTTACAGGTCCCCTAGTCCCCTGAGTTTCTCCTGGATGTTCTGAACTGGTTGTCTGGGTGTGGCCCTGGAATATCCATCTGTCTGTCTAGTCAGGTTTAAGAATCAGTTCTTTGTATGAGAGTGACTGTTGATGAGCTCAAATTTAAATGAATAGACTTTTACATAAAGATTAAAATTAAAGGAAGCTTTAAATTAGGATTTTATTAATACTGCTTTTTTTGGACCCCTTACTTACTGTGAGGTACAGTTGCATATTTTCCAAAAATTGAAAATAACTATTATACTAAAGTTCACTCTTGTTTTAATTTAGGTTTTGAGAGATTGCTCCAAATTGGACTCAAAAGCAAGGTTGACCGCAAACTTTGAGGTGGAATGAGGTGAGTTGATGGATTCATCACCAGGTTGTGTTGTGGGAGGGAGTGTCACTTAGATTCTGGTTGAGAAGGCTGCTACTTTCATCAGGCTTGACTTACCTCATGTGAGTTTTGTTGTGTTTTCTGTTGGCTGTTTCTGTTGGCCATTTTCTTGTTGCCGGGTTGGAGTGGAGAAGGAGAAGCAGATGATGTGAAAACCTGTACAGCTCTGGTCATTGACTTCTGAACCAGGCAGCACTCCCTTTCTACCCAACTCGCTGCAGGTGGGGGTGTGCTGGATGGCCTGACAGGGCAGGTTAACCCCTTGTTCTCCATAGGCCGCCCACGCAGACAAGCGGTAGGAAGAGGATCAGAGAAGTGGTCCAGTGGCCCACACACGCTACCCAAGTCTGTTTCCAGCAGACTTCATGAGTATTAGGTTTAAACAGCTCACAGGTTTTTAGAAGTCTAGTCAAGGTGTGGGTCTCCTTTTCATTGTCTGGGCTGCAAGGTGCTCTGAAGGGTTGTCAGACTGTGTGAGACAAGGTCCTGCTCTGCCTGGCACCAGGGCCCAACCCTCTCTTTTTTCCCAGGTTAAGACTCTTGGGGACCATGATCTCAATAGCCTGATAGCCTAAGGTACAGGTGTCTCCCTTTAGAGAGGTGTCTTGGCTTTGCAGGATGGCCGCATTGTCAGTTAAAGTAGTCCAGGGTTTTTCCTAGTTACTTAAGCTGCTTAGGTTTTCTCTTATATACTTCTGTTTCTGTCCCATGATAAATATGTTAGAAGTCTTCTCCAGGCTTCTCACGTTTTGATGTGTTTCTGCTTCAGCCTTACTTTGAGTAAGAATCATGCTATTGGATGCATGCTGTGTGGTTGGAAGTGCCTAGCTTATGAGGAAGGAAGTAGCCAGTCGTTCCTCTTTACCCTTCCTGACGTGGGTGCCGCCATTGGTCTTGGAGTCATTTTTCATTTTAAAATATGTACCCATAGTGTCAGAGAATTGTCAAGAAAAAGAAGAAATCATAGTATAAGTACATTGTTTTTTCCCTCTGTAAACAAGTATTCCTTTGTATATATTGCATTTTATTTTTGCTTAAATAAGAATATTGCCAAAAGAATGTAGTTTTGCAGCTTCTATACATGCATATTCGGCACTAGTTTTATTGTGAGTGGAGTAAAATTCTCAAATGTTAGAATCTGAAATTTTTCAGAAGCTTTTGTTAGTGATTACCTAGAAACCACAGAATCCCATTTTAAATAAACCTTGAAATGGGGGCAATTAGAAATTTTTAGGGGCTGGAGAGATGGGTCAGGGGTTAAGAGCATTGACTGCTCTTCCAGAGGACCTGAGTTCAATTTCCAGCAACCATGTGGTGGCTCACAACCATGTATAGTGGGGTCTGATGCCCTCTTCTGGCATGCAGGAATACATGCAGAAAACTCATGCATAAAATATAAATAAATTTAAAAAAAAATTTAAAAAGAAAAATTTAAAGGAATCCTTTTTAAAGAATTTAGGGATGATGTAGTTAACTCATCAAATCAAATGATGCATGTATGGGTGGTTCATGTATGGGTGCCACATGCACATGCCTATGTTGCCCTACAGAGTAGATCTACAAAGTAATGTAAGTCTAGAGATGTAAAGGTTGCTAGCATGCTCTGTGCAGACTGCCAGGGAGGCATGTGGGAACCTTCATGGGGAGTTAGCTTATTTTGTGTGGCTCCCTGGAAAAGATAGAGATAGTTGATTTTAAAATTGCATAAGGAAGTCTTTACTAGGTAAGTTAAGTGTTTAGTTAAGTTACTCATTAGGCTGCTCCTCAGTAGGGACTCAGATTTAACAGACTTCCTTGAATATTTCAGCGAGCGAAATTCCAAATCTTTAAATTAGTTGTGAAAGGAGGATGGATGCTATAGTGGGAAAAACAAAAACAAAAAACATCCAGCCTAATGGAAAGAGACAATTTCTCCATGTCCCAGCACTGCAGCGAGCAGAGCTTTTCACTTCAGATGAGCCCCGTGGTTTATATAGGTCTCTGTGGTTCACTTACTTTGTACTTAACCTTGATCTCAGACAAGCGCAGAGACAAAGACCTGGAGAATTTTCTTATCTGCTGCTTTGTTAGGAGAAAAATGACCTAAGAAGTCAGCTCTTCGGGAGTGACTGGGTCCAGGAGCAGCCAAGGATATCTGAGATCTCACCTCTGTCAACCTTTGTTCAGAGCTTATGGCTTCCAAAGCCTGCTGGGTAATTGGAGCACAGCTTTCAAAGTGGCTTTCTATTTCCGACCTACCTTGAATTTCAAGAGAAAAATGGGGGAGTAATTATCTCGGAAAGTGTCTTTAAAGCACTTTAGGACATTCTTGGGCTGCGTTTATCTGGCCATTCCTAGTCTCATATTTAATAGAGGTAGAACCTAAGAAAGTTTTAGATCTTCTGAATTTTCTAGCCATTTGAAAAGGCCATTTTTTGCTTATTTTTATTTTATTATTAATTTTTCTTGTTTGGTTTTTCGAGACAGGGTTTCTCTGTGTAGTTTTGGTGCCTGTCCTGGATCTTGCTCTGTAGACCAGGCTGGCCTCAAACTCACAGAGATCTGCCTGGCTCTGCCTCCTGAGTGCTGGGATTAAAGGCGTGCACCACCGCCGCCCAGCTTATTTTATTATTAATTTTTTTTATTAGCAACACATCTGAGAAACCGTCTCCTTTTTGAAAACAGCATCTTTGGATCCTCAGGAATTTCTGGATGCTGGAGCAGGTATCCTGCAGGAATGCTCCATGACAGTAGCCTGCAGCTCTGATACTGGGAGCCAGAAGGAAAAAGAGCAAGCTGCCCCCACATCTGTGGATTCCCGCACCAGGGTTCCATACAGCCAGTTTGAGAATCTGTGAAATAGATGACATCTTTGCTGAAATGGACAGGCCTTTGCATGACTTTATTCTCCAGATAGTACCACAAAAAAATTTAAAAAGAAAAATTTAAAGGAATCCTTTTTAAAGAATTTAGGGATGATGTAGTTAACTCATCAAATCAAATGATGCATGTATGGGTGGTTCATGTATGGGTGCCACATGCACATGCCTATGTTGCCCTACAGAGTAGATCTACAAAGTAATGTAAGTCTAGAGATGTAAAGGTTGCTAGCAACCTTGTGGGAGGCATTGTTAGCACACTAGAGATGATTTAAAGCATAGCTTTTGTGCAGATGTCATGTCATTTTATTTATTATCTTTGTTTTTCTTTTCCTTTTTTGATTTTTTTAAGACAGGGTTTCACACAGCTTTGTAGCCCAGACTGGTCTTGAACTCATTGCAAGCTTCCTGCCTTAGTCTCCTGAGTCCTGAGGTTACAGACATGAGCCAGCACGTCTGGGTTACATTCCATCTTTTTATATAATGGGCTTGAGCATGAAGGTCTGGGAATCGGGGCTGGGAGGCAGCCCTGAGACCAGCCTCTCCACAGGTACTGGGGATGCCTGTGCCTGTTATCTGGCATTCTCTGATTCTCACCTTGATCTTGGAAATTGTTTGTCTTAGTCACTTTCTATTGCTGTGATGAGATACCGTGACCAAGGCAACTTACAGAGGAAAGTGTTTATTAGGGCTTACAGTTTCAGAGGGCCATGATGGTTCATGCCCATCCTGGTGCGGAGCATGGTAGCAGGCGGGCATGGCGCTGGAGCAGTAGCTGAGAGCTCTCACCTTGAGACAGCAACCACTAGGCAGAGAGATAGGCTGAGTGAGACTGGCTTTAGACACCTCAAAACCCACCCCCCAGTGACACATCTCCCACAAGGCCACATCTCTAATCCTTCTGGGTGCCATTTTCATTTAAGCTATCAGATCATGCTGTTTTTTAAGATTCATCCATTGAAGTGTGTATCTCCTGCCTGTCCTGGTATTCTGAACACTCCTCCATAAGCAAAACTCCTAGTTAATAAGTGTGGCTAGGACAACTTTAGCAGACTTCCGTCTAGTTAGAGCTGGGAAGCTGAGGCCTTATCCTTTGGACTGAGTTGCTTAGTTTAGTAACTGGAGCCATTAGGCACCTGGGCTGCTTGTCTTAGCACCAATATCTGAGAATGCTGGCCTGGTCTGTCTTGTAGGTCTAGGCAGAGCAGTGTTTCTTGACCTGTGGGTTGAGACCCTGTCACTGGGGTCGCATATCAGGTGTCCTGCATATCAGATGTTTATATTATGATTCATAACAGTAGCAAAATTACAGTTATGAAGTAGCAGCAAAAGTAATTTTATGAGTGGAGGTCACCACAGCATGAGGAAGTGCATTGAAGGGTTGAAGCAGGAGGAAGGTTGAGAAGCACTGAGGTAGAGCTTTCTTTTTGGGGGCGGGGTGTCCTCACTGAGATCTCCTCAGACAGCAGAGGAGGAAGGCTGATTGAACAGTGTCTGGGGACCTCCAGGTGTATCCCTCCTTTCTGAGTGTCGTTTTCTAGTGAAGGGCTATCTAAAGTACTGGCCTGCTTTAGAAGGCCTGGTACCATCTACAAAGTCTTGTGTTGTGTATGTACTTTACAGATACATTATGAAATCCATAATACTTCTCTTATTAAGATTTGTGGGCAGTATTGTTCTAGAATATGAACATTGACTTAAGTGAGCATACCTTTTTTTTTTTTTAATTTTAAAAGCATCTTTGATATTTTTTTGTAAGTCATCAGCCAAGAGCTAACATGACTAATGCTCATTAACTAAATTCTGTGCTTTACATATGAAAACTTTCTCACAGGTTTCCCAAGTATTGTCTTTTGTTTTGCATTTCCTTTCCTTATGTGAACAGTCAGGTTTTTGTAGGTAAGCGAAGTATTGTTGAAGAGTCCCTGTTATTTCTCTTTACTTATTTGCATCCCAGCCAACTGCTTCTAGTGAGGAGTGGTAACGGAAGTGGAAAATCTCTCCTTTTTTCTTTCCCTGAAAACCCAGTTAGGAAGGGTAACATTGGTCACATTTTTACTGGAGCACATTCAGGAGCCTTGTCCTTACTGAAGAAAGAATGTTCATAGAGGAAAGACATGCAGAGGCTGTGCTGGTATATGCAGGAGAGCGAAGACATGTTTTTGGGCTGAAGAAATGGCTTAGTCAGTTTGATACCCAGAACACACATTAAAAAATAAGTGTGGCGGCACACATTTAAGACAGGCAGATTCATGGGGCTCCCTGGCCAGCCAATTTATCCTAATAGGTGAGCTCTGTCCCATGGAGAGACCCTGTCTCAAAAACACAAGGTGATGGCTCCTGAGGAGAGGAATAACACTGGAGGTTGGCTGTTAGCTTCCGTGTGTGTGCGCACACACACACACACATTTTTGCTGTTTTATGGGACAGGCCAGCCCTTCAGGAGGTGTGAACAGAACAGGGAAGTGATTCTTGATGGCATATTCTTCTAGACACTTGTTGGTGTTAGGTGTGACAGTGGCAGGAGACCCAGTCTGTGATGACGGTGCTTTGCCAGGCCAGCAGTCCAGACAGCAGTACCTGGAACCCTCCTCCACAGCCACAGCCTTTGCACTTGTCACCTGTCCCTTCTTGTGCTCCCCTGCACCCTGTGACTTTCTTATCATTGGCAAGTCCATCTTCTTCAGGACAGCCGGGAATAGATGTTTATGTCCAGCAGCTTCCCCCTAAACTGAGACTAGATCAGGCACACAAGACTGAATAGTCTAAATATTTTACTCTACCTTGTAGAGACTTGGTAATGTTCCTTCAGTAAGCTGCTGCTTCCACAGTGGCACCGAAGGCACAAGACAGATGCCACCTGAGATGACTAAGACGAGGTATGTATACTAGCAAAGGGCTGATTGTAGAGACTTATTATCTGGAGGTGTGAATGACTGATTGTCGTTGACTGAGGTATACCCTAAGCCAGCTCAGAATAGCTTTTTTATGCTCATTTATTGTTTCAAGCCCTGCCTCCCCCATCCCCTAGTTCTGGAAAAAGAAGATGGCGTGCACATCTTTGGCAAGCACTTTCCAGTCTGCAGATAGGACCCTTCAGCTTTACTAATGCTGCTGTTGCCTATGTCTCTTTGTCAGGACCAGCTCGTTCTCACGAAATTCTTTTCTTACCTTTATGTTCAGTAGAACAGAAGAACAGAGGTTCCCATGTCCAGTAGACACTTGGCTCTTAAACTTCCTCTGCTCACAGGAGTCCTGAGTACAGGAATTTAAATTAAGTTGCCTTTGGAACGCTGTCTGCTTAAAATATTTGTCACCTTTTTGGGGGGCAGAGGTTGGAATGAAGATGATTGTATTGTAGTTTTATCCTCCCCTCCCCCATCACTGTTTTCACTGTCTCTCTCAGGCTGGCCTTTAACCCGTGGTCTTGATTTCTTAGTCTTGGCTTTCCTTTTTTGATTATCTAGTAAATTTGGAATTTGCATGCTGGGCCTGGTGACTCCTGTCTATAATCCTAGCACCCAGGAAAACTGAAGCAAGACCTCTATAAGTTGTGGGGTACAGAGTGAATCCCTGCTTAAAAAAAAACAAAAAAACAAAAAAGACATAGATAAATAGATAGATAGACAGACAGACAGACAGACAGAGAGACAGACAGACAGAGACAGAGAGAGACAGAGAGAAAGAGAGATCAAGAGAGATCAAGACCTGCTAATAAGAACAGACTTGAGAAAGTCTGAAGTTCAGGCCTCAGAAAATAGTAGAGAGCTTGTACCTGTGGATGTGGGTGGACTAGGTGAGAGTGGGAGTTGGGAACTGGGCAGGGCTCAAACCCATCCATCTCCTTCTGCCTCTGCCTATCTAAAAGCATTGGTGTGCCGAAGCATTGACTTCTGGGAGGTCCGAACATCAGGTTCCAGGTGCAAGTAGAGAGAAGCTTGGCTTGACCAGTTCCTTTTGCAGACTAATGTTTGTCGAAGGGCTCAGGAAACCCTTAGAAATGGGGACTGTATTTAAACCTGGCCTTTTTTCATTTTCATCCTCACTGGTTTTTGAGACAAGTTCTGTGGCCTTGGCTGGCCTGGTACTTGCTTTGTAGCCCTCAGTGCCCTAGAAATTACTACAGTCCAGCCTTTCCCCTTGCATCCTGGGATTGTAGACGCAAGCCTAGAAAAAAAATCTGTCTTTTTAAATGTGTCAATCTTTAAGCACATTTTATGTAAGAAGGAAAGTTGTGAATGTCTTTGGTAATGTCTAAGTAACTTTCATGAACATCTTGCATGTAAAATTAAGGTCCCATGAATGGTAGGGTCTTGAGGGAAACTCATTTGATGTAGAGGATTTGTCTCATTTGGGAGGACAGCTTTGCTATGTTTTGTTGGGAAAGACTTTTAAAGCAAGAGAATTTAGGGATGAGTGCCGTAGACTTGAAGAAAATCACTGGTCACATCTGCCCAAAATGTGTCAAGGTCTGCACATGAACAGGGGGGGCCTCTCAGAGTAGGGGGCGCCTCCTGAACCAGTGTTGTCCATAGTAGCTTCCCACATTAGAAGGGGTTTAGGTAAGCCTTCAGAAGCTTAGGTAATGATGGTTGCTCAGGAGCAATAGACTCGATGTTTTACAAGGAACTCTTTTCTTTCTTTTTAAAGGATGTCACTACAGTTATCATTGGACCCTTTTTGTTATTTTAAGTGTTTTCTTTTCCTAGTCAGTTGGTTTGAGAAATGACCAAGGTTAACATTTATCTAAAGTTTCCATAGGCTTGGTGAATGCTCATGCAGGCCTTTGCCTTCCACCAAGTACCTCCTGACTCTGACAGGAGTTTACCCGCACTTCAGACTTCGGCTGCAGACTTAGGCCAGCTCTCACCGCTGGTGGTGGGCTCTTAGTGGGTAAAGGGAGGACCACAGATCAGTGATGTTGATGTGATTGTAGCATTTCCACGTGGAGTTCCTCTTGCAGCTGCTAGTAAGGGGTTTGTTTTTGTTTTGGCCTGGAAAAAAAGAATATTTGGGTAGGGATTGCATGACTGATAATGAATTACATCAGCAAGAGCTTCATGGGTGTTGTGTTAGTTCTTACATTTTCCAAACTGTTAGAAGAACCTTAAATGGCGATCCCTTATCATATAGCGTTTACACATTTTCTCCCGTTCTGTGGGTTGCCTCTCCACTCTTGGTGCTCTCCCATGTACAAAGTTGAGTTTCTGTGATTCCTCTTAGTGCCTGGACCCTGGCGTGTTGTAAGTGGTCATTGCCAAACCCCTTGCTCTGAAGCGTTGACCTTTTCTTCAGGGAGTTTTTTAGTTTGGGGTTTTGCATATGAGTCTTTGACCTATTTTAAATTAAGTTTTTGTATGTCAAGTTCCCATTTCATTGTTTGGATGTGGATATTTACTTTTCCCAGCAGCATATATTGAACAAGACTGTCATGGAATGATTTCAGCTGCCTTGGTGAGGTATTTGACCATGTCTCTGAGGGTTCGTTTCTGGGCTCTGTGTTCTAGCCTGTGGGTTTTTATGTCTGTCTGTATGCTATTACTGTACTACTTTGATTACTGTAGCTTTCTAATGCAGTTTGATACTAGCAGATATAGTGTCTCTAATTTTAATGCAGATTTTTCTAGATCACTTGGCTATTTGGAAATTTAGGATTAAAAACTTTTTTTTTTTTTTTTTTTTGTAGAAAATGCCACGGAATTTAGATAAGGATTGCATTATATTTGTAGTGTGACTATCTTAACAGCATCACATCTTCTAATCTCTGGACATGGGTAATGGTTCTCTGTACTTATATCTTTTTTTCAGCTTTTGTCACAGTTTTCCTTCTTTGGTTAAACCAATCCCTAAGTATTTTTTCTCTTGCTCCTGAGTTTGAGTAGAATTGCATTTGCAGTGTCCTTTCCAGAATGCTCGCTGTATAGAGAGAGCATCACAGCTCAGTCCTGGGTGGTGATTGTGCACCCTGCCAAGTACCAGACTTGTATTGGTTCAGTTTTATTTTTGTGGACTCTTGGGCTTTACATATAATATCTGCGGACAGAGGAGGCGTTAGTTTTTCTTTCCCAACTCCAGGGTCCGTTTCTTTCTCTTGCCTGGGTACTCCCTCCAGTTAGACCTTTTGATACTGTATTGAGTAGAAGAGGAAAGTGGCCATCCTCACCGCGTTCCTGGTCTTTGAGGAAATGCTTTGTCATCGCTGATGCTCACTGTGGGTCTTCCACAACTTTATTACAGTGGGTGGTTTTTCTATTGCTTGTTTGTTCCTTGTTTTTGTTGTAAGGGAGTAGGGAGTGTTGAGTTTTGCCAGTTGCTTTTCCCTCTACATATCTTGAGCTAATCACGGGCGTGTTTTATTGGTTCTTGTTGAAGTGGTGTATTGCAGATTGATTTGCATGGAGCAAATACGGTACATTCCAGGAATAATTTCCATGTGGTCTCCTGTGTATAATCCTTTTAGTATACTGGTCAATTCAGTTTGCTAGCGTTTTTGCTGAGGATTCTTATTATCTCTGCCCGTTAGAGCTTCTGGCCTGGAGCTTTCTTAGCATGTTTTTGCTTGGAGCTGGTGTTAGGAGGAGGTGACCCTTCTAGGGTGTGTTCAGAAGTGACCCCTTCTCTTCAGGCTTTTGGGTGTTTGAGGATTGACATTCTTGGTATTCTTTTACGTGTTCACCAGGAAAGCTTTTAAGGTCAAAGCTTTTCTTTGTCAAGTGATTTTTTTTTTTTGTTACTGGTTTCCCCTCTTTGTTAGTTACAGGATCATTAAGTTTCTGTTTTTTCATGATATAATTTTGATACATTTTGTGTTCCTAGAAATAGTCCATTTAATGTAAGTTATCCTATTTGCCAGCTCTCTTAGTCCCTTTTAGTTCTGTGGAATCAGTGATAAACGTCCCTACTCTTGTTTCTGATCTAGTAATTATTTATCTTCCTCTTTTTTTTTGACTTAATACATCTGGCTAAACACTGGTGAGTTTCCTTGATTTTTTTTTTAAACTCGGAAGAACAAGCTTTTGGTTTCCCTGCTTTCTTAGTGTTTTTCCTCCTCTCTGTTCTGTTTATTTCTGCTTCCATCTGAGTGGAAGTGTTGATTGCTGTGTATTCTCCCCAGCCCTGTCTTTGCTGTAGAACCGTTTGTTTCAGAATGTTGTGTTTTATTCTCTTAGTTCAGTTGGCTGTTTACTAATGTATTGTTCAATCCCCATGATTTTGTGGTCTTTCTGGTTTTATTTCTGTAACTGACTTGGAACTCCTTTGTGTTGTGGCTGGGGAAGATACTTTGCACGATACTTAGCGTTTACAGTTTGGTGACCTAGTTCGTTGTCTGGCTATCGTTTATTCTGGACAGTGTTGGAGAAGAGTGTTCATGCTTTGCTTGCTAGTGTTCTCTTTACAGTGGTGTAGCTGGTTACTTATGCCTCCTTTCTTGTGATCAGTCCACTTGCATCTAGTATTGAAAGTAGAGTATTAAAGTCTAATACTAGTGGTAGAACTAGTCCTTGTCTTTAGGATTTTAAAATACATTTTGGCCCCGGGCGGTGGTAGCGCACACCTTTAATCCCGGCACTCAGAAGGCAGAGACAGGCGGATCTCTGTGAGTTCGAGGCCAGCCTGGACTACAGCGTGAGTTCCAGGAAAGGTGCAAAGCTACAGAGAAACCCTGTCTCGAAATACCATCTCTGTGTGTGTGTGTGTGTGTGTGTGTGTGTGTGTGTGTGTGTGTGTGTGTGTGTATTGGCAGCTTGCCATTGGATACACAGCTTGCTGTGCTGGGCCACATGTCAGTATATAATGTCTCTTTACCACACACACTTGACTGAGCCTGCTTCATCTGGTATTAGGGCAGTCACCCTGCTCTCTTGTGGTGACTGAGCATGGGATGCCCTTTTCCATCCTTTCAGGCTATTCTGTCTGCTGCACTGAAGTGAATTCTTATAAAGGCATTCTCTCTGTGGTTAGCTCCTGTTTTCAAAGACCCGTTGTGCTGTTTTCTGTCTTTGAGTGAGAGAGAGAGTGGAATCCATTTCCGCCTGAAGTCGTTATTGATGAGGAGGAACTTCTGTCGTGTGGGCTCTGTTTTCTGTGTCTTGTTGCTGTTTCTGTTCCCTGAATTACTATCCTCTTCTGTGTTTGATTTTTTTTTTTTTTTTTTTTTTGGCAGCTGAATCCTTTAAATTCCTTTCTTATTTCTTCTTGTGTATGTTCTGTAGCTATTTTCTTGGTGGTTACTATGGAAATTACCACTAGCATCCTTAAGTTAGAACACCCTAACTTGTTGTGTACCCACTTAACTGCAGTGGCACCAGATATGCTGCTCTTCTGGGGTCTCTTCACCCCCTTCAGAGCCACTCTCACGGCATCACCCCCTTGTCCATCCACACTCAAACTCCCAGTGAACTAGTAAGTCTAGCATACTAGTCACTGAAATCATGTGTGAAACACATGTATGTGCAGGCAGAACACACAGCTTTTAGACCAATATGATTTTTAAAAAGTATTGGCCTGAAATCAGCTAAAAACTAAAAAATACAGTTATAAATGGTGGTTGCAGTGTTAGCTTTAATTTGCCCACGTGCTTTTATCTTTACTGTGATCTTTATTTCTTGGATAGATCATTTTTTCAGAGAGCATGCTCGTTCTTGTAGTTCAGGCTGACCTTGAGCATTCTACCCTCCCCCCCACCCCGGAGTGCTGAGTGGTTGTGATGGGCAGTGCTGTGGGCATGGCTGTGGTGGGCAGTGTTGTGGGCATGGCTGTGGTGGGCAGTGTTGTGGGCATGGCTGTGGTGGGCAGTGTTGTGGGCATGGCTGTGGTGGGCAGTGTTGTGGGCATGGCTGTGCTGGGCAGTGCTGTGGGCATGGCTGTGCTGGGCAGTGCTGTGGGCATGGCTGTGCTGGGCAGTGCTGTGGGCATGGCTGGGAGACCATTACCGTCTAATGCCCTTTCTGCTCACCTTGCAAGACTCTTGTCTGCCCCCCCCCCACTTGTTTTTATTTTATTTACCAGGGAACCTCTTAGTCTCCCATAGTGGGCCAAGCCCATCTGTGGAATTTCTGGGAAGTCCCATGTCGATCCTACGTGAGGCTCCCTTGTATGTGGTGAGCTGTTTCTCTCCTTTGCTTTCAGAATTCTGTCCTTGGACAGTGGTGACAGTGTGCTTCAGTACAGCTGGCTTCATCTGAGCTGAGAGTCTTGAACTTTGTGCATATTTATGTACGTGTCTCACCAGATTTGGAGACATTTCGGCTATTACTAATTCGAATATTGCTCTGACCGGTTCTCTCCTTTCCTTTTTTTCTGTAGCTTCCACAATGTGCTTGGTAATTCTCTTGTTGGTGTTCATCTTGGTTTGAGTCTGAAATGCTTCTTGCAGACTCATGTTTTAAGGGCTTGGTCTGCAGTGCTGTTCTGAAGGTTGGAGAGCTTTCAGGAGATGGGCCAGGCTTTGGAAGGTGGTAGGGACTTCTAGTTCTGGCCTGTGTGTGCTCCGCTTTCTTTTCTGGCCACCACGTGAGTACCTGCCACCACCGCCACATGCTCCCATCCCATGAACAGCTCCTACCTCAAGGCCCCACCATTGTTAGGGCTCCTTCACCGTGCCTTTCCGCCATGGTGGACTGATGCTTCTGAAGCCAGGAACCAGCACAGACCTGACTTTCCTCATGTTATTTCTGGGGTATCTTGGGCACAGTGAGGCAAGAGTAGTTTTGTTGATGTAAAGGCCTGCAAGTTGCTTAGTCTTTGTTCTTTCTTCCTTAGTCCCCACCCCCCACCCCCACTCCCACCCTGTTCTCAGACTTGCTAATTGCTTTTTTTCTGTCTTCTCATTTACTGATTCTCCCACCTGGTAAGAACTTTGAATGACTTGAGCTGCACAAGTCTGTTCACTTTTTTTCTTTTTTGGTTTTATAACTTTATTTTTGTTTTGTTTGTATTTCTTGATGTCTCTACATCCTAGGTCTTTCTGTGTTGTGTTGTTAAGATCACTGATGTCTGTCTAGACATCTTCCATAAGCACTTTTCACGCAGTCTTGTTGGATATGGGTATATTCTTGTATCTTGTGTCTATGAAGATATTTTTCTGTTGAAAACTGCACTTCTGAATCTAATAATGTGATAGATAACTCTGGAAGTCAGGTTCTCGCTCTTCCTCGGGATTTGCTGTCTTTCTTTGTTACTATTGCTGGCTGGCTGTGCACCAGGACAGGTGAGGTGGAGATGAAGGTCTACTTAGATCTTTTGCCTTTCCCTTGCATGTTGGACCACTTTCTGATTTTCCCTGTATGTGCAGCTGCATTTGAATTAGCCTTTTCCCCCTCGCCTTGTAGTTCTGGTTCCAAATTCAGTAACTCTGGGAGTGTTAGGCAAACATTCTGTCTCTGAGCTCCACCTCTCTGAGCTCCGATTTTTTTTTTTTTTCCCCCGAGACAGGGTTTCTCTGTGTAGTTTTGCGCCTTTCCTGGAACTCACTTGGTAGTCCAGGCTGGCCTCGAACTCACAGAGATCCGCCTGGCTCTGCCTCCCGAGTGCTGGGATTAAAGGCGTGCGCCACCACCGCCCGGCGAGCTCCGATTTTTGAAATGTCCAGTTCTTTAACGTCTGTCTGTCTGTCCTATGGGGGACTGAGAAAAATCAAAGAGTATGTGTGCTGGTCTTTCCAATCCGTTCAGTCGCTTCAGCTGTGAGAAGAAAGACTTGTAATTATGGTGGAAAGCGCCACAGCAGTGGCCTGTGGCTGCACCTCTGTGATGGGTGCACACCCAGCACAGACCCCACTCACCATAGCTCCACACTGCCACCCTGCCAGCCTGAGTCCTTTAGACTTTTCAACTCAGGCCAAACCACGATTGGTGACTTCGAAGCTGAAAAGAATTTCAGGTCGGGCCCGTTAGGTGAAGTTGAGTTGGAAATGATTAAAGATGTGGGGTTTTTGTTTGTTTGTTTTGTTTTTTTCAAGACAGGGTTTCTCTGTGTAGTTTTGGTGCCTGTCCTGGGTCTCATTCTATAGACCAGGCTTGCCTTGAACTCACAGAGATCTGCCTGGCTCTGCCTCCCAAATGCAGGGATTAAAGGCGTGCGCCACTACTGCCCGGCTAAAGATGTTTTAATACAGGGTTAAGCATGGGGTTTAGAAGAAAGAGAGACTTTTGGACGGAAGTGATCCATAGCCTGAGTGGAGGCATGTGCTCCTCAGGGGAGGGGAGGGGAGGAGAGGGGAGGGGAGGGGAGAGAGAGGAGACCTACCCCAGTGTAGCTGTGGGCTTCTCGAAGGGAGAGTAGACTGTTAACTGTCTCAGCATTGGCCCTGAATTCCCTTTGACTCTCAGCGTACACCTCAAACGTTGCTAAGAGCGTGCTTTCCTCCTTCCTCTCCCTTGATAAAAGAGCTATGTGGGGTGGCTCTGGAGATGCCTTGATGGAATTATAATCTGATACGGTAAAGCCGAAGCCACTAGGGTCGCCTAAAGGGTCAGGGGATGTCCTGTTCCAGTAAAGACATCTCTGGTGAGCTTCCTACAGAACTGCAGGTTTATGACCGGGAAGACAGAAAAGCCCTCAGCTGTTGGGTAATTGTTCTGGAATTCTTGCTTTTCTGTTGGCGACAGCTTGGGTTGGATCTCAGAATGAGGGAACCTTTCTTCATGTCCCACAGATACTCCTCTCAATCTTTCTGCCTCTGTGACATTTGGCCCAGCTAGGAACAAGTGCGCAGCTGCCTGGACAGCTTGGGGCTGAGGTCATGAGACGGTGCCACAGTGGTTCAAAATGATAACTGACCAAACTAACCACAGTCCGCTGTCTGTGCCTTCCTTCCGCTGGCAGGTGACTCCAGAGCTCAGTCACACCCTGCAGATCCCGTCAGTGCCGTTGTCGCCTGGCTGGGAACAGATCCTTGGTGCTTCTTCCGCTTCGTCTTCCAGAACCAGCTCCTGGATTTGATTTTGTGTTAGCTGTAGACACATTATCTTTATTTTCACTGTTATTAACATCTTGAATTAGTTAATCCTGCAAAGTTCCTAGGAGATACTAAAAGTAGTTTAAATGGAGGCAGTAAATGTGTCTGTTTGCATGGTGTGAGCCCTGGGTTACACCCCGCCTCTCTTTCCAGCTCTCCTACTTGTTCTCTACACATCAACAGGTTGACTTGGCCTTTTAATTTTCATTAATAATTAAAAGTATTGGGTTCCTGTACTTTAAAAGGATAACATAATTGAGATTATATATCTGTAAATTTTTCTTTCAACAACATTTGGAGATGTGCCCATATTAATATAAATCTAGTTCACCCACCATTTGCACTAATTCCACTTTTTACACTAATTCTGTTGCGTTATACTTTGCTAGTAGATGCGAATGTCGGAGGAACTGGAGAATGTTGCCTGCAAAGGCATGGTCACCATTGTTGCAGTGGACACTAAAAAGAAACCTCATTTAAACGTGTACCTGGGAGCTATGCTGGGCACGAGGCTGTTTGTTACAGTGTTCTAAGTTTGAAAGGCTCTTCCAGGGCAGACTGATCTGTTCTGAGAACTGAGGCATGTGCTGTGTACCCAGCACAGAGCCCACCCACCTCATTATCCACACCACAGGCAAGGGGTATACAGGATTAAATGAGACTTCCTGGGGGCAGGAAGGGGCAGGTGCCCTGGAAGGTTCCCTTAAAAGCCTCTTGGACTCAGAGTAAGGATTGCATCTCTTTCTTTTGAATGGTTGTTTATCATGATAGGAAAGACTTCCTTATTCCTTTTGATACTTAAGATAATAAACAATGTAATACCTGATGAGTGTTACGTTCAGAGTATTAAAGTGGTCAGTGGCCACTGGCCACTTCTTACTCCACAGTTGTTCTCCTGTCTATCCTCCAAGTTCCTCAAGCTCTCTCTGATTGGCACCCTCAGCAGAGGTCTGAGCTGCACTTCATTTACATAGCACAGGGAGCCCAGCAGCCTGTAGGGTGAAGAGAGCATTAGGTGTGCAGAGCCATGTCTCAGGGAAGGCAGGCTGCGAACTGGCCAGGGCCACCGGAACTGTCTAGTGCAAGCTCCCTACAGCAGTCAGAGCAGACATGCTGTGCAGTGTGGGAAACAAAGTAAAGAGAGCAAGTGGGGGCAGGCACTCAGGAGGGGAGCCCACAGAGATGCTCACTGAAGGCTGTCTCCCTTGTTGCTTGTCCTCATGGTGAAAGAATCCTCTCTTGCCCCTGACGGCTTCTTTGGAAACTGCAGGGGCAGTGTGTGCACTGGCTGTGTCCTTGCCTGCAGTTACCTACGTGACACTTTTCTTTCCCTTGAACCGTATTTGTTTCCTCACGAAAGCATTCTCATATTTCACCTTTGCAGGTGGATATTATTTTGGGTCCTGATTAGCTGAAGGATGTCTTTCACTGTGAACATTTTGTCTTAGTTACTGTTCTGTTGCTGTGAAGAGACACCATGACCACGGCAACTCTTGTAAGAGAAAGAAAGCATTTAATTGGGCTGGCTTACCGTTTCAGAGGCTTAGTAAGGCATGGAGCATGGTGGCAGCCATGACAGGTGTGGTGCTGGAGAAGTAATTGAGATTACATCCTGATCTGTAGGCAGAGAGAGAGAGCGGATGTGGGGTGGTTGTCGTGGACCCGGGTCTGGCATGGACTTTTTGAAACCTCAGAGTCCACCTTCAGTGACACACTTCCTCTAAGAAGGCCACACCTACTCCGACAGGGTCACACTCCCTAATGCTTCTCAAAAAGAGCCACTCCCTGATGACTAAACATACATGACAAGTATATGAGCCTCTGGAAGACATTCTCATTCAGACCACTACAGCATGAACTTAGAGTTTTCCTACAGATTCTTCCTCCTGTATTCATCCTGCTTACACAGGACTTCTGTCATTAAAAACAAAAGTTCAGGGGTTGGGAATTTAGCTCAGTGGTAGAGCGCTTGCCTAGCAAGCGTAAGGCCCTGGGTTCGATCCTCAGCTCCAAAAAAAAAAAAATAATAATAATAATAATAATAATAATAATAATAATAATAAAAATAAAATAAAAACAAAAGTTCAGTATTTAGGGGAAAAAAGCCCTTAGAGCAAAGCCATTTTCGCTAGCTGCCCAATGTTTGTGTGTATTAGAAGGGAAAGTTTGAGTCAGCAGATTACTATATTTGCAGTCTGCTTTTAGCACATTAATTCTTACTTAGACATTCCTGTCTACTTCTCATGCATCACCTTGTAAACTAGTAGTTAGCACTAAGGATTACGTTAAATAAGTTGGTAGAAAACCATCCTCTGATGAGTCTCCTGTCTTTGCATGTGGATCAGCTTTCTTGCATCTCCTTTTTTTGGTCATGCTTTGCAGTGTGACAAATTAAATGTACCAAGTGGCAATGAGTGTGCAAGAAGAGAATACACTGCTTCCAACCCTAAACATGAGCTAACAGCTGAATTTAGGATGTGGGCTTGAATGATAGATGACCCCACAGGCTCTGGCATTTGAATACCCAGTCCTCAGTTAGTGGCACTGTTTGCGGGACGCTTAGGAGATGTGGCCTTGCTGGAGGAAGTAGGTCACTGGGTATGGGGGGGTCTCTTAGACCACCATGGCCAGCAGAGTAATGATCCATGGGAGGCAAGAAGGGAGTTTGGTTCAACATGACTCAGTAGCCTGTGTTAGTTCAAACTGAGAGTCTGACTCCAGGTGGTTTATTTTAGGCATATTTAAGCACAGCACAATTTAGTGAAAAATTTCTATCTTCATCCCATATGCACAATAAAGCTTAAGACATGACTACATTGAAACTCTTTGTAAAGTACATGTGACATCTTCCATAAAAATAGGGTGTATAGGGGCTGGAGAGATGGCTCAGAGGTTAAGAGCACTGGCTGCTCTTCCAGAGGTCCTGAGTTCAATTCCCAGCAACCATATGGTGGCTCACAACCATCTGTAATGAGATCTGGTGCCCTCTTCTGGCATGCAGACATGCATGCATGCAGGCAGAACACTGTATATATAATAACTAAATTAAAAAAAAAGTTGGAGTGTACAGATTGAGGTTGACACCTTCCATAAAGATAGATACTATAGATTGGTAAGCTCACAATAAGGGTCTGGGGGAGGATCCAGTGGTCTCACAGTGCAAAGGTCACCAAGCTGTTAACCATGTCCTCTCCCAGGCTCTGGGCAGAGAACAGGTTATACATCTTTCCCTTTGAAGAGAGAGCCCTGTGTGTTTAACATTCCTGGATCCCCTAGTGCTTTCCTGTGAGCACAAGGACCTCTGTGCCTCCACAACTGGGCATGAGCTTTGGGAGTTTAAGGACTCTAGCCAGTTGGAGCTTGTTTCTCTGCTTCCTGTTTGTGGTTAAGATGTGAGCCCTCAGCTCTTAGCTCCCGGCTGTCATTGCTGGGCCTCCCTGCCACCCAGTTTCCCTGCTGTGATGGTGGTGGACTCCTCCCCCCTGGAACTGTCAGCCCCAAATAAGCCCTTCTAAAGTCGCTCTGGTCATGGTGTTTTATCACAATAGACGAATAACTACGCATAAACATTTTAATTGACAGCATAAATGTTTGACTTGAATGTCAGCACGTTGCCCACTCTCTACTTGGCTTTCATTTGTTGAACTCTCGCACAGACAGCTTTCTCTCTGCATCCAGAGCTGAGCTTGGCATAGCCCTTTTCTTGAAGCATTTGGAATCTAAAAGATGAGGCAGGTACAGTGAGGTGAGGATTTGAAAACTGACAAAATACAACACATAGACTTTCGGGGTTTCTCATTAGTGGTATTTAGAGGCGATGAGGCCTGGCTATGTGGTGAAGGAGCACTATATAGATGCGCCTGGGATTTTAGTCGTTTTTCTGATAACATTCTTTTTTCCAAGATTTACTCAGCTACCACATGGCATTTATATTTATGTATGAAATTGTAGCTCTTATGTAAATGGAAGCACAGCATACTGCTTCCGTTCTAGCTGAAGGCTTCCTTATCATTCAGTGTCTCAGTGACAGGCTTTAGGCAGTAACAGTGCTACAGCAGCTGCGAGGATTTGGATGAGTTTTGAGGGCTCCCCCACTCCCCGTAAAAAAAAAAAAAGGAAGGGGGGATGTGCTAGATGCTTGGCTCCCAGTGTGTCGTACTGAGGTGCTGAAACATGTAAGAGTGGGGTGTCGTGAGGTAATTATGTCACCACAGAACTATCCTCAGAAGGGATTAGAGTGTGTCTTCTGAGGGAGTCCTTTCTCACAAGCACCAGTAACTACGTCTGTGAAACTGGTCGCTGAATCTCACTTTATTTTTCTCTTTAATATGTTCCCACCATGGTGCCCTCACACTAGCTACTATGTTGTGAAGTGGCCAGAAGGCCCTTACCAGAGGTCAAACGGATGGGCCACCTAGTCTAGGACTTGCAATGTCAAAACTTCATTCTTAGTACATTACCTGCTCTCAGGCGTTTTGTTACAGCAATTGAAAATACACAGTGGCTAACGTTGACTTGCAAATATACAATTTATCTAGTGGGATTTCTGGTTTAAAGACTGTTATTGTTAGAGCCTGTTTCAAGTATTAACACTTCCCTCAAATAAATTACACAAATGTGTCTTCTCAGCAGTATATCCATCTTTCTTCCCTCTGGACAGTAGTGCACTATTTACCTTGCATTTCACTTTGTTTCAGTGAATGAAGTTTCACTGTGTTACCAGGCTTACCTCACTATCCCACCTCAGCTTCCCGGGTAGTCTAAAGAGATATGCAATCTTACCCGTTTTAATTAAATACACAGTGTTTATTCTTTAAAACATATCTCAGTCTTGAACATGATATGCAGCTGAGGATGACCCAGACTCTAAATTCCTAGTCCTCCTGCCTAGAATTACAGGTACGCTCTGCCATGCCCAGCTTGGCTTAGCTTAGCCACCTTTGTCCGCTTCCCAGGTGTAAAGTGGATCTCACCGCCGTTTTCCTGTCCATTTCTCAGGCCACACACAGACAGACTTTCAAGTGCTTATCAGTGACTTCCCAGTGTGTGGATTGACTCTTGTCCTCCGCCTGTTCTTCTGTCCAGATGGGCTCTTAAATAAAAAACAACTTCCCCTAGGTTTATATTTTGCCGTTTAGGGTAACTTTTGCCATCTGAACATTTTTTCAAGTTCATTAACTTCCTTGTTACTAGGTTTTTATGTCCTATTAGAAGAAATGTGGGCTCTCTAAGATTATGAAAAATGCCTCTTGCTTTCTTTGAAGATGGATGTTTCTGTTGATTGCAAGCATTCTTGTGACTGTGTTTTGTTTGGCTGAGTGACCATCCCTTGGTTATCTGGCTATGCCATCGCTGTTGTTGAGACATTTCTCTCTTTCTACACTGGTTATACCTGTCACATTTTATTCTACATGGAATTCCCTCAAGTGTTTCAGAAGTTTTGGTGTATCCATTGATTGGATGGCCTGTTCAGGAACCAGTTTCACACTGTTTTAATTACTGTGGCCTCACCCCTCTTTCACTATCTGGCAGATGTTAAGGCTAGCCTCTCATTAATCTTCTTTTCCGTAGTTACCCCAATTATTCTCCAGTATTTTCCCACAGGAGCTGTAGAGTTAGCTTTTGAGTATTCTCTAAGAATATCCTCTTAGTCTTATTGGAATTGTGGCAAATTTACGTGGGAATTTAGATTTCTTTTAGTAGCTTTGATCTCCTGGACAGCTGTTTCTTATGCATGAGATACTTCATCTTCTCTGTGTTATTTATTTAGTTTTTTAAAGTTTCGAAAGAGTTACTGATCTCATAGAGGTAGTTACTCTGAAGCAGACTTCCTGTCGTGGCAAGCCTTCCTGTCTTCACATCTTTCCTTCCATTTCCCTGTTCTGTGGGTAATGTGAAATCATCTTTTAGGGCCTTTTTGTTTGTTTGTTTTTTTGAGACAGGATTAGATTTCTTTGTGTAGCCCTACCTGTCCCGGAACTCACTCTGTAGACCAGCTGGCCTGGAACTCACAGAGATCTGCCTGCCTCTGCCTCCCGAGTGCTGGGATTAAAAGCATGCGCCACTACTGCTCAGCCTTTTAGGGTCTTTATGATCATGCATTGGGTAATCATTTTTGGTGTGCCTTAGGTGAAAGTTGGCCATTCCCCACTGCAGTGCCCTGGGGTCCTCAGTGGAAAATCACTTGGGGATATAGTGATTGCACTGTAAAGTGTGCAGGAGCATG
Organism: Peromyscus eremicus; assembly: GCF_949786415.1. Lineage (NCBI taxonomy): Eukaryota > Metazoa > Chordata > Mammalia > Rodentia > Cricetidae > Peromyscus > Peromyscus eremicus. The sequence continues at coordinate 80,251,723 of NC_081430.1, forward strand.
GACCGGAACTCTGGTTGGGCCACTTGGGCAGTGACAGATGCCACCATTGTGCTGTCTCCCACTGTGCTCATTGTCTCCTTGCCTGTTAGTGTTTACATTCTATAAGAAGGGATGAAGCTTTGCAGATTGGTTTATAGACCATGTTTGAAACTTTTCAGATAAACATTGGATTCATTAAACATTAGTTACTCTTTTTCCTCTCAACCCCCCTTTATTCTTTTGTTTGTTTTTGTGGTGTTGAGGATGGAATCCGGAATCTTGCATAGGAAGTAAGCGCTAAATCACTGACCATATATCCCCAGCCCCACGGCGCTTAAATTATCACTAGTGTATCCCCTGGTTCTGATAACTCTCTCTGCTCTCACTGAAAGTCACCATAATGAGGCGTGCTCCTGATTGTCGTGTTCTCGAGGAGGTACTGGGGGCAGAAGGGCTCTGGTCCCCTGCAGTCCTTCTCATCCTGTTCTGGAGGCCTTTCTTCACAAGACTCCACCAGCCGCCAGCCACCTCAGCAAGCTTTCCTCACCTCCCTGCGGTTCTCAGGTTGTAACTCCAGGTCGCCACCATCTCAGTGTGGGTTCTGGAGGCTTCCTCATTGAGCACATCCACTTACCATGTGCTCGGGGAGACAGGATTGCTTTAGTACCACACAGACTTGATCTAAAACCATACTGGAAAACAGAGCCCCCTTTTTGTCTCAGCACCTGGCTGAAGGGTCAGAGGTCAGCGCAGTCTGATAGCATGGGAAGTGGGAGACAGGGAGACACTGTTGGACCTTGCGAGCACCTAGTTTGTCGCCGAGGTTACTGCCCTGGTTTCCAGCCTTTCTCCTCTGTGCTTCTGCTGCAGCTCATGCACCTCCCTCTTGGACAAGTTGGAAAGCTGTGGGCTGGTTGCTATGGGAATTGATGGGTGCTGCTGGCAGAGGGAGAAGGGAAGTTCTTGGAACTGACCCAGAAATCTTCAGGGAGCAGGTTTTATTTGTCTTCTGCCTCTGGCTTCCCTACCTGCTGTTCTTGGATTTGAGTGGGGGCAGCTTTTCCTGGAGTCCTTGGAGTCTTGAGGGTTGGGTGGTCCTCACCAGAAGACTTCCAGGAGGAGGGAGTTCAGAGGGTTGATGTGCCCTGATTGTGTTAGCAGTTGGCTTCTGAAGCTTTGCTGAAGTCACATAGCCTGTCTCTCTACGCCATTCAGGAATGTGCCACAGACAGGTGAGGGAGTACCCATTGGTTAATCCAGGGTCATGACCTTTCTCCCTTCACCACCACCCACACAAAGACAGGTAGGGTATTCCTTTCTCATTCTGGATTTCTGAAATGTCAAGGTGGAAAATGGACATTTTAATAAATTGATAATCATATTGGGAAGTGAAATTAATGAAATTAAAATATATTTTATAGAGAATTGAGTGTGGTGGCGCACACCTTTAATCCCAGCGCTAGGGAAGCAGAGGCAGATCTCTTGAGTTTGAGGCCAGCCTGATCTATAGAGTAAGTCCAGGACACAGAGAAACCCTTTGGGGGGGGGGGGTGGTTGTCACCTTTTTTTCATTGGATTAATCTGATGAGTAATTTCATGCACTAACTACCTTGATGTAAGCTAGGTTATTTTTATGACAAATCATGAGAAATGAATGTGAAACACTGATTTTCCTAAGAAGAGTGTTTGACTTCAGGAGGGAAAATGAATGACTCCTGGGCATTCCGGAGCTTGATGGGGGCCCTCTACATTTCCAGTTTCAGTCCACTGTTCTGTCATTTCTGATTTTTGTGTTTATCGCTAATGGAAAAAAAAAACAACTTTTTTTAAGGTAAAAATCCTTTTTTGAGCTGACGTCGAATTCAGGCTCAGATATGAGCATCTGTCTAGCTCTGTTCAGACTTAACTGTGGGGCCTTAGAGGTGACAGCCAGTTAGTAGAGGGACCACAGGATTCTGAGTTACTTTGTGATCTGGATGATTCCCGTTACCTGGGAGAGGAGCTGAGGGAGGGTTGGACAGAAAGGACCTGTCCCCTTAGAGCACACAGGACCTGTCCCTTTAGAGCAGTGGTTCTCAACTCTGCTCTTGTAGCCAGTGCGAGAGCATGAAAACATGAAAGGGAAATGTGTGTGAATGGTGAGAGCTGCATTGGTGAGGTGGTGGTCACTCAGTGACCTTCCCAAGGAGGGAGGTGGTAGTCTCTCCATTCATAGGCATTTGCAGATTAGCCATTGTTATTTGAATGGAATCTTCTAGAGTAAGCAACACTTTACAAGTCCTTTGTTTTTAGCCTCAGAACTCTAACTTCTCTGGCTTTTATTTGTCAGGGAGTCTTGCAGAATGTCTGCCCGGGCTGTGCAGGTGACCTCAGGGGAGGGCCTAACCATAGGGGCTCACCTCACTGAGCCCTGAGACTTGTATCAGAGAGGAGAGCTGTGAGTGGGAGGCTGGGGTGAGGGAGTCAGCCCTGAGTGGCATGCACTAACTGCTTCTCCAGTGTAAAAGTACAAGCCTCACCTGAAAGGGAGTAAGACGGAGTTTGTTCTGGAGCCAAATATGAGTGACTGTGGCCTGGGGACATAGATTTAGGTCTCCCCAAACACCGTGTTGTGATGTAGTAAGAGTTTCATGTAGGCTCTTTTCATTTATGTGGGTGGAAACAGCAGCCTGGCCAGTCTCAGATTCTATCGGATGACATTCTTAGGCTTTGGGTTGATGGAAGCTAGAGGTCTGTTATTACATTCCAAAAGGGTTTACCTAATAGTCACAAGAATGTTAGGTTGAACACTGGGGTAGTCAAGAGGTGACTGTCCAGTGGACTAAGAGCCCAAGATAATTTTGATCCCTAGCTCTTTGCAGTCATTTGATCAATTGGTAGTGTGCGTAACAGAGGTGTGGCTTTTTTGTTACTTTCCGGGAATTTGTTTACCCTCTGTTCGTTCTTTTGCTATGAAATAGATGCAGCTCTTCACAGGTCAGTGAGGAGAAAGCTGAGGTTCCCGGTGTTTCTGCTCTGCCCAACTCACCCAAGAAAGGTCAGGCTTTTGTTAAAATTGAGATTAGAGCTCATGGCATTCATTCACCCAGAGCCCCAGGTCTTCCGTGGTTAATTATATTGCCTTGCATTGTTCAGGCCTAACTATTGTGATAGAATAGAGATGTGTATGATGTTGGGCTCAAAAGCTCATGTTCTTTCGGGATGTAGTGCCCACCCTGTGGGAACTCTGCAGAGACACTAGGAAATGCCTAGAGAGGTGGCCCTTGAATTAGACACAGTAGGAGAAATGAACTTTGGGATTATAGAGCAGTGTTTGGGGGCACTTTGTGACTAGAGGTTATGTGAGGAAGGACAGGACTGCCATGTGGAGTGTTCAGCTCAGTGTGTCTGCAGAGATGGCGTGTGACGGGCACAGAAATAAACAGGTGTGAAGTGAGGCAGAATTGAACCTTGTGGAAGAATTTGGATCCACTTTCTGTAGGTGTTGAGAAACTCTGGCTGATTTTGGCTCTAATATCTTTTGTTTTAAAATCTTTAAAAGATGTGGACAAAGAAAGTTAAGATTCATGCTAGGTGTAGTTGTGCAGACTTTAATTACAGTGATTGGGAGGCAGAAGCAGGAGAATCTCTGTGAGTTCAAGGCCAACTTGATCTATATAGTGAGGGGAAAATAAAAAGAAAAGGAAATGCAATAGTAAATTAATGTTTCCACCGGGCAGTGGTGGTATAAATCTTTAATCCCAGCATTCAGGAGGGAGAGGCAGGTGGATCTCTGAGTTGTAGCCAGCCTGATTTACAGAGTGAGTTCCAGGACAGCCCAGGACTACACGGAGAAACCAAAAGAAAGTTAAAATTCAGCATAAAAAAATATAAATTAGGTTTACCCTCTAGGAAACATCAGTGTACCTGTTTGTTTTATGGGCAAAACTTCTGGTTATATAATTCTGACTGTAATCTTGTCAGCATGGTGACGACTGAGGACAACTATAAACACAGGGTTGTTGGGAATCTATTGGAATCCTGATTTGCATACACAGTCCTGTGTAGTGGTTACTTGTGAGTCTGTTTGAGATCTGAAGTCCACAAAGGGAGTCTTCCTCATGAGACACATGACCGGCCAGACCATTTAGGTGGGACCCTATGTGGCCTTCTTAGTTCCAGAAAAGAGCCAACTCTGGCCACACTTCCTGGTAACTGACCTCTGTCCTGTATTATTGCCCAGAAAATTCCTAAGGGTCCTGGTCAAACCTTTAGCCATGTAAGGTATTTGTAAAAATACAGCCTTTTGCTTGCTGTTTAGACAGGATTTATGCTACTTTACCAAGGAAATAAAAAAAAATCCATTAGCACCTAAGTGAGGAGAATGTTTGTTGACAACTAGTTAGCACTGGTTTTGAGCCATGTTGTCTAGTTGAGCCTGGGAGTGGGGCGGTAGAAGGGTACAGACCTAAGGCTGACTGCTGCCACCAGACTCTCCAGATTCTCGTCATCTTGTTCATCACTGTCTGCTGAGTCTCTGGGGCCTGGGACACAGTGAGTACCAAGGAAGCGCTTTCTAGATGGATGCATGATGGCCAGGTCTCAGGCGATGGCTCCTATTGTCTCCTAGGAGTAGCTGTTGCAGTGGATGGAAAAGCTGGCTAAGCTGCCTCTGGGAATTTAGTCATCGTGAAGATTTTAAATGCCTTGGTCGGATAGCTTGTTTGAAATGTCAGTACTCCTGGGTTCCTGTTAGACCAAACAACCAAGTAGAACGGAAGAAACTGAAAACCATCGCATGCCATGGACTGACTTGAGAAATGCAGAGCACGTAGTATAACATTCTCTTCTCTTTGCTTTCAGAAGGGTCAGGATCCCAAATTAACATACCTCCGTCTTAGCCAAGATTTCAGTTACTTGACTCAAAGCCCAGAGGATAGATGGAAATCCAAGGAGTTTGCCAAAGCAAGGAATAGCAATGAGATTTCTTCCCCAGCGGCTTGGGATTTTTTTAATTCCAGTAATTAATTATGAGAAAGTATTATTTTGTTAACATTTAGTAAAGAGTTTTAATAAGTGGGTACATTTTATATAAATATTAAGTTTTTTTCCCTTGACAAATGGGAGCATTTAAAGAAAATGGTCCCTGACGGTTTTCTGGCCCGTGTAGAACCTGCGCTTCTGTGATCCTCGTGTGCTTTGAAACCAGGGCAGTGGGGCAGAGTGCTCCCTGGGGGCTGCTGCAAGAGCTGGAAGCTCTGGGTGCTGCTTAAGTCGGGGCCAAGTCTTAGTAGTATGTGAACAAGCATGTTGTGCCTAGAGTTGTTGAATTAAACTCCCCACGTTTGATTTTTAGACTGTTAAGATACTCCAGTGTCATTCTGCCTCTCAAAATATAGAGCATTTTACTGTTTTATTTCACTATTTTAAAATTTATTTAAACATCATTACCCCAAACCTTCTATTCCTTTTGTGTATTCATATTTATTCCTTCCTTCCTCCCTTCTTTCCTCCTTCCTCCTTCCTTCCTTCCTTCCTTCCTTCCTTCCTTCCTTCCTTCCTTCCTTCCTTCCTTCATCCATTCATTCACTCACTGTGCGCGTGCACATGCGTGTGTGTGTGTGTGTGTGTGTGTGTGTGTGTGTGTGTGTGTGTGTGGCGTGCCATGGGCCTGTGAACTTCCAGGAGTTGTTTTGCCTTTCTCACCATGTGGGTTCCAGGGATCACACTCAAGCTGGTACACTTGGTGGCAAGTGTCCTTGCCTGGTGAGCCTTCTCGTTTCCAGTTCCACTTTTGTGAGTGATAGTCTGATGTCCAGTCTGAAGGAGGCGGCTGATAACATACAGACAGGACCTTGGTGTTCTTTCCTTGTAGTCTTTTGTGGTTGTTTTGTATTTTTATAAGGAAGTATTTTCTTAGACTAACTATAAAATCTGGAGATCCGTGAACTAAATGTCTTCTAAATTTCATCTTTTCATGGTTGGCTATAGTTCTTTGCAGTCCTCTTTATGGGTGAGTATACACTGAAATTGCTTTCGGTTGGAATCCATTTGTCAAGCTGAAGTGGAGGACATTACCCTTATTTAATGAGACAAGTGTCACAGTGAAACACTTGGGGAACAGGAATCTGCTTGTGGGAGCCCTCCCTCAGTACTCTGAGTACGCTGTAACCTTGTTGGGCAGAATAACTTCTTCTTTGTAGAGTGTAGACTTTGGAGACCCAACGGAACTTGAAATTTAAAAGAAAATGTATGTGTGGCCATAATTACAGCAGCCCTTTTCTGAGGAGAAATGTAAGTCAATAGAGATGACAGCAGAATGCCATGTTCCATCCTCCTGGTTCCATCCTCCTGTTCTAGAACATGGGTTTGTGGATGCCCTGGCTCCTGCAGGAGAGAGCAGGGCTAGAGTTACACATGTTCACTTTGGGTCATAAGAGCACACATGAAATGCAGACTGTAGTTACCAGTTCTGGCCACTCCATTCTCTTAGAGCCATCAGAACAGAGTAGAGATGCTTGTTAGGGGTGGACGCGGTGGGGTCAGAACCACTCACGTTCAGGCTTTTCGAACCTTGGGCTCTAGTTTCTGTCTCTAGTGCATTGGTTGGTGGTTCATGTTCCTGAAAGTGATACCCATTGCCACCTGTAAGGTACCCAGGGTCTTTATATAGAGTGGAAGTACTGCCCTTCTCAGCTCTCTGTGGACACAAAGACAAATTGATTTACTTCAATGGGGGCCAGGATAAGATAATTCTCATCAAATTAACATTCATCCGGAGAAAGGCGGCGTGACATTCAGTCCTTTCCTTGGACTGTGGGGCATTTTGAAATCAGAGCGGCCTTAGCAGAAAGAAGCACAAAGTGTCTTGTCTTCTGGTTGGTCCTGAGACAAGAGACGGCTGTCCTTGGAGTTCCCAGCGCCTGGGCCTGGCTCCCAGTCATGGTTCCCAGGTCACATTTTCTTTGCTTTTTTCCCTCATCTTGGGAGGTTGGATGACATTTATTTTTTGCAAATAGTTTGTGCTCTTAATGTGGCTGTGAGAACAAGACTGTCCTCTTCCTTGCTTTGGTTTTGGGGAATAGTATTGACGTGGGACGCTGGCAAGCCAGGCTCTGGAGGGGACCCCTGCCACTGCCTGGACTGCACTGAGGGACATGGCTGACTCTCTTCTATTTATTGAGTAAACTGGAAACCAGTTAGCTACCTTTAACTTCATCGTCAGCCGGTGAAAGAAGCACTGTTCTGTTACCCTTGTGCAGAGATTGTCAGATGCCTGAGGCCTGGGTTAGTGTAGGATTACAAGGAACACTCCCCTTTAGAGACCCAGGGAAGCTCAGTGGCTCTGTCTTCAGATAAAGTGATTACTCAGAGTGAAACTCAATCCTCTTTCTTCCTTGGGGATTTTATTTTGAAACTAAGTAATCCTGCTTTAGCCTTGCAGAATTTCAGTGTTCTCAGATGTGATTTGGGAGAGACTGGACCTGCTCTCTCAGATTGGTTACACAGCAAACATACCCCCACCCCCACTGTATTTGTGCTTCCCGGTGTCTAGGGGCTGCAGGGTGATGTAGGTAGTATCTTTCCTTATCACTGTCCTCCACCTTACTTCTTTGAGATGGGGTCTGTCCTCCACCTAACCAGCTGCTTCCTGTTCAGCTTGACAGGCAGGCCAGTGAATTCCTTGGAACCCAATGTCTCCCACTCTGGTACCAGGGTTACTAGTGTGTGCCACCATGCCCAGCTTTTTATGTTGGTCTTGTGTAGCAGGAATCTTAAAAGGTCTTATTAATAAAATCAAACCTGAGGCCAGTTATTGGGGTGAATGCTGGAAGATCAGAGAAGCAGAACAAGCCACAGCCATCTCACCTTGCCAGTTCCTCAGCTGATCCTGTTTCCACAGACTGGAAGCTTCTGAGTTCTCATCCCAATGGCTCTCAGCTGAACTGCTGCTCGAAAGCCTAAAAGCTTAACCAGCTAAAAGCTTCTAGTTTCTGGTCCTCATACTTTATATAGCTTTCTGTCTTCTGCCATCACTCCCTGGGATTAAAGGCTCACTTCTTAGGATTAAAGGCATGTGTCACCATGCCTGGCTATTTCCAATGTGGCCTTGAACTCACAGAGATCCATCCAGAGGGATTTCTGCCTCTGGAATGCTAGGATTAAAGATGTGAGTGCCACCATTTTCTAGCCTCTGTATCTAGTGGCTGTTCCATTCTCTGACCCCAGATAAGTTTATTAGGGTGCACAATATTTTGGGGAAGACAATACCACCACAGTCCTGGGCATCCCAACTCAGGTCCTCTTGCTCACACAGAAGCACTTTACCCACTGAAGCATCTCCTCTGAGGTTAACCATGAAAGGGCCTGTGTGCTATCAGTGTGGTGTCATACTGTTTTTTTTTTTTTTTTTTGGTTTTTCGAGACAGGGTTTCTCTGTGTAGCTTTGCGCCTTTCCTGGAACTCACTTGGTAGTCCAGGCTGGCCTCGAACTCACAGAGATCCGCCTGGGTCTGCCTCCCGAGTGCTGGGATTAAAGGCGTGCGCCACCACCTCCCGGCCAGGTGTCATACTGTTAAACATCTCTTAGTTAATCACAAAACACTGATTTTTACACTCAGGGTATAAAGAACTCCAACAGTTTTTTTTTTTTTTTTTTTTAATTATAACAGTTAATTGATAAGATTTTTCTTCTTTGAAATGCTGCTGGAAAATGCAACTTCTTTCCCTGTTACTGTAGTCATTGCATCTGACAAAATAAGCAATGCATGTTTTTACAGACTGCAGCAGACTCAGCAGCTGAGAGGAGCTGCTTCCCTGGGCCTGTTTGTTTTAAAGGGATTGGTTCTTGTGGGCAGCAAGATAAGTAACAGATTAGTTTTCATTTTATTTTTTATGTGTAGGGGTGGTTTGCCTGCATGTATGTCTGTATGTGTTAGGCACGCCTGGTGTCTGAGAGGCCAAAAGGGGGCATTGGATCTCCTGGAACTGAAGTAATTGTGAGCTGCCATGTGGAACCCAGGTCCTCTGGAAAGAGCAGCCAGTGCTCTTACCCACTGAGTCTTCTCTCCAGTCCTATAAGCTGGTTTTAACTAACTCAGGGGAGGGGACAAAGAGATACTGCTCTCCCTGTTGTTTCTAGTAGTAATATTCTCCTACTTTGTGCTTTTCTGTGCATGTTTGTGTTTTCTAATAGCAAACTTGGAATCTCATGGTATTTCTACTTTTAATGGTTAGTTGCATTTTTTAATATTTTCCATCCATTTAAATTGTTTTGGAATGCCATTTCAAATTACTTTGTAATACTACATCTTGCCTTAGACTAATATGTCTGATATGTCATAGATAGAGCTTTGATGTATTTATTTTGCATGTGCATTTAATAGAAATGCTTGATTATTTTCCTAGGATAATTACCTCAAATAACAGTTACTGGGTCAGACCACTGGGATGACTTTTGCTTCTTCACATTTCCTCTTGATTTACTGGGGTAAAACTATTGCCTTTTCCACCTATTCCTTTGAAAAACGTCTCTGAGAGTACACTGACACTTAGTGAATTAAGTGGACTCTGCAGAAAGAGAGGGAAGGCTTCAGTTCAGAAAATCTTACAGGACAGTCATTGGTGGTCTGTGATCTTACCAGCACTAACCAGAAGCTTGGCAGTGTAAAGGCCTGCATGGAAAGGATACCTTCTGATAACCTCTGTGTTGGTGTTGCAGTAAAAGGCTACCATAGGAAAGAATGCTTAGAAGTCACTTTATTTAAATGCTCTGACTGTGGACCAAGGTCCTGTGTGTCCTGTTGTATTTGCTGTGCTTTGGCTCCAGACTCCCCTGGGGAGAAGAGTGTTCAGCTGGGCTTGGGCTCATTTACAAATGGTGGCAAGTGCTTTGCTTAGGCTTCTGATGATGACTTCTGCTAGCATGGCAGCCCAGCTGTGGTGTCTGGTGTCACTGGCTAATGGTTGTCTGTGATTTCACTCTTACCTAGCAGCTGTGGGACTGAAGGGCGCATGCCCGTTGTTGGTTTCTTTGTTGGTGTGTCATGCAGAGTATTCATTGTCTTCATCCCATAGTTACTGGACTTAGAGCTCATTATTGCAAGTCCACATTTTCCCCAGGTTTGTGGTGTCCGTCTGTCTAGTGACACAGTGTTGTACAGCTAAGGTGCTTTGTTGTGGCATGCAGAATCCCTTTGAGGGAGGTGGTGAGCAGGTGGGATGCTTAGGGATGAAGTGACTGAGGACTCTATTATCTGATGCCTTCCCTCCCTTTGTAACTTTGGTGTTCTCATTGTCACACAGGTAATAATGGTCGGTTTTTATCACTCAGTTGCCATGGACCACTCAGTCTTTTAAGATCTCAGTATGTGTCAACCTTTGCCTGGTCCTGTGGACTTGGTGCCGTTCTCTTAGAGAGGAAGGTAATTTTTTTGAGGTTTGTAGTGTATCAAAGGATAATTGAGAATCCTACAAGAAATCCTTATGTAAAATTCTAGGAACATACTAAGCTTCTAGCCGCTGATACCTGATGTCTATGGAGAACATAGTTCTCATTTCAAAGGCAGGAAGGGAGAGCTTATTTCCCCTCCTTTTTTTTTTTTTTTTTTTTTTTTTTTTTTTTTTTTTTTTTTAGGGTTTCTCTGTGTAGCTTTGGAGCCTTTCCTGGAATTTATTCCGTAGCCCAGGCTGGCCTGGAACTCACAGAGATCCGCCTGGCTCTGCCTTCCGAGTGCTGGGATCAAAGGCGTGCACCACCACCGCCCGGCGGAGAGCTTATCTTACACTTGAGTGTTAGTGGCTCAGGATGTGGATTCAGGTCACCCCGAATAACATGTTCCAATATGGAAACAATGCCATAGAGTTCATGTAGCGAGAGGACGAGAGCGAGCCCTAAGTCCAGGCACTTTTTCAAATGCATGGGTAGGAACATCAGACGAGTACGTCCCAGCAAGCAGGGATAGTTTTATTACAGGCCTCACATGCTACTTAATGGCATGCTCAGCTTTTGGTTTGTAGAAGCTAGTAGTCTGTTAGTACCTTCCAAAAGTCTTATGTGATAGTCACAAGGATATTTCGTAAGACAAAGAGTGAATGGTTAAGAGCACCACAAATAGACCAAGATAATTTGACTTTGAATCTGCAACATTTCAACTCCGTAAGTCAGTTCAGACCACTCAGCCTTGTAGAGTCTTTACCATAGGTGTGGCTTTTTGTGGGAACTCCAGTTCACAGTGATTATAATGATTATAGCACAGATCTGGTTATAATTTATGTTTGTACATTGCTCATTGTTACCCAGTGAGCTCATTGAAGGAAGTGGCTCCGTTGCTGGTGGAAGCGCAGGCTGGGTGTGGACTGTGTTGAACGCCGTCTTCTCCTGGGGTTTGGGGTTGGATCCTAGCTTACCCTCTGTGATTATTACCTGGCTCATCAAGGCAGCTGCTTAACCTGGGACTCCTGCCTCTCTCCTGCAGGCATCCTTATCACAGCTTAGTCATGAACCTCTGGGGCTAGTTCTGTGCTTGAGCACTGTTTTTTAAACTGTCTTGCTGTAACCCTGGAACCCAGTGCTTCAAATGCCCTCAGATACATAGAAAAAGTACAGCATGGCTTTTCAAAGTTGGCCTTTCACTTCTAAAATGGGTTGAAAGACTTGATTTGGGGAAATTGAAGGTGTTTTTGCTTTAGGAAGTTCCATTTCCATTGAGCTATCCAAGGCCCTTCCTGATAGCCTGTATTTAAAATGTAATTGTTAGAGAAAGGCCGTGTGAAGGCAGCTGCTTCCCTCAGGTGTGTGGATTGGGGTCAGGCTAAGCTTAGCCTGAGGCAGAAGTTCATTGGGATGTTTTCTGGAGTCAGACAGCGCTGGTTGGTGCAGAGCAGCCGAGTCCTTCCTGTGGCCGAAGTCAGAGGGACACTGAGCTACCGAGTTCTGATGCTAGTCTCGTACACAGAACAAGACTGTGTGGAAGGATGGAGTGGAAAGCTGAGATCCCTTCCCTGGAGTGCAGTGAGGGTGGGCGGGCCAGCCCCACAGCAAACTGGCTTGGGGTTTCTCTGTGAACAAGTGAAAGGACTTCACTTTTAGGAAGAGTAATGGAGCCTGGAACAAAATTCCACCCGTGGAGCTGAAGTCACCATTTTCCCCTTTCAGTCTGGGGTATGTTGACCAGTTAGTTGGTCTCAAGGCTACAGTTCTGGCGACAAGGGGCCATCCTGTGCTTTCTTCGATCATTTACCCTGCAGCAGGCATGCAGTAGTATCTGGAGCCGTGTAGCTCCTAGAGGGCCATCTTTGGCGAGTCAGACACAGTGCCTTAGGTGTTAAAGCCATCACAGATGCGTGCGAAGAGGACCTTAATACAGCTCAGAGGAGGAAATGACACAGCACAGGTCTATGTAATGCACCACAGGATGTTAGATGAGATTGATGGAAGCCGTGTGGAGATAAAAGGGAAGACGCCAGGCATCTGCAGAAGCAGAGTTGTTCTTCAATGAGAACAGCCGAGGAGCTGCAGTCACTCCCCTGAAGTGAGGCTGTACACATGTGGCCTGGGGTCTTGGGGACTATAGAGGATGGAAAAGGGAGATCTTTGGAGATGGAAGATTCTACCTGGAGGGCAGTTCCCCTACAGTCTGGAAGTGGTAGATGCCAGTGGCCTTGGTATGTGGGTCTCCTTAGCAGGCACTTCCACAGCTGTTGTTAGTCACCTTGCCTGTGGGAACTTCTCCAGCCACCTAAGGTTTTTAGGTCATTAACCCTTCACCAAGGACTCATGTAACAGAGGAGACTTCAGACTGTTGAGAACTGTCCTCTGGAGAAGGTGGGCATGGAGCTGCCCTGCATAGGAGAAAAGACATTTAACATGGTGCTGGAGGCATTCAGTCGTAGCACTTGGGAAGCAGAAGCAGGCAGATCAAGTTCAAGGCCATCCTAGCCTGTCTCTTGAGCCCCAGGCCAGGAGGGATCAAGGAGAATCCCAGAGGAGGAGGGGGAGGGGAAGGGAGGAAGGGGGAGGAGGGGAGGAGAGGGGGAGGGGGATGCAAAACCTGTCTGGTTGGGGGAAGGGTTTTTTCTTCTTAGAATGAATCCTATGCAGATCACCCAAAGAGCACAGCCGTGAAAGTGAAGTTGGGGAGAAACTTACCATCAGTAACAACATGGCCTGTCCTAAAACCACAGTGTTGATGATTGACCCTGGACAGAGCACATCGGTGCTTCTCCCCAGTGCCACATGGCTAGCCCCCTTTATCTGCATTTCTCCTGTGAAGTTCAAATCCTGTGCTGAGAGACAGGGCATCCACGGGTGCCTCCTTCACACTGTCCCGGAGGCTCCTACAGGAATCACCCTTGTTCCCACATTAATACTTGACAAGACCCACAGAGAGCTGTCTGGTTACTGTGTAGACAGTGAGACCAGACTTCAGCTCCCATTGCCCAGTCCTTGTTTTTATCCTGCACAGGTACTTTTGCGGCCTGTCCAGACAGTTGCTGCAGTGAGACTGCAGGAAGTTGGTTCCCAGGTAGGGGCTCTGGATGCCTCTGGAGCTTTACCTGGAAGTTGTTCAGTTTGGTCCTCGGCTGCACTTGCCTATGTGTCTGTATTTATGAGGTGAGTGATGGTTCATCCCAAGGAGTTCTGTCTGTTCTTTTTTCTCATTCCTTAGAGTACTTGGACAGGAAAAGGGAAGAACTGGCTGCTTGTTTAAAACTTCTTTTCTCTGGATTTCCAGTGTTGTTGAACTCCTGATTAGCATGATTGCTGTTAGTACATTTGGTGATTGCGTGTTATGGATTTGGATAGTTCCAAACCCTTATTGAGAAATTATGCTGACAGTACTAGCTGTAGTGGCCATTTAACATGTGCCTGGACTTTTCTAAGTGAGGTTCCTGTGGCTGTTGATTGATAATAGGGCAGATGGTTTCTGCAGCTCACACAGCTTGTAAGTTACCGAGGCAGAATTTGAACTCCCATCTGTTTGCCGTTAGAATGCCGAAACTACTGTGTTCAATTGTTTTTTCCTGTTGCGCCCCATCTCCCTCCTGTGCAGTGTTAATGGTGCCTCTCCTCTCCTGTAGAACAGTTGGATGCCACCCCAGTTTATTCTAAAGTAACTTTTGGTTGTCACGAGTCCTTCCTGTCTGTCGCATTACCTCTTGGCTCGACATCTTAGCTACTCTGGTCACAACGTCATTTACTGCTGTTGATGGTACTTTGAAGTCATGTGTTTCTTTTCTCCTTTTACTGCTTAAGGGGAAAGAAATTATTTTATTTTCCATGTGGTATCATTTTCTAAGTGGCAGTTCAATCTAAACAGTTTCCAGCAGTCCTCCGAGACAGTTTAGATACTTCTACTGATCTGTGAAACAGCAGCTCGAGCCTTGTGCAGTCCCGCAGCCAGGAACTCCAGGATGCAGGCAATGTGAGGACTAGAAACACACCGAGTGGTTCATCCATAACAGTGGGTGTGACAGGTGCAGGGCAGGGCAGCAATCTAGAGCTATAGTGCTTGCCCTAGCGCGCGCGCGTGTGTGTGTGTGTGTGTGTGTGTGTGTGTGTGTGCGTTCGTGTGTGTGTGTGTGTGTGGCTTTGGGTTGGACAGCCCCCATCTTGTTGTAAGTTGTTGACATCTGTATATTAAAAATACAGCTCTGTCAGTCACATGTCCTAAATACTAGAGTGGACAGCCGTGTATTATATTCTGGTCTGCCAGCACTGGTGAGGTAGGGTGGTATGTGTTATGAATCCAACTCAGTAACATGTCTAGACAGAACCAAATGTGTAATTATGTAAAATCACAGCTAAGGAATTCTGACTGAACAGCTTTAATAATTATTGGCAACTTTGACATTTTCTATTACTTTGTATCCTTACAGTGTTAGCCTATTATTGTAGAAGAGTTATTTTTAGACAAGACAGAATGTCTAAGATGTGTTATGACTCTAGTTTTTAAAGTAAAATGAATCTTTCATCCAAACAACCTTAAGTTTCATGGTTTGTAGAATTGAGTAAATTTGAATAAGAAATGTTGCTATCAGCATTAGGGTTGAACAGGCTACTTTGAAACTCACTAAATAGGACATCAGACCTGCCATCCTCAGCGAGTTTCTTCTCAGTGGAGACTGACTGGCACTCTGTAAAGACAGCTCAGATGGTGCCAGCCTCTATCGGTCATTTCCTGCCTTCTCATGTAGTCTAGGCTGTCTGCCCTCGCCCTCCAGCTCCCAGCCTTAGAGTGGCCAGCATCTCTTCATCTGTCCTCCTGTCCCCTCACACAGGCTCTTGGAAGCCAGCAGAGGGAGTAACAGACATTGCATGACTGAAGTTGTGGGTTCCTGAAGTGCCGTGGAGATACGCTCTCTTCTCTTGAGACTGAGGTTTTAAGTGCATCTCTTCCAGTGGTGCCTTGTGTAGTGGATGTGTGTGCCTGTGTAGGTGTCTATCTCTTTAACAGTGTCATTTGAAGACACAGTTTTTAATAGAGTATCTTTTTCATTCATGGCTACGAATTCTGTGTCTTGGGAAGCTTATTCCCTTGTCCTGAGTATGTTCTGTTTTCCTCTGATACCCTCTCGGCCTGCAGGCATCCTACAGTGTTTCGTTCTGGAAACTTCATGATTTGGGCTTCGTTGTTGATGACGCAAACTGACATTTACCACATGCTTTATTGTCGACACTCAGTCCAGTAAGAGGTGTTTAGATGGCATTTTGTAAGTGAGGATTTGAAGTACTCTGAGAATTTGGTCCCTTTCTGATGATCAGGTTAAAGATGTGTTAGGTCACAATCTGTATCTAGTGCTTTGGTGAAAACCTTTTTCTCTTTCTTTGGGTGGCGGGGAGTTGGGGGGGTACGGTTAAAGCCTCCCTTACCAAAACAGCATTGCTATTGGAAACTGAGTGACCTTTTGGTAATTTGGTTTTCTCTTCTAATGAAGCCAGTGGTAGGAAGTGCAGGACAAGACTGAAGATGTGGTGTGCATATGTGGCATCAGGTAGAGAGACGCCTTATTTATGCACTCTTGTTAGGGTCCATGGATTACCCCACAAAGATCACCACTCATATATGCAATCAACAAGAGCGTTTATTGCTTGAGAAAACGTTCCAGCATGTGGAGGTCAGCCGTTCAGGCAAAATGGTGACGACCATGAGGGGAGCGTGCAAACTCCTTTTAAGCACAGCTAGGGGAATTCCAGGGTGGGGCATGGGACCTTTGGTGGCTTTGAACCTAGCAGCAATGAATCAACAGGGATGGTTGGGAGCCAGGGACTTTGCAGCTTCAGATTGGGCAGCTGTCTTTGGTCACCATGAGGTGCTGGGTTGTCTTTTGATTGGCTGGCCATAGACTGTGGTTATCCCTGGGAGGGCCAGCTCAGCCCAGGAACCGGAACTGAGGCCTGGTCTTTTGGTATGGCTACTTGGACCCTGTCAGTCCTGCTATAAGAGGGGATGGCCACTTCACTACTTAGCTGACCTGGAGGAGCTGAGAAACTTAATCCTGCTTTAGGAAGTTGAAGTGGGACTAGGCAAGGTGTGGCATACCTATAATCCCAGCCCTTGGTTTGGTGGACTAATGATGAGACCTGTGTGGGTGTTGGCTGTTGTTGAATTTGAAGAATCAAATTGATGCCATTATTTAGCCTGGTCTAATTTGATGTTTGTTTATTAACTCTGTCATAGGGTAGAATGTTACTCTTTGGTTTTAGTTCCATCAGAGGCATCTGGGCCTCCTAGCATTTGAGTTTTCTCCCCAATAGGTTAATCAAGGGACCAGAGTTCCTCAGCCAGGCTTCTCAGGGCTTCCTGGTGTCCCCATAAGTACTGATAAACAGATAACAAACACACCATTATCTTGACAGTTGTTTCTGAGGTACTTTGAGGGGAGAAGGGGGAGCCCCACATGTGAGTACAAGAGTGGATGCCCAAGGTCCTTCCTGTACTACTTGAGTATCGGAAGACAAACGAGACAGGAAGAAAGCAGAGCAGCCCCAGAGCGAGCTCCTCTGCATTACATGCTGGGCTGTTAGACTTCAAGGGGAAATTCAATTTTACCTTTGCAGGGAAGGTCATGCTTTGATTTTGGCTGAGCACCATGGATACTCAGGTGACATCTCAGAGTTGGCATTGCCCATGCTGCCCACTGAGCAGTGTCTGAGGGAGTGGCAAGGGTGCTGGGCAGCTCAAGGACCAGACAAGCAGCCTCCTCTCTCAGGAAGCATTAGCTTCAGTTGATAACTCTCAGAGAAACTGGGACAGTTCCCAGGCCGCTCCTCATTTGCCGGGATAAACAGTAGCATTAGTAGAACCTGGTTGAAGGCAGAGGTAATAAAATTCACTGTTCTAATTATGTCCTCTTAGCAAGGTTATATTACATTTTGTTTATTTAACCCCTCAGATGGTGCCTAAACTGGAGATTTGTTAACTATAAATGTCTTTTTTCAAGAATGGCATTTGTTTTGCTTAGACCACTACTTTTGACGAACATGGGTATTTATAGTCTTAGACAGGTCTCTTTCTTTCTTTCTTTCTTTCTTTCTTTCTTTCTTTCTTTCTTTCTTTCTTTCTTTCTTCTTTCCCTCCCCCATCCCTCCCTCCCTCCCTCCCTCCCTCCCTCCTTCCTTTCTTCCTTCCTTCCTTTCTTTCTGGATTTATTTTATTTCTTTCTCTCTCTCTCTCTCTCTCTCTCTCTCTCTCTCTCTCTCTCTCTCTGTCTATGTGGATTGGAGGCTAGTCCTTGGATCCTTTGGAATTAGAGTTGTAGGTGGTTGTAAGCTGTTTGATTTGGGTGCTGGGAACTGAGTTTGGGTCCTCTGCAAGAGCAGCAAGTACTCTGACATACTGAGCCATCTCTCTGACCTCTGACCAGTTAGTTTATAGTGAACTGTCTTATATTGTTTACAAGAACCAGATTTAGTATCCTTTTTTAAGCTCTCCATGCTGGGGAGTAGAGTCAGGGTTCCACACATGCTAAGCACTCTACTGCTGTGCCATAGTCCTAGACCCCATATTTTGATACATCTTGTCTTTTATTGTATTTTCTACAGGAACACTTGCTAGACTTTCTAGACAATGGTTGTAATTGTCACATGGAACTAGTGGTTGTCCTTCATTGCTATTTCAGTGTCTCCACTTAGGCCAGCAGTCATTTCTGTTGCTGGTAGATTCTCTGAGCCAAGGTTGTGTGTCTGTAAGTATCTACAAAATGTACCACAGGATGTTCTGCATTGGCAAAGTGAGTGTTGAGCGCTCTTGTTTGTATAACTGTCAAGTTATTTGAATCGGGCAGTATTATCTTAGCTACCTGTACATGAATGTGTCCAGTAAGGGGTTAGGCAGCATTAGTCACTTGCTGTTTGTTTGATCAGATGATGGAGCCGACTTTTTTGTGTATAAAATAGCTGAGGTTGTTATGTTTAATGTAGAGAGCAGATGCACTGTCTAGTGAAAACAGCATGCAAAGCCCAAATCTAAATAATCTGGAAGCATGGTAGAATACTGTGGTTTGTGTGCGCGTCTGTGATTTTAAAGAGTGAATTGTGGTTTGCAGTGTGCTAGACTTTCTGTAAATGTACGTGATGGCTGCCCTGGCTCCTCCTCCTCGTATAATGCTGAGCGGGGGGTGGGGTGTGTGTCCATAAGGCTTGTGGATAACTGACACCAGCTCTGTGGGTGCAGACCTTGTCAAGTTCCGTAACACTGCTGTACTTCATCTTCTGCAAAATTGGTAATGATTGTGCTGGTAAGCTTGTTCTGAGGCCTCTGGAGGTCTGTACAGGAAGTGCTGGAAACAGTGCCTGGCAAGTGCGACAGATGAGTAATACTGAAGCAGGTACTTGTGTGATGTGTGTCTCAGGGATTCTCCTGTAGTCAGTTTCTATTCTCTTAAATTACGTCTGTGATATTTGTAGGGTGACTTTCACACTGAGTGCCCTCCTAGGTTGTGAGGGCATGCAACAGTAATGAGAGGCATGGTTTCTACCTGGGAAGCTCGAACCTTTTAAAAACAAGCACCCAAATGGTGTGAACAAAATGGAGGTTTTACAGCAGTGTGTGAGTAGACGGTCCCGTGTCTTCTGCAGTGTGAACATGGAGGATTAAGAAATAAGAAAGGAGTGTTATCCCAGGGACAAAGGTAAAGTCCCACCATGGGCGCTTCCAGCTTTGCATCTCTAAGAACCAGTGTCTTTCTGGAGCTCCGTCTTGTTTTCTTGCCGGGCTGCTGATTCACTTTAGATGAACTCAGCTCTGTTGTCATCTGGAGCTGTTCTCTGTTCTTGAAGCTAACTGTCCTATCCTCGCATCTTCTCTCTCTTGGTCAGTTCCCCTTAGTCAGCCTTGTGCACTTGCTGATTCTGAAATGTTCTGGAAAATCCCGCCCTTCACCTCCACCTCTCTCAGACTTTATCCCTTCCCTCAAGTCCACCCAGTTACGTCCCACAACCTTTCCAGCCACACACACCAAAACCAGCCTGACTGTAGCCCTTGGTTGTTTCTCGGGAGTAGGGGTGGGTTCAGTCTGCACACAAGCTTTGTGCAAACTCTAAGTGCCAATACTGTTTCCATTTTCTTGTGCTGTGTTATTACTTACTGTGAAGTCTTCCTGTCTCCCTTCCAGAGAGCTCATTCAGCTGAGCAGGGGATCAAATGGGAAGCCAGCCTAGGCCACATAACCAGACAAAGAAGGCCCCCTCCTACCTGCTCCTTTACTTTCCCTTCCCCTCCGTTCCTCTTCCCTCTCCCCATTTCTTGCATTTAAGACTGCTCAAGGTTGGCCTGAGCTTGGAGTTGGCCTGCCTCAGCAGGGCAGTGGCTCCTGGAAGTCCCTACAGTTTGCAGCTGGGGCTCAGTAAAGAGGTGTTAGGACATGTGTAGACAGCAGAACATTTAGATTGGCAAGGGCCAGCTGCTGTGACATGTACATGTGGCTCCAGGTCATCCTGGGCACATTGGAGCAGATTGACTGTTTCTTTCTGCCGTGGAACATTGTCTGGTACCTCAGCAGCTTTCAAACTAGTCCTGAGTTTTCATCTGGCTGTGTAACTCATGAGGACATTGCAGGAAGCCTTTTGCTGTGTATTCTTATACAACCCAGAGGAAGACACAGTAATTCAGTTCTCCAACTGCTTTCGAGAATCTTGTTGGGCTGGGGAGATGGCTTGGGTATGCTAAAGAAGCTTGCTGCTAAGCTTGTCAGTCTCTGAGGCCCACAGGGCAGAAAGAGAGGACTGACTCCTGCAAGATTTATTCTGACCTCTATGTCCACTATGACCCCTACACACACACACACACACACACACACACACACACACACACACACACCAGATAAATTAATGTAAAAACACCATTTGTACACAACAAAAGGAGTGGGGGCTGGGTAGCCACTTGGTGGGCTATTTGTGTGTCATTAAGGACTTGTATCAGAGCTCTGAAGCCTAGTGATCTTGAGTCAATGGTAGGAGCTTTCTAGACCTTGTGGTCTACATCTACAATATGAGGCAGTTGTAGTATGCCATTTACCTACGCTCTAGACTTCTCTGGATTTTAATATGTGTTTCTTGCTTGATATTGTTTGCATTGGTTGTAGTTCCATCTTATCTAAGTCATTATCCCTCATTATTCCTGGACAATATTTGATAACCATTCCTTTGTATATAGTCTTGTATTAGGTTAGAACCTTCTTATTTAGACAAAAGGGGGAGATGTAGAGGGTAGCCATTCCAACCTTGATCTGGAAGTTCCAACCCCCATTGAGGCTTCGGTAACTGTCACGCCTACAAGGCGGGGCCAAGAGAGGACCCTGAAGACCTGAGATCCGGATGGGCCGTCTCTCTTGTTTCCTGGACCCTGGACGCTGGAGGTAGACCGAGCAGAGTTCTCCAGAGAACACCGCCAGACTGCACTGCGTCTTTCCCAGACCCTGCAACCTACCTGTCCTTTCATTTGTAAGTTACGCCACTAAATAAACCTCCCTTTTAACTACGTGGAGTGGCCTTAATAATTTCACCAATACTGTGTCATGAGGTCATAGTGTGCTTGCTCTCAAGCTATGGATATTGTTCAGTTTCAAAGGGGCTGCAAAATGATTTCCTAGTTTAATTAACATGTGCAAAACTCCCCAGAGGCATAGACATTTTTAGGAGCCCCCCCCCCCTTCCATTCTACAGTTTGAATTAAGTAAGGCCTTACTTCTTGCCAGAGACTGCTTTGGGGGTCTGGGGATGGAACTGTAACTAAAGTAAGGACCCTGCCCTCCAGAACTCATGGTTGAAAGTGAAGAGGCAGGAACATACTGAGGAAGTACAGAAGGAAGTGGCATTGCTGTTATATAGATACAGAATGGAATTAGGGACAGGAGCCAGGGGCAGCACGGCCATTTGCCCACGTGGCTGCGGATGGTGGTGATCACTGGTCCGGTGAATGGAGCATGTCTGGAGTTGGGGAATCTATGTTCTAGCAAGTGACATATATGTTGGAGATGCTAGTATTTTACATTTGAGAGTTTTCAGTTACATGGGTGCTGCTTGAAGCTTTGGAACTTGATCAGGTTTTCAGATGACTAAATTTAAATAGAAAAGAGAGGAGGGTGGAGACCAGGCCTGGAGTTCAGCCTTGGAGCTTGGATAAAGGAGCCTAGGCAGGATTTGCTGGTTGGAGATGGCTTGCGGTCAGTCTGTGTTAACCACCAATATGTGTCTTTAAGTTCCGGCAGTGCCATGCTAAAGTTGACATACACACCTAATGTTAATAGGTACCTTTTAGACTGATGACACCATTGCAGAGCACCCAACAGTGGAGCCAGTCTTGGGGAAGCTGCCGGGTCATTCATGACACCCTGAATGCGTAGAATGCCAGATGCATGGCCTGTGGGGTCGGTCAGCTGTGGAGATGAATGTTGACCAAGAGAAGTTTTCTTTGCTAACAGCCTGTTTTTGTCAGTGGCATTTGTTGTTATGTTATTAAAATGATATACAGTTTGCTTAAAATTAGTGTTATTTCTTCATAGAAATATGCTAAATATAAAAAAAACCTCTTAAAACAAGTTCTCCAAAAAATTCCATTAAGATGTGTTTAGTCATGTTGTATTTGAAAACTTTGTGGTAAATAAACATTGATAGCGATTGTCAGGTTGTTTCTTCCGAGTCTGCGTTTGTATGTCACACTCATGGGAATGGGAAATTAGAAGTTCTGGTGGCGTTTTAGGGTGTGGCTTGTGTAAAAACAGCAGGCTGAACAGCCAGAGGACTCATGGATAAGTAAGCCTGGCCTTTCAGATAAAAACTTGGTACACGCAGCATCCTAACTTCTGATGAAATGTACAAGATACACCTGAGTTTCTGGTTATGGCTTTTTGTCTAAACAAAACCTTTCATTATCACAATGAACTATCCATATTCACTTGTTGAAGTGATTTTTTTTTAATGTGTACTGTATAAAAAAAAATCTGGTTATGTCTAAAAGCTTTAAAAACAAAGCTTTTTTCTATGTACCACTTCTAAGACTTCATTTTATGCCTGCCTGCCTGCCTGCCTTCTTTCTTCTTCCTTAAGATTACATCCAACAATGTTTATCACTTTTAAAAATGATTTAAGTGTATGTTTGTGTACCAAGTTCATGCAATGCACATGAAGGCCAGAAGAGGGCAGTAGATCCCTTGGAACTGGAGTTAGGAACTGCTGTGAGCTGCCATGTGGGTACTGGGAATTGAATCCAGGTCCTCTGAAAGAGCAGCCAGCGTTCTTAACTGCTGAGCCTTCTCTTTGGCCCTGTTTACCACCTTTTAAGAATAATAATTTCATTGAGTCTATGTTAAATAGTACAGAATGGTTAATTGTCACATATACATGTGGGGAATGTCTGTCACACTGAGAAGCATCTGAAGTTTGGAGAACCTTAAATGATACAGAAAGGTACATGGTTGTGTGTTGCTAAAGTGCAGAACATACAACTTATGTGCATGCTGTGATCCCAGTTTGCCTGGAACTCAATATGTAGAGCAGGCTGGCCCTGAATCACAGAGATCCACCAGCCTCTGCCTCTCAGTGCTGGGATTAAAGACGTGGGCCATGCCTGGCTGTGATTTTCCAATTGCCACTTTAAATGAATATTACTTTTCTAATTACATCATGGTCTTTGTTATAGTAAAGTAGGGATGGAGAGAAGACAGCAGGACTTGTCGCATCGTGGCAGTCTGTTACAGAGACAGGGCGATAGTTGTGGGAGTGCCTTCCTAGAGAAGAGCACTTTGATGAGCTGAGGAGTTGGGTTGTGGGGCCAGAGTGATGGAGGGGAAAGAAGCTTGAGAGCAGCAATCCTGCCCGAGCTGGTTTCAGAATGAGCGCTTTTATTGGAGTGGGGAAGAGAATTACAGAGCTTTAAATCATCGTGAGAAATGAGAGGACCTGGACCAACACAGGTGCCCCTCACCTCTCAGCAAGCCAAGGGCAACCGAGCATGCCTGTTGAAGGGTTAGCCCAGTACACCACGAGGCGCAGTCCACCTGCCTGCCTGGGAGCGCCAGTAACCAACCACAAGGGCTGACAGAGATCAGAATGGAGAGGCCAGTTCTGCTGAACTCAGGCCGTGTTTTGTGTCATCAAGTCAGACTCTCATAGGCCAGGAGCTGTCTGCTTCTAATATCAGAACCGCACTCCTGGGCCTGTGGCCGAAGACGGGGGTTGCAGGTGGAGCACAGCTTCCCTGGCGAGTGTGTGTGGGACTGTCCTGTGCGGAGGGAAGGGACTGTCCTGTGCGGAGGGACTGTCCTGTGCGGAGGGAAGGGACTGTCCTGTGCGGAGGGAAGGGACTGTCCTGTGCGGAGGGACTGTCCTGTGCGGAGGGGCTCTCATTCCCTGGGTTACTTTTTGCCCTCTGCAGCATGCCACCCATCCAGCTCCCCATACAGACTTGAAGATTATGTTAACTAGTTTTAATTAAAACTACAAAGGAGGTCCATGGAGTGAACATAATGTTAATAATGCAAACTCAAATGAGCTGTAAAGATTTGGCAGAGCTGAGCCTTCTCCCAGGATAAGCTTGTATGAACCATGAAGTTAAACCAGAAAGTGAATTCTGACTAAGAATATCGAGTACTGGGCCTGGAGAAATGGCTCACTGGTTAAAAGCATTTGCTATTCCTGCAGAGGATCTGAGTTCAGTTTTCAAACATGTGGGGCAGCTTACAGCCACCTGTAACTCAAACTCCAGGGGCCTGACACCTTCTTCTGGCTCTGCAGGAACCTGCACACCCCCTACACACACACACACACACACACACACACACACACACACACACACACACACCCCTTTTCCCTCCTCACCTCCTTTCCTCTCCTCCTCATTCTCTCCTTAAAAAAAAGGGGGGGATACAGTTCTTTGTGGAATTTCCATGCAGTTGTCGATGTCTCCCAGAGTGGTGGGGATGTTGTAGTTATCTGAGATGTATAGACTTGTGGTAAAGTCGTTCACTTTCTCAGTTTTACTGATTTTACCCTTTAGGATGGGGGGCGGGGAGACACGCCCAACCCTTAAGGAGCATACTTTAAAAAGCTCTGCGACTCGGGAGAGAGGTATAGCGTACAGTTAGGCTTGGCTTGTTGTGATAACCGCTCACGTGTCCCTGTGCAGTTCTTAAGGTTCACAGCAAGAGCAGCCATTCACGCTTCAAAACTACCTATGTTTGTGACTGAATTATTGTTGTATGAATTTGTGAGAAATATATGAAATATATGAGAAAGCTTAGTGTAATCAGCTCCCTGATTCTTGGTGGGAACGCTGGGAAGCAAGATAGTGTCACTTCAATAGGTAATGTTCCTCAGAGAATTAAAAAGGAGCCCAATAGCCATGTCAGAAGAGGAAGCAAGGGAGTTCCTCCATGTCCTTAGGTATTGGAAATCTCTGGGAAAGAGGACAATGGGAGAAAAATAAAGTTACTCACAGCTACTCCATTACAGTAAAGATTTTATTAAAAATGCTTTGCAAAGTACCACGTGAGTGGGTATTTCCTGCAGGTGCGTGCTGTGTATGTGGGATGTCCTTTAGAAGGCCAGAGAGCAGACTGAAGGCAAGCTGCAGACAGCGCCTGCGCCACCCGGTTAGTGGTTGTTACTGGTTTTCCCTGAAAAAACAAAAAGATAATTCCGTAATTGGTACTTTATGGGAGTGGAAGGCTAATAATATTTTGGCAGACTGTGTCTTAGGAACCAATTTTACCAGTGTTTTGAGCCTTGTAGGGGATTGTAGAAATGGGAGGTGGTTTCTGTCCCATGTGCTTGTGCATGAGTGTGGCTTCCTGTTTATTGTGTTTGTGCATGCATGCATGGGCATGTATGCTGTATGTGGGTTGGAGTGTCTTGTGTGTCACAGCTAACACATGGAGGTCATAGGGTGAGTATGTGGAGATGGCTCTCTCGCTCCACCTTTACCTAAGTCTGGCCCATCGGAGGGCTTTTGAAAACAAATCCTCAGTGCTCTGTTGTATATATGATTCGCAAGTATTTTTCTAGTGTTTATTTTTGCATCCTTTTTTTGGGGTGGGGTGGGGTTTGGTTTTTTGAGACAGATTTACAGAGGTCCATCTGCCTCTACCTCTCTCTCAAAAGCTGGGATTAAAGACATGTTTATATTTTATATTTATAATTATAAAAATACAGCCACTCTCAGCTATATTTTTATGCACTCCTTTTTTTCCCTCTAAGATTTATTTATTTATTATGTATACAGTATTCTGCCTGCATGTAGGCCTGCAGGCCAGAAGAGGCACCAGATCTCATGAATGGTTGTGAGCCACCATGTGGTTGCTGGGAACTGAATTCAGGACCTTTCGAAGAGCAGGCAGTGCTCTTAACCCCTGAGCCATCTCTCCAGCCCCTATTTTTGCATACCTTAATAGTGTCTTTTGAGAGTATAAACTTTGAATTTTGAAGAAGTATGATTTATGTTTTGGGAATAAATGTCCAGAGAATTCTTTGGGTTATTATAATAAGGTTATGAAATTTTGCCTTTATATTTTCTTCAGGAACTTTATAGTTTTACAGCTTACAATATGATGTATATAATGATTTATTTTGGTTTTAATACCGACATAAGATGAAGGTTTCTTTTTCATGAGTCAGTCTGATGAGTATTTCACCATTTGTTGAAGAGACGATTATTCTCTTGGGCTGCCTTTGAATCTCTGTGTTATTTTCTTCTTGTTGGTACTGTGATAACACGCCTGAGGAAAGCAAGTCAAGGAAAGGGGTTTATTGGGCTCTTCAAGAAGCTGCAGCGCCTGTGGTACAGAGGGCGTGGTGGCAGAAGTGCATTGGAAAGTCTCACTTCCTCACCCTGGGGACAGGCGGCTCACCTGGGGGACGGGCTGCACAAAGTGGACAGGAAGTAGGCCTTGGCTCTAAAACTCATGGCCCCCCTCCCCCAGTGACCCACTTGCTCCAGTGAGGCTCCACTTCTAAAGGTTCCACAACTTTCCAAAGACGGGACACCAGGTGGGGACCAAGAGTTCGAACATACGAGCCTGTTGGGCCGTGCATTTTCAGTCCACAGTGGACTTTCACCGAGAGTCAGTTGACCTTGCGTGGGTTGGTTTCTCTGCTGTTCCCTTGTCACTAGGGGCTCCCCTGGTCTGTTTTCCAGTCACACACACGGGACAGGGTGTTTCCTGGGACTGTTCACATTCTGGGCCAAGGAATAGGACGAGGAAGAAACCGGGTTTGCCCTGGTCAGGTGTCAGAGAAAGTTCCTGTTCCTCAGAGCCGCAGGTGGTCGTGGTTGCTACTGCCTGCCATGCTTTGAGAGTGCCTCAGCCCCGGAAGGGAAGAGAGAAAAATCAAAGAAGGAAAATGGGTTGTGGAGATCCCCTCCTTAGCTCCCCCAGCTAGCGCTCGGAGGGGTTGATTTGCTCTCTGGCCTCTCGTCAGCAAAGTGGGGCCCCTGCTTCTGGGGTGGTCCTTGCATTTTTGTTTAGTTGGGTTGCTTCTGATTTGTCTTCTTCCTGACCCTCCTGTCTAAGCTGAAGTGGGAACTTGAGAACACGGGAGGTGCAGAAAGGAAAGGGTGTTGAGAGGGTGCACTCTGCGCACGGTTAGCCTTTGCAGTGTCTGCAGAGCCCCCGGGAAGCTGCTTCACAGGTGCTGGCAGCTGTGTTAACCCAGCACTCGGGAGGCAGAGGCAGGTGGATCTCTGAGTTCGAGGCCAGCCTGGGCTACAAAGTGAGTTTCAGAACAGTCAGGGCTACAAAGAGAAACCTGTCTAGGGGAAAAAAGAAAAAGAAAAAAGAAGCTGCTTTGTGAATTATGTTATGGTTATTGCTGCCCCGGTGGAGGGAATAGACAGTGTGTGGCTGTTTCGTCTTGCCCTGGAATCAAAACCTATTGTGATTAAATTCAGAATTTGGAGTTGTGTTTGGGATAAGTTGTTGTACAAGACACGAACCACAGTGGAAATGAACACCGTTGTGGGATTCCATGTTAAGAGTCCAGTGGGCTCTTGTCTTCCTATCCAAACAAGAGGCGGGCTTACAGTTTAAGATAGCCCTTGAAGACCATTCGTGACCACCCATTCTCCTGTCTGACTTCCGGTGCAGAATCCATCTGCAATGCTTTGACCTTCTCTGTTCTTTCCTCATCTTTTGTCATATGAAGAGCAACTTGGTTTCTGATCCTTAAATATTTAGTTGAATTGCTTCTGTGCTGTGAGCTGATTTGTCCTAATCCCCTTTGTCTAAGCTAAAACGGGAATTTGAGAACACAGGGAGATCCAGAAAGGAGAAGGTGTTGATGAGCCCCTTCATTCTGTAACGACTTTTGAAAGTTTCGGAGTGTTATTATCCACACAGCTGGTGAAAAACAAATACAGTTCAGTGGATTCCTAGTGGAAACAGCTCCGTGGTCTAGAAATTAACTAATTTATTTTAGGTTATTGTTTATCAGCAGAAAACCATTACATTACAAATTAGTATGGAGGGAATTTTATGTAGTTGATCATTAATCTCTTGAACCCAACCTCAGGAGGCCATGTTAATGGAGTCACAGCAGGGTATAAGAACAGACAGCTAGGAAGACCTAATATAAGGTAATTAAGAGTAACTCACTTGGCATTTAAATTATAGAAAATGAGAGTAAAATATAAAGATGGAAGGTGGCTGGCCATGCTGCACTATCTTTAGAGATCTCACATGGTAATTAGTTGCATTCCCATTGTTTGCTACGCTTTTGTTAGTTAAGACTAATTGTAGGAACATTTGTGGAACACAAGCCACCTTTATGTGCCAAGTGCCTTACATGGTTGGTTTTATGACATGCTGACAAGAACCCTCTGAGGCTGGCCTGATGAATGGGGACCAAGTGACATCAAAGAGGTCAGTGTATGGGGCTACAGTTCACACAGTCTGGCTCGGCACTGCACTTGCCCGGTTAGCCTAATATTCTCCAGTTGACAGCTGGTGGTATAGCTTAATGGGAGAATGCTGGCCTAGTGTGCTGGCCAGTTTTTGTCACCTGACACAAGCTAGAGTCATTTGGGAAGAGGGACTCTTGATTGAGAAGATGCCTCTATATAAGATTCACATATAGGAATTTTCTTGATAAGTGGTTAATGTGGGAGGGTGCAGCCCATTGTGGGTGGTGCCACCCCTGTGCAGAGAAAGCCACAAGGGGCAAGCCAGTAAGCAGCACTCCTCCATGGCTTCTCCTTCAGTTCTTGCCCTGACTTCCTGAGTGATGGAATGGGACCTGAGAGCTGTAAGATGTGACAGACCCTTCCCCCCAAGCTGCTGCTGTTCATGTTTATCACAGCACTAGAAACCCCACCTGAGATACCTCCCATGCACAAGGCCCTAGGCTTGATACCCAGTACAACACATGACCTATCAAACCTCCATAAAAAATCCAAACCGCATAGAACTCTCTGGAAAATCTCCTGCAGTTGAATTGAGTTAAAATTTGATAGGAAATTATAAAGATCACATTAAATATTAAATATTAAGTATGCATTAAAGATAGCTGAAATATATTCTGCCCATGTATGTCAAAGCTGGAAAAAAAATGTTGGACTTAATGATTATTCATTTTGAACCAGACCAGGGTGGGGAGGAAAGCCTGGGTTTTAGGATTTATTATCCTGAGGACATTTCTTCTGCCAGTTTATCCCATGTGTGCTTGATGTGCGTAATCAAAACCATCTCTTCAGTAGCATTGGCCGAAGTGAGTCTCATTAATCCAGTGCCAGGAATCAAATCCAAAGGAAGACTTAGATAGGACTGGGTTCAGGAAGAGAGGAATTTGCTTGTTTCCATAGGGACAGCTTAGGGTCCTGATGGGGTTAACCTCTCATCCCCTCCAGATGGTCTGATAGAGAGCATCCTTGTTCAGTTTAGAAAAGATGGCTCCTCCTCTCCATCTTTCCTCCTCTTCCCCAGTTAACGACAGTCAGAGATTTGATACTTGTAAGAGAGGAGGACCCTGAAGGAATTGAAGAATGGTGTTAACATCCTGTGCAGACGGATATTTGTGCCTGGAGGCTCATGTTTATACAATCTTTCTTTGTGAATCTCCAGGCAGCAGCCGCCACAGAACCATTTCAGACAACTTGTGTGGTATTTTTCCCTTTGAGGAACATAACTGTTGGCTAAGCACAGATAAGATCTTTTCACTGTGTCCACAGTGTCCACAGAACAAATGACTTTTAGGGTTGTTGACTAAGGACATATCATAGTGTTTGAGGTTAAAACTCTTAAAAGTGGTCACAATTTAAACACTATTAGAATTATTAATTAATTTTGGGACGGGTCTTATTCAGTAATCTAGGCTGACTTTGAAATCAATATGTAGCTCAGGCTAGCTTTGAACTCACAGCTTTCTCTTGCCTCAGCCTCTCAAATGCTGGGATTATAGGCATAAACCTGAAATATTCTTCACATAAGCCTAAATATTTCTTTTAGATTGGAATTGTGTAAATACTGGGGAGTAGTTTTTGTTTACACAACAGTTGATTATGAAAAGCATTTGAGTGTGAAGCTGGTTGTGTGGAGCATGCTTTGTGGTATTTTCTGATGAAATTGCCCCGATTCTTAATGAAAATGCCTTCCAGTTCACCATTTGTTTACAGCATTTATTTCCTTGTGCAAATTTATAAATGGACCATTTGATTCTATTTCTGCTGAAGTCATTGATAACTTCTGGGGGATTGCACTATTCAGAACTCTGGAAATCAAGGAGACTTAGCGTAATTGTAATTGTAACAGCTGGACAGAGATGGGAGTTCTACTTCCGTGGCCTTATTTGCTTTCCAGAACTCTAATTCATCCCATTGCTCAGTTCATTTTCCATATCTGCACCAGAATTTCCAAATGAAAGTATGTCTGGCTGTGTTCATTTCTTGCTTAAAGGATTTCTAAGGCTTCTCACAATCCATAGGTCATTTACATGGTCTCAGATACTGTGATGGGAACCTTGCAGGCTGGGCAGCTACGTTGTATGTCATGTTGGTGCTGCTGAAGTTCTGCCCCCTTCTCAGTTCAGGGGTTTATGCTGTCCTTGTGCACCTCAGGCCCGGTACTGAAACTCATGCCTCAGTGTGGCAGTGCAGTACAGACTGGGGCTGAAGTAGCCATTTGAGGCATTGCAGGACAGGATGGCAGGACGGACGGCAGGATGGACGGCAGCACTCTCCATCTGTCGTTCAGGAACTGGGGCTGGCAGGGCAGGAAAGGCAGTCTGCACACAGCCGTGTCTGCCACTGGGACTTGTTGGATGTGCTGGGATGAGAATCCTGGTTTGCATTTGGGTGTCTGGTCCATTTCAGCAGAGCACTTTGCTGTCCCCTTGTTTTGCTCTCCCTGAATGATACAGTGGCTTGCTTCACAGTAGGAGTCTTTGATGGCTGGCTTGTTAGTGTGCAGCAGTATTTGAAATAGCGAGGAATAGTGTATTGTGTGCGTGTGTGTGTGAAGACAGAGATGGAAATAGAATTGTTTTCTGTTAGCATCCACTTGGATTTCGTTCATAGCCATAAACAAGTCTGTACATCGAGTGAAAGTGGAGGTGATTCTGACTTGACTTTCCTTCAGTCTGTGAAAGTCTGGTTCTGCCCAGAGGCAGGAGGCCCTCCTCCAACCCTGCATGATCTCTAGGAGTTATGATTCTACCAGGCATAAGCCGTGCCAGGATGCTTGATTCTTTGCAGGGTCATGATCGAACAGGGTATTTCTGCAAAAAACGAAGGAAAGCCACACCTCAGTATTCAGATGAGTTGCTCTACAGCAACCGTAGCTTTTAACACATAAAACACCAGGGATACGGAGTGAACTGAGGATGCGATTTCTTTGAAATCTCTGACTGTGAGATAGAAGGCAGACAGTGGCAACCAGAGTTTAGACTGTCGACCCCCAACTTGACCCTCTCCTAACCTCTGCCTGGCTTGTAAACCAGGAAGAGGCCTTGTGTAACTAGCTTGTGTTAGCATGCTGTTGATGTTTAACCATCCCCTTCCCCCTGGGCCCTGCCTAGCTGGCCTCTCTCCAGGGATCCATGGCACTCTCCTACCCTCTAGCTTCCAGACTGGATCACTTGTTTCCTGCCTACAGAAAACACCAAAAAGCATATTGTGATTTCAAAGGCTAATAATCATAAATGGGTATGTGACAGAAAAAGACCCAATCAGGCTCTAGGTGCTAATGCTGCTTCTGTGTTTGAAACCATATTTTGCCAAGCATCCTGAGCACCTCTAACTGTTCTTCAATACCTGCAGTGAAGCTCTGTGAGACAGCAGGAACAGGTAGGTTATCTTGTTTGCACAGCGCTTGAGTTGTACAAATTAAATGTCTGTTGGGAACCCATGTAGGGCGGTGGTTCCACCAAGTCTAGAGCGGGACTCTGGCTGCCGGCATCCCTAGTGTGAGGACACTGTTGGAGCTCCAGCCTGGATGTCTGCAGGACCAGGGCCAGGACCAGGGGTGGAAGGGGTGCTCTAGACTTTTTACCCATTTACTTGAAACTCCTTGGCCGTCCCTGACTTAGGAGGATCAGATGTAGTGTTTGAGTGGGCATGTAGCCAGCCCAAATAAAACCTTATTTCTATTACAAAAGAAGAGGGGAAGCCAGACTTGAAATGTTGACTCTCTGCCATCAAACACAAACTTATTTTTAAGCCATGAATCTGACCAACAGTCTTTCCAAAATTTAGAGGGAACTAATGTTATTTAGGGAATTAAATTATTTTTCCATTTTTTCTCCCTCCACTTCTCCCCCCCCCCCTCTTTCAACAGGGTCTCATTGTCTAGACCAGGCTGGCCTAGAACTCACAGAGACCTGTCTGCCTCTGCCTCCTGAAGTGCTAGGGTTAAAGGTGTGCACCTTGCACCCAGTGCTTAAGGGGTATTTTAAAAGAAACATTTTAGATTCAGGAGGATTTTCCTCTAGTTCATTTCTGTCCTTTTGTAAAAATGTTAACGCACCGTTATTATTCACTGATAAATACTTCGTTAAAATGGTATTGGTGATCTAGACTTAGAGTATAATTGATATTAGGTGTGACACAGGTTCCTTCCTGTTTGGGGAGCAAAGGTACATGTAGAAATGTTCTGACCAGCCTGCCTTTCTGCTGAGCCTCTCAGTAGTAAATGCAGGCCCACCCCCCCAACAGGCTTGTCAGCAGGCTCTGGGCGCCATGGATCAGCACCATGGTATGTATCGCCTCTAGATTGACTGCCTAGTAAGGCATCCAGAAGGAATGTCCTTCTTAACAAGAGTTCTGTTGGGCCTTTGGCTTTTTCTTTTTCTCTCAGCCCTTTCACTATGGTGCAATCTTTGACCAGGTCACTTCCTTGCCACTGGCCCTGTGGGCTAGCACGTGCTGTCACAGTGTCCACTGGCCTCTGTTTATTGCATCTCAGAGAGGAAACAGAGGGTCCATGAAGTGAATGAGTTAGTCCACGAGAACTCCCGACCATGCTTGCCTCCACTCAAGAAGTATGTTTGGTATGTCCATCATTCCTTCATACTCTAATTCTATCAGAGCTGTTTGCATTGGTACAGCCCTGGCATTGCTACGCTTTGTCAGAGTGCTTCTGGAACAGCTCTTACCTGTGAAGTGTACAGTGGGTACTTAGCATGTGTGTAATGAGTAAGTGGGTGAGCAGGAAGAGGAGACAGACTGTGGCGTTCTAGTGTCCTCTTTAACCTGCCCAGCCCTTGAGGACATAAGGCAGTGAACTGTATAGATGCTGGCATTCATGCAGAGTCACTTTTCCACTGTGCTTGTTACACAGAGGGAGCCTGGACCTCATGTACACTATATGACACACTTCTGGGTGGTGGCATTCACCTTTGAATGTGGGCCACTCCAGGTTGTTCTTCGAATACTTGATTTTTGCCAGCTCCTGGGTTCTAGAGCTGCAAAGGAGATAGGAGTAGGCTCTGCTTTTTTTCCCCCAGAATTGGGGTGGGGACAGGTACACCCATGCACACCCCATCTTCAGTGTGCACGTGCTGATGTGGTCGGTTAAGAGTGAGGGCAGAGGAGGTCATTGGGCCTTGTGTCTTCCTTAAAAACATTAAGTTCTCTTTCTGGCAGGTAAGTGCCGTTCCTGACGCCTGCTCTCTTTGGACAGTGGGTTGGAGGTAAGCCTCTGGAGAGACGGTGCTGAGGGCTTCCAGCAGCCGTACTCCACCGGCTCCAGGCTGCTTTCCACATGATGGCATCCGCATTAGGGGATTGCGTGGCGTAGGCTACCACAGCATCACTTTACATCCCAAGGTGGAAGGAGCAAAGCATGGTCTCTGAGCAGTTGTTCCCTTTAAGCCATCTTTCCTAAGTCATGCCTGTTTTTACCAACCACATCTTAGTGTTGACTCTTGTAGCTTCAAGGGAAGCTTGGACAGGTTGTTATAAAGCCAGGTGTCTTGCTTCCTCTAGACAAGTTGGTCGTTCACTTGGCAACTAAAGGAAGTGGAGAGTGGGTATTGGGTAAACAGTAAGTAGCCTCAGACACACTGCTCACTAAGTGTTGTGAATGACTACGTGAATGAGTGTGGGAGTGAACGAACAAACTAGTCCCGGTAGACCCCAGGCATTTGGTGCTGATGCTGTGTTGTGGTCCAAGGGTTTGCTTTGGTTTGCTTCTGTGCTGCTGGGGATCAAACCGTAAGTGCTCCACCAGTTAGCTACATTTTCAGCCCTTGGCTTGTGTCGCAGGGTTTTGCTTGTAGCTCTGGCTGGTCTGAGTGCCAAACTCTTTCTGTTTGGGCCTCTCCAATGCTGGGATTACATGTGTGTGCCACCACATTTGGCACTCCACAGTGTTTGAGTCTTGAAATCAGGGTGCTCTCTTAGGTACTTGGAAAATAAAATGGCTGGAATTGCTCTGTCCTCTGAATCACATTAGCATGTCTTTAAGTCCATGGGTTAGGCCAGACTGAGAGGTTGAGAGACACACATGTAGTTCTGATATTTTTATTTTCATCACTGACTAGTCAAATTTATTTAGTTTTACTGAATTACTGTTACTTTGGCTTCTAGGAGTCGGTGTATGATTTATCTTCTGTATTTATGGATATTTTTCCAGAGATGTGTTTTTCTTTTCTTTTTTCACCTCTGCCCTGTGGTGATTTTGCTAATATGTATATTAAAATCAGTAAAACTGTAGTATTGTAAAACAGTGTTGAGACCAGGAGCTAGATGAGATGGCTGATAAAGGTCTGTAATCCTAGCATTTGGTGGATAAAGCAGGAACATGGTGAATTCTCAACCATCCTGGGCTGCACAGGGAGAGCTAGTCTCTGTCTCTTTAAGTAATTTTAACAAAGATATTCTCAGGACTTTGAAGGCCATAATCACCTAGCAGATATATAATAGGAAATTCATCCTTCTTTTCATCTTTTCACCTCAGAATAGAGGTCACAAGAAAACTTGTCTCCATTATGTATGAGACTGTTTTGGTCAGGGTGGCCTGTGAACTTGTACCCTGGGGAGAGCATTTCCTGTGAGGCAACCTAAATAAGTTTTTTGTTGGCATACTTTTGGGGGTACCCATGTGCTTTGTGCAGCACTGAGATAACACTGGTGACTTCATTCTGTTGTGCTGAGCAATCGGAAATGAGTTCCCCCCAGAGACCCTCAAGTGAAGAAAGGCCCCTTGTATCAGTGATGTAAAGGACATTCCAAGACCCCTCAGCTGCAGGATGGCTCTGTCTTCCCAGCTGCCTCCTTGCCTGGTGGAGGACACCAGTTGCAAAGCAAAGACTTTGTCTGCTGTATATAAAACCAATGTTGTTTAGGCTTTGCTCAAGCAAACTTAAATTGCTCAAGAGCCTGGCTGACATTCTTCACCAGTTAATAATTTAAATGAAGGTCAAATTTAGAACCCAACTTATTAGTTTAAAAATAGCCATTGCCTTTTGAAAGCTTATATGGCACTGGGGCCCGAGGATCTAATACATAAATTCAGTTTACATAGGTCTGTATTAGACTTTCAAAGGCAGTGAGCACTTGAGACGGGACTATATGAACCCCTGTGGAAACCATCCAACTTAGGAGTTGGGACCCAATATCTGGCATGTACCTTGTCTTTATAATTCATTAGAGAATAGAATCTGATTTTTGCATAGTAATTTTATTGGATATTTTTTTAGATTGATGAGGAAATATTAGAGAACATAAGGAAAAAAAGGTTAATTTTATATTGATACAGTGACTGTGATGCTGTGCTTTGTAGTTGATTTAGAAAAGTGAAGAATTTTCCTTAGATAACAATATAAACATCATCAACACAAAGATGGGAATATAAGAGGAATAGCAGTTCTTTCCTGAGGCTGGAAGTCAGCTCCTACGTCCTGTATCTTAACATGATTCATTTGTGCAAGTGTATAAAGTACAGATGATTCTCTCAGGCCCCATTTGTTACATGTTTATGTGCCTAACATATAATGTAGTGTATAAAAGGTTGGGCTTGAGTGTTTTTTAATTATCAGATAAATAAACATACCTTGCTCTTGCATTGATGTATTTGAATTATTGCCTTAAATTTTATGTGAAATTGAAAAAAAAATTGCCAAGCTTAAAGCAAATATTTGAATTAATTTTACTTGAGGGAAAAAAAATCAACCTACAACCTGAAGTCAGTATTGTTTCTGTATGACTTAAAAATGTAAAAACACTGGGTTGGAGATCTGTTTCAGTGGTTAAGAGCACTGGGTGCTCTTCCAGAGGACCCAGGTTCAATTCCCATCATCCACATGGAGGCTGACAACCATCTGTAACTCAACTTCCAGGGGCTCTGTGACACTCTCTTCTGGCCTTCATGGGTGCCAGGCATGCATTTGTGCACAGACATACATGCAGCAAAACACTTAAAAACATAAAGCAAAATGAAAAAAGTAAAAGCACATTTTTAAAATTTAATTATGTGTATATGTGTATTGTCCATGTGGCATGTGCATGTGCGGGCAGGTACGATGGGGGTCAAAGGAGTCCCTGGAGCCCCTGTTACAGTAGGTTGTGGCATGTCTGCTGGGAATGGAGTTCAGGTCCTCTCCAAGAGCAGCAGCTAAGCATCTCTCCATGTTTGCTTTAATACAGGACAACATACATTAGTTTGTGGATACCATTTGTCTTGCAGTCATAATGACTGTCATCATTCACCCTTGTTGAATTGTTCCCTTGAGGCTGATACCTTTTAATGATGCTTGTGTTTGACATTATGTCTTTTTGATATTTTCAGCAACAGTAAATCATATATTATTTTGCAACCCTACTGTATCTATAATGTTGTTTTCTTTACATCAAAACAATTGTCTTTTGAAAAGAAAAATGTGGGGAGCTTTTAAGTGCATTTTATTTGTAAGAGGAAATATTGTTCATGTTGTTACAGTAATTGGTGTGTTTCTGACATAGGCTACTATGAATATTTTTGGATTACATAACTTCATCCTTAGGATAACTTTAAGATCGCCATGCTTTACTAACTACAATTGACTTGTCATACAGTGACATTGTCTGAAACAATGGTGAAGGTGTCTCCAGTTTTCTTTTGATTTGTTGTGTATCTAGTTAGATGCTAAGTACTTGCTTTCAGTAGCTGCTTTTCATTCATAACATAAATGTGAAATCTGTAAAACGTAGTTTTCTTGAAAAGGTGGCCTTCAGTATTAGCTACCCAGTAATAATTTATGCATCTTACAGAGAACATTTTCAGTTAGTGGTTCAATAGGAATGGAGGTGTTTATTGCTAATAAGAGAAATGAGCTTATATAACTTGTTATTTTTAAAATCAGTTTTTGTAGGTTACTTACTGCCAGTAGTAAATCCCTTTTCAGTCCTCAGAATCTCCCTTTGAGTAAGTAGAGCATCCGTGTTTAAAAACTAAAGGAAAGCAAATTCACTTATCGGTGCGTTTCTGACTTATTGGAAAGGAGGTATCAACTGCTAATTGGTTCTCGGCAGTCGGTCTTGATTTTGTTTTCCAGTGACACCTTCATTGCAACAGACACTGTCACAGAACCAGCTGTGACTCTTGGAAACTGAGCTGTCTTTGGGTGCACTCTCAAACTGGAGTGGCAGTTGGAGGCAAACCTCTTTCGCCTTAGTTTGGTTTGGCTTTTTCCTTGAGCCCTCCTGTTGGTCAGGCATCACCCTAAGCTCTGGGAACATAGTATTTCTCCAAATGATCTTCACAAAACATGTGGGTTAGTGGAAGATATGTGCTGTGGGCCGCAGGAACATATCATAGGAACTCAGCTGGTTATGGCAAAGTCACTACCTGGAGGGATCAAGGAATTCCTCCAGAGGAAGCCAAATCCCAAGGAGTTTTTGATGTTATTTGGCTTGTTATATATCAGCTGTATTCTGTTATGAAAATCATGTGTGCCTTCATAGTTTTCCCAATTGACTTTTCCTTAAGAAAGGCTAACAGTGTGGACTGATCACTCTCTGGACATACACATTCCAGGTATTTGGAGAACAGCCTCAGGAAAGGCTTTCTCTGGAATCAGATATCTCCCTTAGCCACTTTCAAGGACTAGCAGTAATAACAGTTCACACGAAAGTCTCCTGATTCAAGGTAAATTCCACAAGGAGACACCGCCTAGGTCAGGTGGACCTTAAGTAATAGCTTTACACAATTTAGCTCAGACCCTCCTTTCTTACATTCTTACTAACTTTATAGACCTTTAACTCCTTACCTAACCGCTTCTAGGAATATATAGATAACTTTCTGTGCTGACAGCTATGCTCAGCCAGAACCCCAGTTCAAGGCTCCCTGTAATTATCATCATTGGCAACATCCGGCCAGGTCCATCCACAGATGGAGGAGAGTACCTTATCAGAGATACCTCTGTACTCTCTAAGAACAGACTTAAGCATCCAGGATACCTGTTTGAGAAGGCCTGGCGGATGTGCCAATTAAGCTTTACTTCCTTCTTTCCCAAACCTTACCTCTAGTTCCAGATCTCCCTTTAGCTATCACCAGAGGCATCTAGCTGTACACAGGTTGCCTAACGACTGAGCACACTTTCCCCCACCCTGCAGAAAAAACGGCAGATAGCTTGGAGAGATATGAGCCACAGGAAAAAAGAAGACAGTTTTATTTTCTCCCATTGACCTAGAAACTTACAGATTCTTAACATTTTCTACTAATCATGTTTAAGACTATAGTTGAGCACATAAGACTCCCTCTTCTTAGATATTACCTGAATTTAGCTTTTAGTTAATTCATTTCCCCATTGGTCACTTCCCTTTTGGGTTGCAAATGATAATTAACAGTTATTGCCTCTCAGTGTGATTCTTATCACCCCTCCGTTTGACCCTGGAAGCCTGGTTTTATATACCAGGACTTCCAGGGCACAAGGACCGAGAAGAGAAAAGAGAATGGAAGAACTAGATGGGTAAGAACTTGGGAGGAACAAACTGAGATGGGGAAGAACTAGACTGAAGGGCTAGAAGAGAGTACTAGAGGAATGAGATGGAAGATGAGGAAGAGCCAGATGGGGAAGTCCTAGCTGGGTAAGAACAAGCTGAAAAGGACCTAGATGAGGCAGAATTAAGATGAGAGAATTAGCCGGGCGGTGGTGACGCACGCCTTTAATCCCAGCACTCGGGAGGCAGAGCCAGGCGGATCTCTGTGAGTTCAAGGCCAGCCTGGGCTACCAAGTGAGTCCCAGGAAAGGCGCAAAGCTACACAGAGAAACCCTGTCTCGAAAAACCAAAAAAAAAAAAAAAAAAAAAAGATGAGAGAATTAAGATAGAACTTAGATAAGTGTAGAGAGAAATCAGGCAAGAAAGGAGCTAGGCATGAGAACAGAACTGAAGCTGTGTATAAAGGATGTTAGGCCAGAGGAATTAAAGCAAGTGGACTATAGAGCTCGGTGTGCTGAGATTCTATTTCCTGAAAATAGTCCTCGCCATTAGTAGTTCTCTCTCCTGAGCTCCTGGGATGTATAATATTAAGGCTGATCCCGATAGTTTTATACAATTATATGAAGCAAATAGGATAATTGCCGTGTGGAAGTTTCTACACATAACAGGAAGCGGTGAGAATGTGTTTTCCTTGGTAGTGTTGAAGCAGCTGATGACAAACTGATTTTCAGTCATGATAGACCAAGGCCTCACACATGCCGGGTATGCTCTCTCTGCTGTCCTATATCCTTAGCTACCGATGTTTATTAAAAACCAAATGAACAAATAAGCAAGATGAGCAAGAACCTTGCAGACTACATTTCCAGAAAATTGTACATGAAAGAAATTTTGAATGATGAGCATTTGCTTGGTGTTCTCACTGAGTATGTATTTGGGTTAGTGCCTCAACATTTGGAAGATTTGCTCTATTGTCCTACAGGCTTTAGGATCCTGTCAATAATTTGAGATTTGATGTTAGATGTAAAGGATCCTTGAATGGCTTTAGGGAAGTATGTATATAATACAAAGAGGAATTGGTTACCCTACCTCATATCCTCAACCTGCCCCGAACTGTAGCTTTACCATTTTGGTGCATTTCAGAGCCCTTTCCTAACCTAGCTTAGGTTGGAGGAAGCCTAGCACTCTTGTCTTACTCTCTATTGCATGCCCTTAACCTTGAACAGAACTTGATGTGGAGGAGGTGCTCCTGAGCTTGTGTGGAGACCCAGGTTCTGTCCCTACTCCAAGGTAAGGAAGAAAGGACTGACTGTGTTCTGAGGAAAATCCTCTGGTGTTTGCTGCTGGCCTGTGTCTGTCAGCATTCTTGTTTGTACCTGTCCGATAGTGAGGAACCAACAAGCCGGCATAGGCACAGCCTCTCCCCCTTGCCAGTAAGATCTTTGTTTGGACCCTTTGGGAAATGCTGGCCACCCTACTCAGGGCTGAAGTGCAAAGAAGTGGTGTGCTAGCTTGGGTTTTCTGGTTAGCAGCCTGATGGCATGGCTACAGAAAGGATTTGGCAAAGGGAGCAAGTGTGGATCCCTTGAAGTTTCAAGGGAGGTGAGGCAGGAGAGAATGTGCTAACATAATGTTGGTTTTATTAGTTCAGAAGTTTGAAGTTTCAGTATAACTGTGTTTTCCCAGCAGTATAAGAGATCGTCTTGGTGATTTATGAGGGGAGGTGGGGAGTTGTTTGCAGGCCACGTTCTCAGCATGTTCCTCTTATTTACCATCTATATCTGGGAGCGCTTGACAGAGCTGGTGAGTTGTGTGGTCGATGTTGAGATGGGCAGGTCTTACCATCCTTGAATGTGGATTGTGCTCATACAAGACCCAATAGAAATTATTCCTATTCTGTAGAACTGCAGACTGTGTCAGGACATTCTAGCACTATCTCCTTGATGTTCTAGAAGTTCTGAAGGCCAGGCTTCTTAGCGGAGCGTGTAAGAAACTGTAATAGTGTTGATCTTGTGTCCTGGAGCTGGGTCACTGCCAAGCTGTGTTGTTTTGCTGCTTGGGGCTCCTGAGTTTCAGAACTGGTCATTTGTTCCGTGAGTCCAGGACAGGCTTCACTGTACAACGGGGAAGGCTCTTCTTGTGCTCACTTCCTTGGGGAAGCATGCCATTCGTACACATGGGTTTTGTTTGTCCTGTTGACTTTGTCCTGTTCCCTTCCAA
Source organism: Peromyscus eremicus (assembly GCF_949786415.1). NCBI lineage: Eukaryota > Metazoa > Chordata > Mammalia > Rodentia > Cricetidae > Peromyscus > Peromyscus eremicus. Next base: position 80,292,744 of record NC_081430.1, read on the forward strand.
GGTGTGCGTCCACCATACTTCCCTCTTTGGCCTCTCTGAAATGTCTCCTTGGGGAGATGCTGGCCTCCATCTAGTACTGTGTTTGCATTTATTACTTTCGGTGGCTCTGCAGAAGTAATAAATTAATTGAATTGACTGCTAGGGTGACTGGGGACATGGATTTATATCTCCCACTTCTGAAAATGTGCTTTGACAAGGTGTCAAAGTGAAAGTAGTTCTTCCGAGAAAACAGCTTAAGATGAACAGTTGGATTATTGCTTTACAGGGCAGTGCAGCAAAAGTTACACACATTCTCCAAGCAAAACTGAAGATGAAAAGTCGAAATAATTGTATTCAGACTGATGAGGATACAGTTACAGTGTGTATGTACTTGGAAATGTGGTCAGCTGTTTTAAGGGGAATGCTATTTAATTCAACAAATGTTTTCTTTAGTGTTTGAAGTGGCGTATGCAGCTTCTTCCTAGTTACTCTTTAAGTTAAAGAACTTTGCACTCTGGATGACTGATCGTATTGACTGAAGAAAGCCCGTGTTTAATATTTACCACACATCAAGCACACAGGCCCTTCTTTAAACAGGCGTTCTCTGAGTCAGTGATTGGCATAGCATGGGCCGTCTAGAAAGCAGACCTCAGGCAGCTTTCATATGCTCCTCTCCAATCTGGAGTCCTTTAAAGTTTGCCTGACTTTGCTGTTTGCCATCTTGTGCTAACTGGTCCAGTGCTGACTCAGTGTACCTTGTACTGGCCGTGGCCCTTGTCTGGTTCTTGGTGACAGGAGGTTTCCAGTCCTTTGCCATTGACTTTGCTCTTGTAGATTTTTATAGAATTTCTCTTCATCAGATCGAGGAAGTTCCCTTTGAGGGTTTGTTTTAATTGAGAATGTGTATGTTCACGTACCTGTGTGTGCAGATGTGTGTGCGTGTGCGTGTGCGTGTGTGAAGGCAGAGGTCAATGTTGGGTGCTTTCCTAGCTGTTCTCCATCTTTTTGAGAAAGGGTCACCCAGTGAATCTGGAACTTACTGTTAGGTAGTTAGTTACAAACACACCCAGCTTGTGGGTGCTGGGCATCTGAACTCAGGTCCTTGTGCTCAGACAGGAAGCACGTCACCTCCGAGTCTTCACCCGAGCTCCAGTTTTTAACTGTATAATCCTAAAAGGAGGGGGGTTGTGTGTGTTCCTACCCCTCATGTAGATGTGTGTGCACAAGAGCACGCATGTGCACACGAGCACGTGCGTGCGTGCCTGCATTGTACTGTCTTTATCTTGCTTTGGTGTTGGGTGAAATTGAGTTCATAGGGTGACTTGGAAGTGTGTTTTCCAGAAGTTTGTGAAGTATTGGATTGTTTCTTTTTTAACGATGTAATAGAATTCTCCAATAAAGCCATCTGGACCTGTGATTTTTCTGTGTGGAAAGATTTTTAATTACTAATTCAGTTTCTTTTTATAGATCTGTTCATTTTCTCTTCTTGAACCAGTGATGCTCGCTTCTTGGTACCTTTTTCTGTGAGTTTGATTTCATGCCACTTGCCTCTTTTGGTGGCTGCACGGTCTGACTGCGACTTGTCCCCTCTGAAATCCTGGCGGAACCCCGTCTCCTTGGTAAGGTGGAGAGAGATCTAATCGTGCTGTTGAGAGGCTGGGCCTTGGAGAGCTGATTAGGATTAGAAAAGGCTATTGTGGAGCTGGTTTATAGCCTAGGGAGAGACAGGGCAGGTCACACACACCCCATAGCCACACCTGTGTCAGCTCCACCAGCCTCATGGACTGCTTACCTCACTCCACCTTTCATCCCGTGTGACTAGTGATGCACGAGGGTCCTGCAAGGTCTCCGGTCCCTTGGAACGCTTCTGTGAGGTCAATAGTCAGTGCTCTTCTTCCCTACTTGGTGACTGGGTGGGGTTCCCTTTTGTTTTGTTGTAATTTTTCCTCGTTTCTTGGTGAGTTTAAGGAGTAAAAATTTGTCAGTTTGACTGACTTTTTTTTCCAAAACAATTTTTGGTTTTACTATTTTCTCTATTATTATTGTTTAGTTTATTAAATGAGATGAGTCGAGGTCTTTCTTTTGTTCTGTTTAAAAATAAATTCTGGAACCGGAATTAGCTATATCCTGTGAATTTGAAATGTAGTTTATTGTTATTATTGAGTTCAAATTTAATTTTGCTTTTGATTGTTTTTTGACCAATGAATTATTCAGAAATTCGTGTTTTCTTCCGGCTCCTCTTGGTATAGAACTGGATATTTTCTACTAGCCCAGGACTTTAGAGTTTATTGAGACTTGCCTTGTGACATTGCATATGTTCCCCCAGCCTTGAGCTGTGTGTCCTGCCCTGCTGGTGAACTGCCCTATAGCTGTCAGGTCAGAATGGCAGAGTGCTTGGACACAGTCCCCTGCGTTTTATTTCATGCTTGGCCTGAAGGTTGTATCATTTACTTAAAGTGGATCCTGAGGCCTTGAGTTCTAGGGAAATCGTCTCTCCTTTCAGATTGTCTGCTGCAGTTGCGTTCCTTTGAAGTTCTGTTACATCCTATCTACAGGTGTTAAATTGCCCTGCTGCACTGACCCGCCATCATTAGATTTCTCTGCTTTGTTGTCTAGTGATTTTTTTCCCCCTTAGAATCTGCTTTGTCTTAACAGGAGTGTAGTAGCCCACACTCTGCCCACTGTCTTTCTGTCTGTCCCTGTCTCTCTCCTACAGTGCTGCTTGTGACACTCAGGCCCGGTGCCTGCTGAGCCCTGTTGTGTTCTTGAGCTAGCTACTCCGGCTGCCATCTTTGAAAGGCTATTTAATGCCAATTGTGGTAAGAATGCTACCACATAGTCTTTTATATATATTAAAGTGTGCCACATTTTCGTAGCTTTATTTCTATGAACAGTGCTGGTGGGTTCAAGTGGAAAAGAAATGCTTTGGCATTACTGTGCAGTTTTAAGCTGGCAGCCAGTCATCACTTACGCAGGTTCTTCTGCCTTCCGTCACGTGAGTTAAGAGAGTCCTCCTATCTGAAATCCTCCCTCATGTTCCTTCATAGCCAGTGGCAATCCCTGGTCTGTACTTCCGGCTTCTTTTCTTTTGATACTGTTATTTAACAATTTAGAATGTCATAAATGAAGTCATCTAGTGTATAACGAGACTGCCTTCTTCCTCTTACCTTGCCTTTGAAATTCATCCAAGTGATTGTGTGTATGTCTATCGCTTGCTTCTTTTTATTACTGGGCCTATTGTACATGTACAGGGTGTATAGTCACCACTGAAGGACACTTGGGTTGGTTCCAGTTTGGGGTACTTAGGAGCAGAACTGCATAAACATCCAGGCAAGGGTTTTTTTTTAAAGAAACTTTTTCTCATAGCTCTCTAGGTTGAACCCAGGGCCTTGTCCAATCTAGGCAAGTGCTCGTTCTTTTGAGTTTATTGCCACCCCCCCTCCCCCCCACCAATCCACTTAGCTTTTGTTTCTCTAAGGAGATAGGCAGGTGCGTGATTTTGAGTTCTGTATTAGAGAAAAATGCCAAGCTGTTTTCAAGAGTGGCCACACCACATGGTTCATGTGCCCCTGCCTTGTCTGAGAGCTCTCGACTGCTCAGGCCACATGTGCCGTGTGCCCCTGCCTTGTCTGAGAGCTCTCGACTGTTCAGGCTACATGTGCCATGTGCCACTATCGTGGTTGAGAGCTCCTGACTGGTCAGGTCATGTGCCATGTGCCCCTGCCTTGTCTGAGAGCTCCCGACTGCTCAGGCCACATGTGCCGTGTGCCACTACCGTGTTTGTGTGAGAGCTCCTGTTTGCTTTGGCTTAACCATCCTAGTGGGTACAGAACAGTGCCACCCCATGGCTCTAATTTACATTTCTCGGTGGCTTGTGATTTTGAATCTTTCATGTATTTTTTTCATCATCCTTTTGTCTTTGTTGAAGCTTCCATTTTAGGTTTTCTGTGAACAGTTTCTGAGAAAAGTTATTTGAAGCTCCAGGATGTCCATTTCTTGAGAGCAGAGGTCACTGCTAGGACTGTAATTGTCCTGTGAGTTTGGGATAGCAGGGCTGCTGGTGGTGGGTGCTGCACCTACCTCTCCTAGGGCCATGTTTCTGTTGTTGGTGTGAGATCTCGGCCCTCCCGCTTCCTTTCAGATTGACTGCTTTTATGCGGTACTCGTGAGTTAGCTGTCAGATGAGTCAGCTGTCAGAACTGTTTGAGACTCATTGAGATGTCCTGAAGAACAGCCCGAGTCAAGTCCTCAAACTATGAGGCCCCTGCTGTGCTTCTCCAGCCAGACCCTGCCGCCCAGGAAACGTGGCACAGCCGCCCGGGCACCGGTGCCCTTGAGCATGTGGGTGCTGTCGAGCAACCCCAGGCGGCAGTACTTTTGTCTTTGGGGAATTTGTCTCCCCACTCTTAGGCTTTGGCACAGTTTTTCTGCACTGTGCTCTGGGGGTAGACTCTTCCAGTTGGAGCTTTCCTGGTGAGTTAGTTACTGAGAATGCAGAAGGAGGCTGTTGTTTTTCCTATTTAACTACAGCTTTTCAGTTCTCTGTAAGGTCTTAACACCAATTTTTGATGATTTGATACGGCAAGTTTTGTTGAAAAGCCTCTTACGAGCTGGGTGTGGTAGCACATGCCTTTTCTCCCAGCACTTGGGAGGCAGAGGCAGAGGCAGGTGGGTCTCTGAGTTTTAGGGCAACCTGATCTACATAGTAAGACCCTGTTTCAAAAAAGGAAAGAAAAGCCTTTTGAACAATGGGATACTTCCAAACTCTTTAGAGTTTTCAGTGGAGAGGGTCTATATGAATTATTAGCATTAATATAGAAACGTATGATGCCAAATACACTCTGTGACAACTAGAGTGTCTGTGGTGTCATTATAACATATAAAGTGATCAAATCCTAGGGAGCCGGTTCTTCCCACATTTGCTATGTCATTGGACGTACTTGGTATAAATGAAGCTTGTTTAGTGGCTTCATGGACAGGACTGGAAATGCTTTCTCCGTACGCCCTGGTCAGGGCTCATCACTCCTCTGATGTATGCTCAGTACTGGCTGCTGAACATGCTGTCAGGGAGAGCTTGTCTACACGTCACCACGTCGTAACATGGCAGTTAACTGCACAGTACAAGTTATCAGTCTGTTTCTCAATGTTTTGTTCTCATCTCAGCATGTGAACTGGGCCTGCACGTCTTTCAGTGGTCATAGAAAAGGTTTGGGTCCCCACCACATTATCGTTAGTCTAATTTTAGTTAGGAGATCTTAGGACCATAATTCGTTTTGAGGGGATCCTTTTTCCATGTTTACTTGGATTCCTGACTTCATAATGAATGAGCAGAACCTGCTTTTGAGGGATTTTGTTTAAAATGAGTAGAAATGGAAATTACCATGACTGCAGTGACAGCATGGGATGTGCCCACCCTACACCAGGATCTGCTTCCTCTTCTCTTCGCGCTAGGGTAATTCCCAGGATGAAAAAAAAGGTTGTATTTATGTCTAAATCGTGTGGGCACGTATATATGCTTTGTGTGTGTGTGTGTGTGTGTGTGTCTGTGTGTGTGTGTGTGTCTGTGCGTGTGTGTGTCTGTGCGTGTGTGCCTGTGGAGGCTTGAAGAGGATGTCAGATCCCCTTGAGCTGCTGTTACAGGCACTTGTGAGCTGGACATGGGTGCTGGGAATTGAACTTGGGTCCTCTGGAAGAATAGCAATGCTCTTGACTACTGAGCCATCCTTCCAGTCCCCAGGAATCTCATTCTTTAAAAAACAAAACAAAACAAAAAAATCACGTTCTTTAAAAAACCAAACCAAACCAAACCAAATGAACAAACAAAAAAAAACCACCCACTACCACCATCAACAGCAGCAACAAAAACAACAGTTATCTGCTCTATTTGCATACTTGAAGTTCTGGGTTTAGTCCATAGCACTAAATAAACTAAAAATTGCAAAACACATTGTATGGACTTGTTTAGAGTCGTTAGCTTTCTGCTGTGAACATGCCACTGAGTTAGTACAAAGAACCTGTGTCTTTTGGTGCTGAAGGTAGAAACCACACACAGAACATACTGGACTATCTGACTTTGCCACTGAACTATTTCATGCTTCAGCTGTAATGTTCTTATTTTACATGGGTATTAGTATTTGAATTTCATTGAGATCAGCTATATGAAGTTGGTAAATCAAATGGCATTAAGATTAAAAAGCTCTTTATTAAAAAAAAAGGCTAAGAGAGCAAAATTGCAGACCATAGTAGAAAGAGAAATTTGCATGACTCATAGCCACAATTTATAAAGAATGTGAAAGAATAATGCTCCCATAACTACAGTGAGAAGTCCAAGACTTGAGTAAGCAGCTCACAGAAAGATGCTTATTTGGCTAAGTCCAGAAACTTCTAAAGATATCCTCAGAGTCATTTATTAGGGAGGTACAAATTAGAGTCATGATGATATAACATTATAGTTTTAACAGACTAGCAAGTGAGACGGGCCACTCACCCAGGTGTGGGGCAGGGAAGACAGGCCACTCATCTAGCTGTGAAGCATGTGAACTTAACTAGGCATGTTGTTCCTGGAAGTAAATCTTGGTCCAACCTTTGACATAGCAATTGCATTCCCAGGGGTACAGATCCAACAGCAAGCCACACACATGTGCTCCAGGAGAATGTCCAGTTTCATAGCAGCATTTGTATGTTCAAGTTAGAAAATAATGAACTGTTCATCAGTAGCACAGGGAATTATACTTTGGTGTGTTGGTTATGACTTGATGTGAATGTTCCTTTTCTCTTGCTGTACCTGACCAGTTCAGAAATGGGCAGAAGCAGTCTGGGGTGCTGGCAGTCTTATGGGCCATCAGCTTTGGAAGTCACCAGGACCTGCTGAGGTGCCAGAGTACTGTTTGTTAATTGAGTGGCAGTTACATGGTGGGTCACATTGGTGAAAACTCTTAAACACACGCACTTAGCAGTTGTAGGCCTTCCTATGCATTTTTAACTTCATAAATCATTTTGAAAATCTGCTAATCCCGTTTCCCCGCTGTGTATCCAATCACATCCTGGAACACTAACAAGCCTGTGCAGTTTTTCAGTCCTGGCTCTTAACTGGTATTCAGAACCTTCCTACCTTCAATGGTTGATGCATGCATTTGACTATTGTGGTTTTACTCTTCCAAAGGCCTTGGTGAACTTTGAATATTTTAAAGGATCAGAAAAAAAGAATCTTGGCTACTAAACTGGGAATAAACTACTATGGTTTTATTAAATATAGAAGTCCATCAATGTTTAAAAAATGTTTTGAAGAACCAAAATAAAGTACCAGTAAGATCATACTATTAGTGAACTAGCCATTTCAGAGAAAATATTTTTCTCCCGGACCAGAACACATCTAACTAGACTTAGTATGTTTAATTAGTAATAGGATTTTGCTTGTGCCTTCATGGGACACCCCTCCCCCACCCCACACACTTACCATGTCCTGCATCTACTTGTTCTTCATCCAGCATGGTTCTGTGGGCTGTAGTGTTCTTGAGGACAAGGACTGTTCATTCATTTCTCCTAACATATTCCATTGCTTACATTAAATAGCTAGATATGTTGATTTCCTCTACTTCTTACAGAAGACTTTGTGGTTAAACACACACCAGAAAATTTAAATTTTATTGCATACTTTTTTTTTCATATAGGACAAAGTTGTAATTTATTACAAAATGATCTTGAAATTTTTAGCTATCGTGCCTCTGGCCTCCTTAATATATGTCAGTGTGATGGACTTTGTCTAAGTTTAGCTTCAGATGATGTATAGAATGTTAATTAGAAAGAGGAGATCCAGACTTACATGTTTGATAGGCTGATTTTATCCTAAGAACAGTGTACGCAAAAATAAATTATAAAGCTGTAGAGCTAGATGGTTTTCTGACAGTTTCTTAACTTGGCTTTGATGTTGAACCCATGTGTATATATTGAGAGTTACTAAGTTTTATTGTTAAATCACTTGGTCACACTTAGAAGTTAGTTATGGGGGAGAGGGACCATGGCAATTTAAAAAGCTGATTTCACAATGCAATTTCTAATAGTCTTGGGGGAGGAATATATTAAATTTATTAGTTGATAGTTTGATTTCCTTATTAACAATTTTTTTCAACATCCAAGTTTTTTTTTTTTTTTTTTTTTTAAGTAACAGTAAGCTCCAGGGTTAGTTTTTGTAGCTATGCCTGGCCCTTTGGCCTCTGACACACTCAAATTTTTGCCCTTGGAGTGAATATAGGGTTTGGTGTGGTGGTGGTGGGGGGGGGGTTTCTTGGCGCCTTGCCAAAATGCCAGTATACCTCTCCGCCTTTCTGAGGACCAGGTAGGAGCATGGTGCCACAGCTCTCGGAGGTGAGGATCTTAACCCCGCCTTGAGAATGCTACTTTGGGCCTGGCTGCTTACCTGTAGTACACACAATTTCAGCTTGGGTACTTCCAGAATCCTGATTTGGAAAGGATACCTGGAGTTACAGGTGGTTGTGAGTCACCATGTGACTGCTGGGAACCAGCATGTGAGTCCTCTGGAAGAGCAGCCGGTGCTCTTAACCACCGAGGCATCTCTCCAGCCCTAAGTTTACTGCTGTAACTGTCTTTGCCTCTGATTTTTTGCTCAGTAGAAAACTATCTGTCTATAGTTTCCTATGTTTAGATAAAAGTGTGGCGCCTTAGTTGTCTTTTTTCTCCCTCAGATGTATTTTCCTGTGCTGCAGCATAGGGTCAGGCAGTGGAATGCTATGAAATTGGTGTAGTGTGCAGGATTCATGTTCTTCAGTTTTGAGTATTAATAAACTGTTGAATAAGGGTCATGAATATCATTTAATTACAGGATCGGTAGTCTAATGAAATGCATCTTTTATATTTTTATAAATCAAAAATAAAGTAGCTTGAAATTGCATATGCCAGATATTTATTCCTTTTTGTTTTCTGTGGTTGTTACCTAAGTAACATGAACAAGGAGGTTGTAAAGACAGGGAGATGCTAGACTTTATTCCCTGGGAAGCTACAACATATATATATATTTCAGAATAAAAGTGTGGCTTTCAGAAGCTAGGCAGTGCTGAGATGAGAGTGTCCTAGGACATATCTTATTTGAGTAGTGTTGAAGTGGAGAGAGAACACTTTTAGCGCCGTGATAAACATTTGCTGCTCCAGTTCAGTAGTTTCATTTCTGGTTTAGCTGGAGCACTCCAGCTTTTCCAGTGACAGTACATGGAGCTTTCACTTCAACACTTGGGTTCCTTCTTGGTGAAGTATACTTCTGGGGATGTTTTCTGTCATTGTGTCTTTAAGAAAATGGGAACAAACTTGGGGTGGTGGTGCACACCTTTAATTGCATCACAGGTGGATGAGTCCCTATGAGCTTGAGGCCAGCCCCTGGTGTACGCAGTGAGTTCCATGTTAGCCAGGGCTACAATACAAGAACTATTTCTCCAGCTTCCTTTCCATTCCTAGTTTCAGTTTTTCTCTCTACAGACTATCATTCTGTTAGTTTTATTATCTAACATTTTTTCAACCTTTACTTTTTAAGGTTATTTTATGTGTATGAGTGTTTTGCCTGCACTTTTATCTAAACGTAATAAACTATAAGACAAATAGTTTTCTACTGAGCAAAAAATCAAAGACAAAGACAGTGTGTGCCTGATGCCTGCAGAAGTCAGGAGAGAGAACATTGGATGCCCTCAGACTAGAGTTACAGATGGCTGTGAGCTACCATGTGGGTGTTGGGAATCGAATCTAGATCCTCTGCAAGAGCAACAGGTACTCTTAACTTACGGATCAAATCTCCGGCCCCATACCCTGACCACCCCAGCTACTAGTTACCCTCTTCCATATTGCCTGCATCCTGCTTCCCTCCACTGCTCAGAATGCTCAAGGATAGTTCATTTCTCATCTCTGGTATGCAGTCATCAGGGTCTTTGTTGTCAAGACTCTTCTCAGGGTACCAGTACCTGCTCTGTGTTCTGTCTGGTTCCTCTACGTTCTACCAGGGAAATTTGTTTGAAGGTTCATCCTCTCATAAGGGGTCATTGGTCTAAGTCAGTACCCATATACTCTCTTAGAATTTTCTAACACAAGTGTCTAAGACAGTTCAGTTCAAGAGTATTAAAGATCTTTGTGTATGTTTACTTGCTGACTGGTATCTGCTCCAAAACGGGTCTAGTTACTGGAGGAATAAACCATGTGGCTTTGTAGAGGTTGGATTGCTAATCACTCATGGCCAGTGATTTAGTCACTCACACCTGGTCCATAAAGCCTACACGATGAAGCCCCAGCCTCTGTAAAAATCCCCGGAAGACGGTTTCTGGGCTGTTGAACAAATGAAGGCGTAGGGAGAGTGCTTCTCTCTGCCCAGCATCCTGTCATCTCTTCCATTTGGCCTTTTCTCACTTGTACCCTTTGTAACAAACTGATAATTGAAGAATTGCTTTCCCGAGCCCGGGAGCCATTCTAAGAAATTGCTAAACCCTAGGAGGGGATTGTGGAGCCCCAGTTTACATAACACACCTGTCAGTAGTACAGAGAACTAGCCTCACATGTGGCATGTGAAATGGGAGCAGTGTTGTGGGAACGTGAACTTATGATTTCTAAGCCGATGCCAAATGCACAAGATGAGCATTGAATTAATTGTGGGATGGGTATCCACTGGGTGCCAAAAATTGGGGAATTGGTTGGTAGGGACAACGCTCACACATAGGGTGCTGGAATTAGTTGGGGTGTGAGCAGAAGAAGCAGTTTTTCTTTTTACTCAGTGTTACCAGTGAAACTGTGTTAGAAAAACAGAACTAGTAGTTGTATGTATGAGAGGGCATATTTGTATAGGAATATGTGGATTGATTTGATAGGTTTTGGGGTGGTCCGCTCAGGCAGGCCGTGGTGCAAATGCAAGGCAGGACCCCTTTGCCCTTTGGGGCCTTTGCTGGTCTTTGAGAAGATTGAATTGGAGGAGGGCCAGCCACATAACTTGTGGTAATCTTTACTGTTGTCAGTGTTAGCCACATCTAAAACATCACCTTCATCCCAACATCTAGATTAGTGGGTTTCTGCTCTTCTGTTTGCTCTACTGGGAACCAAGGATATCATATGTCGAGGACACTCACATTATTAATGAGTTTTGCCAAAAATCCTTGATTCGTATTTGACCAAGTAACTGAGTACTATATGCTGGCCAAGTTAATACATGAAACTAACAATCATATCTAGCCCATCCCTGATCAGGGTAGAAAGACACTGTGTGATTGGGTAGGAAATCCCTGGGGTTTAGACTTGAAATGCTGACACCCTCAGCCAGCACACTGACTGGTCATGCCCCGAGCATTTAGCAGCTGTGTGTTTTGCTGACCATAGAACATAAACAGTGCTGTTACCCAGCTTTCCTGAGAGACATCCACCTACTTGAATAAACAGGGCAGTTATGATTTGAGCCTGTTTCTTCATGCTTATTTTTAGTGAGATTTGTATATTGGCTGGATTTCAAATTTTTCATAAAGAACCTGATTATTTAGAATTCAGGCCAAACGTACAGTTGTTACTGTAGAGAGGAAAGCAAACATTGCCTTCTGATTTATTCATGTGTTCTGAAAGAAAGATGGAGAATTCCTGTACCTAATCACATTAATAAATTCAATGACTGTTTGGCTGATACTTACTGTGTACCCTTGAGAATAAGAACTAATGGTTTGCCAAAACATCCTCTAGTGTATTCCGTAACAGTTCATCCCTTTGGTTAACCTGAATAATTGCTTCTTTTTAAGCAAAGCTGTCACCTCTTCTTAGCAGTGGAAACTTCTTCTGCGGCCGTGGGGTTGCACTTTTCGAAGCATTGCTGCTAGAAGGCAAACAGGACGACTTAGAGGTGACTCATCCGGGCTGCCACTGATGTGTCTGCGTAACTCCCATCTGTCTTGGGATTGTGTACCTACTGTCACATGTATAAAATACGGCCCGTAATCATCTCACTTCTGAACACCATCATACAGTCATTTAAACCCAAGAAAAATACTACCTTTGATGCCAAATTGAAATATGTGGCTTATAATTCTTTCAAATTACTAGCATCTGTTCCCTTTAAAGGGTCCGAGAAACCTTTGCGTTAGGGTGTGCTTTTGGCTGCTGAGTGTTACCTAGTCTCTTGGTGGCCAGGCTCCTGTGCCAGTTAGACCTTGTGGCTCACAGAAAGACAGCTAGCATCCGATCGCACCAGGTGCTTTCCTCCTTAGTTCTCTTTGAAGTCTGTTAACTTGAGTGAAGGATTTCTCTTGCTGTGTCTCCTTCACTGTCCATGAAGGTCACCGCAGTTCCTCTGAGACTGAGGTTTTCTTCTTTTTAAAGATAGCCTGTTTAAAGAAGCCGTGTAGAGTTCAGTCCCCCCTTTAAAGGGGCCTTGTGGGGTTGTCTGTCAGCCTTCTTTTACTTGGACTTTTATGGATATACTGTTGGCACCATCAGAGTCCCTCACTGAGGCCTTCAGCCTACAGTGGTTGGATCGCCTGGCTCTTAGCTTCCCTTGGCATAAGTGAGTTCAGGCCATGATCAATCCAAATTGCTGAGTTGTAGGATTTGCCAGTACTACATTTAGGCAAGCGTGTTCCACTCCCAGCAGGATTCATTCAAACACGGTTCACCCGACCTCATGGGCCTTCTTCAAAGCAGAAACTTAGTGATCTTCATGCATCTCAGAGTGGCTCTTCTTGCCCTGCTTTTAAACCGCCAGCCTTATCCTTGGAGCCAACCCTGAACAGTCGTTGGTGCCTGTCCCTCTAAATGATGGTGGACATGTTTCAACAGTTCATTTTCTGTGTACTGAAACTCACACTGGACATTGAGCTCTGGGTCACAGAGAGGATTTGGGGACCTGTCTCAGTGTATGTGTGTCTTTGTAATCTAGTTCTCTTGGTTTGAGAAGTTATACTCTTCTAATTTCTGTAGTACATTTGTACCTCGTTTGTGGCCAACAAACAAAATCTAATACCTACCTGTAAGTGTGGAAGAAGCTTTCTTCAGTGTTGCGACCCGACTCCGGGAATTTTTGTTTTTAAGATTTTATTTATTTATTATGTATACAGTATTCTACCTGCACATTCTACCACTGCAGGCCAGAAGAGGGCACCAGATCTCATTATAGATGGTTGTGAGCCACCATGTGGTTGCTGGGAATTGAACTCTGGAAGAGCAGCCAGTGCTCTTAACCTCTGAGCCACCTCTCCAGCCCCTTGACTCCGGGAATTTAAGAATCTTCTTCAATAAATAATGAGTGAGATCTTCAGTTGTGTTTAATTTCGTTTGGTGAAAACATAACCTTTGTTGAACAATTAAAATTTTTCTTTTATTTTTTAGGTTATGATAATTTCAGGGCTCTGTCCTTTTAGATTCTAACACGGTACATTCAGCTTCATAGTTCACTGTTAAAATCCACTTTGCTTTCTGGAAGTTCTGCTGTTGGGATTTGGGTAGTTTGCCGCTTTTATGCACTTGCCTTCCCGTAGCAGAAATGTGAGGGTGAAGTTGCTGGATGATAGGACAGAGCCAGGAGTCCGTCCCACGTGTCTGCACCTTTGTGCACAGGAGCATGTGAGCATCTGTTCTTGTACGTCTTTCAGGCACCCTCACCTGACTTTCAGAATTAAGTCACGTGATAAGCATATGAAGGTGCCTTTTATATTTCTCCGGTTGCTAGTTAGTTTGCTTTTTGGTGTTTCTTGTTTGTTTGCTTTTGGTGATGTTTCAGCTTTGAACTCCAGTTTTTGTGACTGTGAGGCAAAATGTCTGCCACCCTGTCCAGTTTCTCCAGTTGTGAAAGACACTCACTGTCAGGGCCTGGTTTCCCTTTCTTCACAGCATCTTCTGGTTTCTCCTGGGTTGTCTGCCTCTCCTCCATGTTTAGGAGTTACACATGCAGTCATTTCTCAGGTGTTGCTTATGACTTGTTATTTTTATCATGTCACCCTCAAACAATTCTGTCATATAATAATATTGAGTGGGTTTATTATTAGTACTTGTGGTCTTTCCGTTTTGTATTGTTTATATTTTATGAAGCCATAAAGTATCTTTTATTGTCTACTAAAAGTTTTATAATCTTGCCTTTTACATGCAAGTTAGGTTAAATTGGGATTTATTCTTATAAAAAGGTAGAGTGGGAATTCAGATTAATTTGCACATGGATGAACAGGTGTGTACAAGTACCATTATTAAATAATTCAGTTTCTGCATTAATCTGACATTCTTGCTGTGTGTAAATAATAGTTGGGAGGGAGGACCAATGTCTTCCTGGCTTTGTTAGGAGAATTGGTATTCTTCTTATAAAGTAAGATTTATACACAGCTTATTGAGTTTCTAAAAACAGCTGTGGTTATTATGATAGGTAGATAGAAGATAGAGAGGTAGCTATAGCTAGCTGATAGATGATAGATAGGTGATAGATGATTGACAGATAATGGATGGATGATAGACTGACAGATGGACAATAGATGACAGATTGGTGAATAGAGTAGAAATATAAATGCATGAGAAAGCACGCATGCATACGTGGCCTCTCTCTCCATCAGTGAGCATGCCCAGAAGTATTCAATAGCAATAACTGCACCTGCAGCTGGATTTTTATTTGTAAATGCTGTTCTTGGGGAAAGGAACCCTTTTGGAGAAATGTGTGCTGTCAAGGTTGGAAAGTACAGACGAGTACTGACAGCAGCTTTGAAACATGATTTCAGGAAGTAAGGAAATGATTTGAAAATGATAGAATTGTGTCAAAATGACCCATGGGCTGTCTTGAAGTTTTTACTGTCCAGTTCCAGCAGACTGAGTTAGCATATTAACAGTGGCAGTAATTGACAGCAGCAGAAATAAGGTAGTCGAGGGTTAAACTGAATGAATGAACCATGTGACCGTGAGAGCAGATGTCCGCAGTGACCGAAAGCGGCTGTGCTCTTTCCTCCTCTGTCACTGTATTCTAGTATGGATTGTTTTTGTCTTCCTGATGTGGGGACACATTACAGCCGGCTCTAGTTTTTGGCTGCCAGGGGGGTCACACTACTCTGAACATTTCTGTTTTTGTTGTTGGGAGACACATTGCTTTTTCCTACCAGCTGCGATGTTCATGGCTCAGGCTCCTATACTGAAAGGTAGATAAACAAGAGGAACACACACAGCTGTATTTAAAGAAGTTTTCTGTGTCCCTGAATCCTTCAGAAGAAACGAGGTCAAAGGAAATGGGATGCAGTGGTAATAACTTGGGCGTGGTCCACTTAGCCAGCTTCCTCAGATCTTAGTGTCTGTCTTTCTGGAGATAGGAGCATTCCCGGAGGGGGGGGGGTAGGGTTGGGGAGGGAGGGAGACACACGAGGAGGGTGACAGCTCTGCAGTGGAGGTCTTCTGCTTCAGTGGAAGGCTTGCTGCAAGGAAGGGTAGCAGATGGTCAGAGTCCCCGTGCTTCCAGTCCACTCAGATGCCCAAGGACTTGGTCCTCCTGGCCCAGCTTACAGGGTATTGTAGTCTCCTGCTGGTGTGCGCTTTTGCAGCAGACTGAACAGACTTCAGTCCCTTCCAGGCATGCTGTCCTCTCCTTTTCATTTCACCCTTGATAAAACCCCGCTGGAATGAGATGTGTTCGCACTGTGAGGCCTGTGGTCTGTGGTCCCTGGCTTCTGCATAATCTCTACCTCTCCTACTCATTTGCTTACCACTTGGGAAATTACAGTATTAAGTTTAAACATGGTAACGTGCATTAGTACACTTAATGGTGAGATGAACTCAAGATAGAGAAGCTGTTGAAAGTACACAGGCTTAGAAGTCAAGACTAGTCTAAGCCAGGTTTGTTTCTTACTTGAAAAGTCGAAATTTCCTGCCCTGTGTAGATTGGACGCTGTTGTACTGAAAATGCATTTGCTTCAGTCTTTCAAAAGCCTTATGAGCTTTAAAGTTGTCACTACTTGCAGCCAGACTCAGGATCAATGACCTTCCCAGCTGCTCGTGCTGCTTTGGATCCTGTATGGCCTTCAGCAAGTGATGTTAAAGTGTGGGGTCTTATTTCAGGTCTCTGTGCCCTCCTGCCTGCTGCTTTTCCTCCTCCTCTGTATGACAGTCACT
Organism: Peromyscus eremicus; assembly: GCF_949786415.1. Classification (NCBI taxonomy): domain Eukaryota; kingdom Metazoa; phylum Chordata; class Mammalia; order Rodentia; family Cricetidae; genus Peromyscus; species Peromyscus eremicus. Next base: position 80,308,815 of record NC_081430.1, read on the forward strand.
TCCTGCTGTCCCTGTGCTGTGTGCAGCTGGGAAGAGGTAGTGTCCCGTTCAGACTCAGGTGGGGACTTGGGGAAGCTGCTGAGGACACAGGCTTCACTGCAGCGGTGTGTGAGGGCCGCTGGTTACTGTGGCCCATCTTCCTGACATAACTGTAGGATGCTATGCTCTGCTTTCTGTTCAGAAGGAAGTCAGGTGAACCAGAGACAGACACCACAGTCAATCTTCCCAGATCAAACACCTGTGAAGATAGCTCCGAATTCAAGGAACCCCGTGTTAGCTCCCTGCTTCAGCTTACCTGTTCTGAACATAGAGAGGAATCACGTAGTATTCCTCTGAGTCTGGGTTCCTGTGTGAACCTGGTTGGGAGACATGACATTCATCAGCATTATTGCTCTGGTCCACCCCCGCCCATCCTGTACTGTAGCAGACAAGACTATAATGTGTAGATTGGCTCTCGGGTTTTGTAAATCAGATTTTACTGGGATAGACAAACTCATATGATCTGTCGCTGCTTTTGTACTTCAAAGGAGGGCTAGATAGAAAGACAGGACAAGGACCTTATGGCCAGCAAATCCTAACACACTGTCTAGGCGTTTATAGAGTCAGTTGATTGATTTCCTCCTGTATACGGCTCCACTGTGTGTCTGTTCCGGGTTTGTTACCAGGTTCTGCCCATTAGTATTACTATTTCTTTGAATGTTTCTAGAGTTTCTTGGGGACTCCTGTGTGTGCATTGCTTGCAGATAGCTGCTCAGGGCGATGTCTATTGTAGTCTGTGTTGTTAGATACTAACACAGGTTTCCAGTTTTCACATACCGCAGTCATGAGAATTAAGTTGTTGACATTCTAAGATGTCTGCTGATGCGGACACAGCTGTCACCTCAAGGAGAGGGAGAGGTAGTTTATTCTTGAGCCAAAGAATAATGAATATGGCTTAGGAACACAGGTTCACATGGCCCCAGGACACCTGCTCCAGTGTGGTGACAGTTTCATGGAGTGTTACAGATCAAAGGAAAGCGCTAAATCAAGGCACGTTTCAGATACGTTGGTGAGAACTCAGGTATGGGGGTGCAGAAGAGGGAGTCTCCCTTGTAAGGCTCGGGTGCTGTCTGAGGACATTCTTGGCTTGGGGCTGGCAAAAGCTGCTGGCCTCTTGATACAGTCTGGAAGGTTTCCCCTGCTAGTCAAATGGAAGGTCAGGCAGAGGTGGGCAGTAGGTGGCCATTAAGGAGAGAGATTAAAGGCAGCCCAAAGTAATTTAGCCCTGTATCTGTAACACCCCAACTCTCCACAAAGTTTCTAATTAGTCAGCCAGCCTTGTGGAATCCATAACACGGTGTGGCTTTGTTTTTTCTGGGAATTTCATCTCATACATAATATGGTCTGAGTTTCATGTTTTAGCCGTTATGACCTATACCTTGTGGTGGAATACCATTACAGTTTTACTTGTGTTTCCATAGTGATGGATGAAGCTGGGTGTGTTTCCAGATGCATACTGGCCATTTTGAGGTTCTATTTGGTGGCCTGTCCTTTTATTGTCTGTCTTATTTATGACAATTCTTCATGTATTTGGAATGAGTTCTTTGGTGGTGGGTAGGTGTGTTGATGCAAATTTCATCTTCTATATTGGGGCTTCCAGTTTCCCTTTCACAACTCTGCAAACTTTTTATTTTTTATTTGTTAACAAACCATTAATAATGCAACAAGACACACCACATGGCATGACCACATGGCACAGCACTGCACTGCACCACACCTCACCACACTGCACCACACCTCACTACACCTCACCACACCTAGCCACACTGCACCACACCTCACCACACCGCACCACACCGCACCACACCTCACCGCACCACACCTCACCGCACCACACCTCACCACACCGCACTACACCTCACCACACTGCACTGTACTGTACTGCACCACACTGCACCACACCTCACCACACTGTACCACACTGCACCACACCTCACCACAGTGCACCACACCTCACCACACTGTACCACACCTCACCCGCACTGCACCACACCTCACCACACTGCACCACACCTCACCACACTGTACCACACCTCATCCGCACTGCACCACACCTCACCACTGTGCACCACACTGTACCATACTGCACCATACTGCACCATACCTCACCACACTGTACCACACCTCATCCGCACTGCACCACACCTCACCACTGTACACCACACTGCACCACACTGCACCATACTGCACCATACCTCACCACACTGTACCACACCTCATCCACACTGCACCACACCTCATCCGCACTGCACCACACCTCACCACTGTGCACCACACTGCACCATACTGCACCATACCTCACCACACTGCACCACACCTCATCCGCACTGCACCACACCTCACCACTCTGCACCACACTCAAGAGCAGAGAGAAATGAATGCACCCAGTCTCCCTGCTTCTCCTCTCCTCTAGCCTTTTCTTGTTCTATATAGTTTAGAGCTCCTTGCACAGGGATGGTGTCGCCTACAGTGGGCTGTGTTCCATTATCAGTTTACAGTTAAGACACAGCATGCCCACAGACATGCCCACAAGCCAGTCTCTTCCAAATAATGGCGCAATTCAAACTTTCTTTTCAGGTAATTCTCGGTTCTGGAAAGTTCACATTAAAGCTAACTGTCACAAGGCCCTTTAATTGAGAGTGTGAGTTGCTATTGTGTTTTGATGATTTCATTAATGTTTCCTGTGTTTGTTGCAATGTTACCTATGCTGACCTCAAACTCCTCAGCCTCCCAAATTGCTGCCACCAAGGCGGGCACCTGCTGTACTGTTACTAGATCTCCAGGCTGGGCAAGGATGGCACTTTTATATTTCATTTGTGGCTATGAAAAGCCATTCCAGTGTCCAAGAGTCTTGGTTGAAGCAGATGTGTGCATTTTTTCTGCTCAGGACTATTTCCTCAGATCCTTGAGTTTAGAGATTGAGAAATCGAAGTTGATTTATCCAACTTTATGTTATATCGGGAATAGATTGAGTGTTGTAGAGGTCAAGCTAACATGCTTATCTTCTTAGAATTTTCTTTTAAAGCTACATAATGTTTGAGGTCCATTTAATATTTTTCCATTTTTGTTTAGAAATCCAGAGATATATTACTCAATTGAAATGTGTTGCTTATTTTGGTTTTTGATATTTGGGTCTAGAGCAGGAGAATCAGCTCAGCAGTTAGGAGCCCTTGCTGCTCTTATAGAGACTCATTCTGTTCCCAGCACTCACATCAGCTCACAACCTCCTGTAACTCCAGCTTCAGGGGATCCAGTGCCTCTTTCTGGCCTTCAGGGGCACCCACAAGCACGTGTACTAAACACAGACACAGATACATAAATAAAATTAAAGTTTAAAAAAAAAATGAAGCCCAAGGCTGGGGGTAGTAGCACACACCTTTAACCCCAGCACTCCAGAGGCAGAGGAGGATGTCTCTGAGTTCAAGGCCATCCTGGCCTACATAGTGAGTTCCAGAACAGCCAGGACAATGTAGAGAGACCCTACCCCCCCACCCCCAAAACAAAGCAAAAGTTCCATTTACAGTTGATGCAGATGGTCTTAGAAATATTTATAATGCTGCAATATTGTGGACACCTCTGATCTAACCTAATTAATGCTGCTTCCTCCAGGAAGGCTAGCCTGTCCACTTGAAAGATAAGTCCTTTGTCAAGATTATGAACATTGTAGTCTTAGTGACATTTCTTGTGCTCTTACAAAGCTTCTCTTCTCTGTTTGCAGGTTATGTATACGTCGTTCGTGTGGATGTTGCTGACTTAAGTCTGCGATCATGGCACCAGAATACAGTAAGTAACCATGCTGTCCTTTATTGCAAAGTGTTGGCTCCTGTGTTTGAATTCCTGGGGATGGAACTCCTAGATGCATACGGTCAAGTGGACCATCACTTCAGTTACGCCCTGGCTGTATGTTTTGAGTTTCTGATTGCAGAGAGAGAAATATAAAAGCAAGGAAAACACTTAGTTCCCCCTTGTCAAAGGGTCAGTTCACTTGATCTTCTGGGGTTTGACTTTTTAGCTTTATATACAAATACATCATGATAGTCATTTCTTTCATGTTCCTGTACACACATTATTTGTCTGGACTACTTCCTGTAGTGGTCAGCAGAATGGGCATTAGGGCTGCACCATCTCCCATGTACCATCTGTTCCCTGTGTTAGGAGTCTGAGAAATTGACTGCAGTTGGAAGGTAGGTTCTGGTGAGCTGAAGTCCTATGCTGCTTGTCCACAACTGGTTCACTGACTCTGGCTCCATCGTCCACTCTCGGGCAATGCCTAGCCGGGAAGATGGTCTCAGGAACAGCCCTCCACTCCTGTTCTAGCTTTGAGACCCTTCAGCAGGCATGCCTGGAGCTTCTGGCAAAAGTCTTCTCATACTTAGGACAGAACTCAGGGAAACTTGTGCCTTTCTCTGGGTGTCACTGTGTGCTGGTGTGAGGTCTAGTGGCTTCGGACTGCTGGCTCCCACACTGAGCAAGAAAGCCACACAGGGTGGAAGACAGAGTCCAGAATCCAGGGCAACCAGCTCTGAAGCCTGTCCCTTCTTGGGACATCCAGCATTTGAGCCAATCCATTTCCTTTGTGTTAAAGCCAGTTTGAGTTGGAAGCCAAAACATCCGAATGATTCACTTAATCCCCATTTTATTTTTAGTAATCCATTAGTTTCCCCTAGGGAATGTGGGAGTAATTGGAAAGCAAGGCACAGTAATACCATTAAAGTAACCTGGCACAGTGCTGGTGCTGACTGGCATCCTCTCCACTCTCAGCAGGAGTTAGCTGTAGTGAGTGCGTATGAAAAAACGTGACCATAAAGACAGCGCTGTCAGCTTCCCTCTCTTTTTCATGTTCACCCAGAAGCTTTTGCCTCTTACTCAGCTGGCCATGGATGCTAGAAAGGGTCTTAGGCCACAGGCATGAGCCATGTTCTCGAAAAACGTGGCTGCAGGCAGTATGGACCTGTTCTGTTTTCCCAGAACAAAGTAGGCTCATGTTTTTAACATTTGTTTTTGTTCTTCAAAAATTATATTTGCTTCACATATAAAAGTGGTGTGAGGAAGATTATAACAAATATCCATTCATCCCTCCGGAGCACATGAGAATTTTGACAATTGTATCAAGCAGTTAAAAAGCGTACTCTCTTTCTCTGCCCCTAGGGAACCATTACTCTGCTTTTACTCCTTATTATTCTCATGTATTTGTACTTTTACCACATGTGTATCTCATGCATTTTATATGCTTTTGCTTTCTGTTGAGATGAGTCTTGTGTATCTGAGGCTGGCTTTGACCTTGTTATATAGTTGAGGCTGGCCTTGAACCCTGATATTGCTGTCTCCACCTTCCACTGGGATTGCAGCTGTGCTCCACCAGGCCTGACTGGTGTGCTTTTTAACTTACAAAAAATGCAGATGTCGTACACTGACTGTACAGGAAGTTTAGAAGAGATGCAAAGTCAATGTAAGGCTGTGGTTTCTGTCATAGACACTGTCTTAGGTAGGGTTTCTATTGCTGTGAAGAGACACCATGACCATGGCAACTCTTAGAAAGGAAAATATTTAATTGGAGTGGCTTAGTTTCAGAGATTTAGTCCATTATCATCATGGTGGGACATGGTGGCATGCAGGCAGACATGGTGCTAGAGAAGGAGCTGAGAGTGGAGAAGAAGCTTACATCTTGATTTGAGGACAGCAGGAAGTGAACTGAGACACTGGGTGTGGCTTGAGCATATATGAGACCTCAAAGCCATCCTCCACAGTGACATACTTTCTCCAAAAAGGCCACACTCACTTCAACAAAGCCACACCTCCTAATAGTGCCACTCCTCTTGGGGGCATTTTCTGTGAAGCCACTACAAACATTTTCAAAGGTATGTTAGTAAGCATCCCGGTCGCATGTATTATAACATGCTTTAGCCTTCTGTTAGTCAGTGGGTCTGAATCCATGCAGTGACAGCTTTTATCTTGCTTACCCTCCAGAGCTCTTCCCTCAGCTTTCCGGTCTGCTGCTCAGCTCACTTTCTGTCCTGCTCTCATCCTGTGCAGGCTTGAAATCTCACAGGGTCCTGTTACCCAGGAGTCTGTTCCCTTCAGTAGTCTTGGCCCTGTGTTGGGGCACAGGCTTTGGCAAGCTTCATCTGAGCGTTTCTCTGCACTGCACCAGGAGCTGTTGGCCTGCACAGCTTCCTTCCGGGCCTTCTAAACTGACTGCTCTGTCTTCCTACTGCTCTTATTGGGACAGGTGTTGTAGAAGAGACTTCTCCAGGCCGACTGCAGCCATCTTCCACAACAGCTCCTGTGTCACTGGGAGCCTCCTCATGATCCTCGTTGTCCTTGTTGCCTTGGTGACCCAGTGCTGGGTCTTAGAGGTCCTGTCGTATCATTCTTTCAGTGTTGGTTTTGTTTTGTTGTTGTAGTTTTGTGTGTACTAGTGTTTTCCCTGCATGCCTGTCTGTCCACATGTGTGCCTGGTGCCCACAGAGGCCAGAAGGAGGGTATCAAATTCCTTGGAACTGGAGTTACAGCCAATTGTGAGCCACCATTGGATGCTGGAAACCAAACCCGGGTCCTTTGCAAGAGCTGCCAAGAGCAAGAGCTCTCAACCCTCAAGCCATCTCTCTAGCCACAGTGTCTTAGCATTCTTGACAAAACGTAAGTCATTTGATGTGTGTATTATAAAAGTATTGTAAGGCCGGGCGGTGGTGGCGCACGCCTTTAATCCCAGCACTCGGGAGGCAGAGCCAGGCGGATCTCTGTGAGTTCGAGGCCAGCCTGGGCTACCAAGTGAGTCCCAGGAAAAAGGCGCAAAGCTACACAGAGAAACCCTGTCTCGAAAAACCAAAAAAAAAAAAAAAAAAAAAGTATTGTAAAAAGCTTCCATGCTGTTGGACGATTTCTGGCACATTCTCATTTGGAATGTTGCATTCAGGAATAGGAAAATCCAGTTGTCTGTTCCTTCATTCAGAAATCACTGTCATTCTACCAATAGAGTGTCACAGAAAGACTTTGGACAATAAAAAGCGGATTCCTGTTATTCCATGGGGTCATTTTATTTAAATGTTTAGCATTTGCTAAAAAGCAAACTAATATCCCCCCCCATACTTTTATCTGTGCAGGGAGAAAATCAGTGTCTTTTATTGAAATTAAATTTTAGGACTTTGTTTTTCATTCATGTATTCTGTTGTTAGTAATAGAATGGTTTCTTTAAAAAATTTTTTTTCTAACTAACTACCCTTCACTATCACCATGGACACAGAATCATTTTGTGTGTGTGTGTGTGTGTGTGTGTGTGTGTGTGTGTGTGTGTGTGTGGTGTGTGTGTGTGTGTGTGTGTGTGTGTGTGTGTGTGTGTGTGTGTGTATGTACTGGCCTGTACATGCCTACTCATGCATGCATGCATGTGTGGAGCTGAGAGATTGATTAATGTTGATATCCTCTATACTGTCCATCTTTTTTTGTGGGGAGTTGAGGGGTGAGACAGGGTCTCTATTATGTAGATTTGGGTATCCTGGAACTCTCTGTGTAGACCAGGCTGCCCTTGAACTCACAGAGAGTTGCCTGCCTCTGCCTTTTGAGTGCTGAGATTAAAGACGTGTGCTACCATGCCTGGCCCCATCTTAAGTTTTGAGCTAGGGTCTTTTACTGAATCTGGAACTCACCATTTCACGTTTCAGTTAGACTACTGATGTAGCAGCCCCCAGGGTCCTCACATTTCCACCATGCCAAGTTTCAGATGAGTTCTTGGGATCTGAACAGGGACCTCCATGTGGACACAGCAAACACTTCACCCACTGAACATCTCCCAACCCCAGACCCAGAATCTTACGTTTAAAAGCTGCTTTTTCAGCCAGGTGTGGGGTGATGCACCAGCAATCCCAGCACTCTACAGGCTGAGGCAGGAGAATCCCATCCTCAATGCCAGCTCTGCCTACATAGTGGATACTGTTTCTAAGAGATAAGGTTGCCTGTGTTAGATTTTTGCAGTACAAAATGGAAATACTCAATCCATGAAGCTTGTAAGAAAGTGCACTAAATCTTAAGCATTTGGCGGCAACATAAAATGTTCAGTATACCGTAGGCAGGGCATAGTGGAGCACACTTTTAATCCCAGCCCTCGGGAGGCAGAGGCAGTTGGATCTCTAAATTTGAAGCCAGCCTGTTTTCCATGAGTTCTAGATCAGCTAGGACTATCTAGTGAGACTCTTTCTCAAAAAAATAAACTCTCTCTCTCTCTCTCTCTCTCTCTCTCTTGTGTGTGCGTGCGCGCACACACACACACTAAATAAAGATGTTGTTTTGGATGTTTGATCCAAGGTATTTAAGTCCTAAGCCTGTAATAAGCCTTGTGGCTATTTCCTTGTTTAAATGACTTTGACACTGTTTGGCATTTAAGGAAAACCCACTGAAATCTTTATTAAAGGCAATTCAGCTCACCAATACTACTGTTTCCTGTAGAACTGTGTCTTCTGTTTTCTTTTTAGCCCATGGATGGACTTGTTGACTTGGAATCTCCCCCCCCCCCCCCCCCACACACACACACACACACACAGGGTTTCTCTGTGTAGTTTTGGTGCTTGTCCTGGAACTCCTTCTGTAGAACTCACAGAGATCTGCCTGCCTCTGTCTCCCAGGCATGGACAGTGGGATGAGGAGCTTCTACAGGGACTCAGATATGTAATTAGGCCCTGCCCTCCGCAACACCTTGGTCATAGCCTGGTCAGTCTGGGAAAGTAATACATGAGCCATCTAAATGGACACAGAGCATCCAGAGTGTTTTCCAGTCTCTGTTCCGAGGCTGAGGTGATGAGCGAAGGAGACTTGGTGTGTCTGTGAAGGCCGTATGGCAGGTTCACTGTGTACCGGTGAAGGCAGAAGGAAAAGTGGAGGAATGTGGTTTTGGTTCCCAGGTCTGTTCTAGAAGGTTGACCCGTCTTTGCACCTTTCCTAGGTGAGGAAGGTGGGAACTGTTGGCAGCCCCCCCCCCCCCCCATTCAGTGTCCCACCCTTGCCTCTGGAAGGAAGCCCCATGACTCACTTGTGGCCTCATTTCACAGGCCCCCGAGGCTGCAGCACACCTGGCCATGCTGTGTCTGGTGCTTCCTTCTGACCCCCACCCCCATGGCTTTCCAAGTTAGAAGGGAAGCTTGCCGTTCTTTAGATCAAGTTTAAAATAATCATTGAAAGTTGAAGACTTTTGTAAGTCACTCAGGGATGAGGCAGATAAAGGTTCTCCTTGAACAGAGAGTCTCTTAATTGGTTATTTTCTACGGGTTATTTGGAGGTTGTGTGAGTTTTTCCAAGCCCTCCTTATCTGTCCAATCGCAAGCAGGCATATCCGTCTGTAGGAAAAAGACCCCACTCACCTGTAATGTGATTGACTCTGGTGTGGATGCATTTTTACTTGCCTCCTGTAATATATGTGGGTGGGTGTCTGGAGAGGAATGTGTCTTTTGGCAGGAAGTAGAGGATTGCCTGGCTTGCCCTGTGATTTGCTGTGTAAGCCGATCTGATGCTTGGTCTGCGGCTGGCTATCTTGAGCACACATGAGTTGGGTTGGTTATCTTTGTCAGTCAGGGCGGGCTGTTTGTTAGACTTTGTCTCATTTATTTTGGAGTTGTTGAAAATCAGATGTCTAAATTCTAAAGTTATTAATAAATCGTGTTGTATTTAAAAGATTTTAGAGTGAGTTTCTAAGAAACTGGTTAGTAACTATTTTTTGCTAGTCAATACTCTTGATAAAATGTGTTATTAGTTGAGATTTGTTTTCCTACACAAATCCCAAAGGCCTTTGGATTAGGGCTTTAGGCTGTGTTAGAAAGAGAGCCTGTTCACTAAGAACCTGGCCTGTTTCTCATGCAGACTTGTTTAGTGCCCAGTTAACCTCTAAGTTACACTTTCTATAATTAGGAGCCAAGAGGCCATTCTGTAGCTCCATAAGCCAATCACAGCCTCACGGCCCCTAGTTTACATGTGCCAATGACTGGGTCATTAGCCAGAATGTCATCCAGCAACTGGGATGCAGTATTTACCACCAGAGGTCATGTAACATCACTTGATACTCCCTGAGTTACTTGAGTCAATTATTTCTCCTGTGATGGTGAATGTCTCTTGCTAGTGAGTACAGTGAGCAGAAGGATCAGCCACGAATTCTGAAGTTTGTGGGTAGAAAGGCATGTATGGGGGGTTGTAATTGATGATGTTTGAGCTCCTCCAGAAGCAAGTGCCTTCCCAGTTTTTCTGAATTAACAGTAATCCCCAGAAGGGCTTACCACGCTCTGATTCTCCCTCCCCATTTTAGAAATTAAGGTAGCTTGGTGTGTGGAGTTCGGGGCCTTTGTGTAATCTGGAAAGCCCTCTGAAGAAAAGTGTGTGACATTGCCCTGCCTCTGTTTTGTCTGAATGTCTGAGCTCACTGTATTACTGTGCTGTGGCTCCATTTACAGCCGGTGCAGCCGGTGCATGGCCATCCCCCTGCATGTGGAGTCTGGTTCTAAAGGGTGGCTCCAGCGTCCGTCCGTTCCTGTGGTAGTTCTTTAATGGCTTGGTTGCTGTTTGCTTTTTTTGTGACAGGTGTGGTGATATTGTGTTCCCCAAAATATTGTGCACCCTAAAAAGCTTATCTGGGGTCAGAGAACAGAACAGCCACAAGATATAGAGGCCAGAAAATGGTGGCACACATGCCTTTAATCCTGGCATTCTAGAGGCAGAGATCCCTCTGGATCTCTCTGAGTTCAAAGCCACACGCCTTTAATCCCAGAAAGTGATGGCAGAAAAGAGAAAGGTATTTAAGGCGTGAGGAGGAGAAACTAGGCTGGTTAAGCTTTTAGGCTTTTGAGCAACAGTTCAGCTGAGACCCATTTGGATGAGGACTCAGAGGCTTCCAGCCTGAGGAAACAGGATCAGCTGAGGAATTGGCAAGGTGAGGAAGCTTGTTCTGCTTCTCTGATCATCCAGCATTTACCCCAATAACTGGCACTCAGATTTGTTTTTATTAATAAGACCTTTTAAGATTCATGCTACAACAGGGTCTTACTGTGTAACCAAGGCTGTCCTGTAACCTGGTGTAGCCCAGGCAAGTGTCACATTTCTGGGAATTCTGAGCCTAAGCCTCCCGAGTGCTGGGGATACAGGTGTGGACCACCACACCGTTTCGTGCATTTTGATGGTCATTTAGAGTAGCATAGTTTCTGGTTTATTTGTTCAAAGCATCAAGCAAGTTAACAGTCTGCTCTTGGCAGAGTTTAGGATAGCTTCTACATGAGATGATAAATGCTTGCAAAAACACGAGAAATGCAGAGAGACAGAAAAATGGAAACCATCTCTCATTTTACCAGCCAAACAGGGCCATTATTAACAACTGGTGACGTGTTCTCACAGAACTCAGAGTATGGTCCCGGAGGGACTGGGGACGGGGACAGTTGTGATTGAGGGACTGTCCCGAGACTAAAAGCAGCTAGAGCCTGGGTGTCTGAAGTACTTGGTGTCTTCCAAGCATCGAACATCTGGTTCTGTGGTTGTGGTTTTCTCTCCTGTGAACCAAGGGAAGAGAGTTTCCTCAAGGAGAAGCTGGGCTCAGCCTCCTGGGCTTAACTTGTGTTTCTACAAGTGTTTAGGGAGTGATCTTGATTAAGGCACATTTCTCAGTGTGTGTGTGGGTATGTGAGTGAGAGTGTGTATGGGTCTGTATCTGTCTGACTGTGGGTGAGGCATCACCACATGGACAGGTTGCTAACTTGAGAGCCTGGTAACTTCCTTTGGAAAAGTTGCTCTGCTCTTGTGATGTAGACAGGAAGGCAAGTCAATCACCAGAGGCCGTGTGGCAGCAGTCGAGGGCTGAGTGTCTGCAACCCTCTGGGATTTTGAAATTTATCTGTCCCCTATCCATTCTGAGAGGTGCTCTCTTCTCCTGTGCTCCCTTCTGCTGTGTTCCAACAGGTTCAGAGAACTTGACAGAGCTACAGTATAAAGAGCCTGCAGGAACCTACTCCGATTAACCACTGCATCCTTCATACTGCATGTGCAGTTACTTGGACTATTACCCTCTGGATTTCAGATATCTCCTGTAGTTGGAAAGTATTTCTCCTTTGTGGGGTTTTGATAGTTTCTCCGAATCTGTTTGCCGACATCCTTCACTGATCTCCTAAAAGTGACTTGGATGCCACAGCCCTTTTTACTCTCGGGGTGCTTCTTAAAAATATCTAAGCTCAAGGGGGGGCGGTGTGCTAGCCCTGAGACATTGTGGTAAACAGAGTGGATGGGGCTTTGTCCTCTGCTTTCTGAGTAAGGAGTGAAAGCTGCCCGAAAGGAACTTTGCCTTTTGTGGTGTCACATTTGAGTGCTTACAGAAAGCAACTTTCAATTTCTATTTAAAATGTTATTTAAAAATAGTACCTGAGCCCGGCATGGTGGTCTACTCCTATAATCCCAGGACTTGGGGCTGAGGTAGGAAGAGGGCAGTCTGGCTGTATAAGACCTATCTCAAAATAAAAGATAAAGAAGCCAGTGGCTGTGTCTTTGCTGTCTGTGTCCCTCCTGAGAGCCTTTGTGACACGTGGGGATGCTGTGTGATTAGCACGGTGGAGCTGAGCTCTTGACTGTGTGCATGGATGGTTTATGGCAGAACATTCAGTAGATTTAGTTCAGTTAACTTCTCAGCCAGGATGGTAGTGACTTAAATAGAGGAACTGCCCAGCTGCCTGGACTCTCACTTGCTTCCCGTTGCTGTTCCTCTACAGACACCATTGGTAGGCTCTTACTGGAGATGAGCTTTTGATGTAAACATCTCGGTCCTCAATCCTGTGCCCATTGCCATTTCCCCTCCCTTGGGAAGACTTTGGACCTGCTCCTCAGTGGAAGATGGCAGTGAGACTAAACTGCAGCAGAGAAGGAAGAGTGGATCGAACTGGGAAGAAAGTCGGGAGAGTGTCTAGATGAAGGGTTTGCTGTCTGAAAACTAAAGCCTGCCACTGCTTCTTTAACTTCTGGGCTGCCCCTGTTCACACAGGCTGTCCTGTTTTCTGATCAGGGTCTGAGGGTAGCTTTTGCACAGCGCTAACTTGTCAGCATTTGGCTGCTCTTCATAGTTGGTTCTAAGTTAACGAAAGTCTTGAATGAGTGGCCGACTTGCTAGAAACAAGCCTGCCTTTAAAATACTCCTAATTTCCTGTCACATGAATCCCTCTTTTGTTAATTCTGTAAGGAAACTATGGGATCAGTTGGACTTGGGGAGGGGAAGACTCTTCCTTACATTTCCCACTGGGGTTTTTATATTTTTCTAGAGAACAAAGAATGATTTTCTCTAAGTTTAAAGATGAGATGAAGAGCTGTCTAGTTCCTGGTGGACTGATAACAACTGTTTGTACTTCCTTGCTGTTTGGTCCTCCTGAACTAGTGGAATTAAGATTTTGACCTGCAAACTGGGCGGTGGTGGTGCACGCCTTTAATCCCAACAGTCGGGAGGCAGAGGCAGGTGGATCTCTGTGAGTTAGAGGCCAGCCTGGTCTACAAAGAGAGTTCCAGGACAGCCAGGGTTGCTACACAGAGAAGGCCTGTCTTGAAAAACAAAAAACCAAACCAAAACAAAACAAAAAAAGGTTTTGTTCTGCAACCTTTAGTGCATTCTTTGAGATTCTTGGACTCTTCTAGAGGTAGAAACACAGCTTGGAATAGTTGCCTCAGGAATAATCCTTTGATCCATAGTGGGATCGCCTGTCTTTGGAAGGCAGTTGATCCTGTGAAGTTTAGCTGGGGGGCAGTGGACTCTGAACCTCTCTGTCTTGCTCCCTATGCTGTCCCCTTTGGATCTTGGCTGCCGTTGGGTCTGCAGACGCCACCCCACATCAGATTGCCTGGAGACCGTGTCTCATCAACAACCCTCCTGATGGCTCCCTCAAGGCAGTTGTGGTTGGGAGAAGCAGGCAGACGTGTCTTCTGGTGTTTACACAGAAGGGCAAAGCAGACTCAGGTCTCCGTGTTTCGGTAAGGGGGTGGAGAGGAGGGAGGGCGGGTGTATGAGAGGGAGAACGAGGACTTGGGCTTCTTCCTAGGGTCTTCTCTTCAGATCTTTTGTCTCAATGCAGCCCTGCTGGATTATTCTGCTCTGGAAGATAAGGAGCCCGTGAAGAGCTTCTGGTTGCTACTTGGCTGTTTTTCAGCCTCCAAACAATGTTTGATTTTGTTAGTTGTTTTCTGCAAGAGCAGTAGGCCTTGTCTTTTCCCCTCTCACCTTTAGAAGGCCATTTGCTGTGTTTGGAGGACATCCGTGAACTATCTGCCCAGGGATGCTCCCTGGATAACAAATAGGAAACCATGAAGGCCGTCAAGGAGAGAGAACACCATCATGATTTTTCTGTGCCTGCGGGGCCTTTCTGCTTAGGTCGTGTCTTCTGAGAACCAGCTGTTTTGACAACACCATTTCCAGGGAATAGCTAGTTTTTTATTAAGCCAGCCATAAAGTTCTTGGCCAGAGGAAAAATTACTTACTTTTGTAAAGACTGTTTCAGAGTCTCTATGTGACTTCTATTGAGAGAGAAAATGACTTCTCTGTAGATAGACTTGCAGCCTTTGATGGACTTTGTATAGAATGCCCCTGTTCGCTGACTTAACTCGATCCACTGGCTTTTCAGCATGTCCATTTGAAAGAATGCCTATAGCGAGAGGAATTGTGATCTGAACTATAGGAAAAGCAATGTGTATTAAGAATTAAAGGGGAAAGCATCCCTTCCCCAAAGAAAGCAAGTGATGAAAGATAGGATTGGGCTACCAAGAGGAACTGTGCTCATCCGTGTGACTCCAGCAGGGCCTGTGGGTGAAGGGGTGCCTCTTGCTTCAAGGTACCATCTGAGTGCCCGTTGAAGGGTGATGCCATGGCTAGTTTGGAAACAGGCCGGAAAGTGCTTCCGCCATGGCAGAGAGCCTCATCAGAAGCTCTGCCTTGCATCCCCTAGCAAACCCATGTTGCAGCGAACAGAGAGTTCTAAACATGCTGGATCTAGAGACTTGACATTCTCTGTGTCTGGCCGTTCAGTCCCAATGACAGAGCAGAGTGTGGAACACTGATGGCCTGTCAATTGCAGCTTGTTCACTGAGGGAAGAGACAGGCTGATTGCTGCTTGTGTTGTGGGCTGTCGGTGGGAATGGTCAGTGTGTATGGAGATACCGTGAAAGGCTCAGACAAAGCAGTGTAGGGCTGCCTCATAAGGCTACCGCAGCACTTGCCTAGAGTGGTGTTACGCAGCAGAAAGTAAAACATATCAAGTGTGATAGTTAGGACTAACAAAGGTTATGCTGTTGGCCATGGAAGCAATTTCTTTGCTCAGTGAGAAAGTGCTAGTGTGCTAAGAGTAAGGGAAATGTTTGATGTCCCTAGTCAAGACCATTGTGATCATGATTAGCTTTTCCCCAAGGACTAATGACTTGGGGCATCTTTTTGTGTGTCCTGTTTGGCTCTCTGCGTAGCCAGTGTGGTTTGTGTGTATGTTGGGGGGGCATCTTTTCCACATCCTGCTTTTCTAAGTTGTTATTGTCTTATTGTTGACTTCTGGGCTTTTGCATATATGCATGCGTATAGAATATGTTACAGGTGTGATCCTTTGCCCAGCATTGTTCTTGGACCATAGCTTGACTATTTGTTCTTTAAATATCTCTGTTGAACAGGAAGTTCAGTTTCAAGAAGTACTCACAAGCCCAACGCTGGGACGATATTCCCCTCTCTTTGTTTCAAGAGGCTTTAAACTTTATCCCTCAAGAGTTTAGATTGATGCTCCATCTAGCTTTGTGTTGGCAGGAAATAAGGCAGGTGTTGGCCACCTTTCCCCTACGTCTATCCAGTACCTTTGGTTGGAAAGACTTCCTTTCCAGTTGTGCTTAGTTGGTGTCTGTCACCGCGTGGCCTCCCTGTCTGTGTGTATACAAGTTGCACACTGTAGAGTGTCTCGGCATTGTAGTAAGTCTTGAAGTCAGACAGTTACGTCTTTGCTTTGACTCCTTGGTATATTACAGATACTTTGCAATTTTATATAAAACTTTAGCTTATATATGTGTTGTAAATAATCGCCTGCTAGATTTTGAATGGAATTTCATTTCATCCTATCTTCCAGTTTGTGGAGAGTAGATATTCTAGTAATATTGTGACTTCTCTCTGTGAACTGTTCCACTTAAGTTCTCTCAGCCTTGGTTTGTAGATTACAATATAGATTGTGCATGTCTTCCATTAGCTTTATTAGCTATAGTGGAAGTTTTAGTGTTCCTGTAAATATAGTTTTACAGATTTCATTCTTTCACTTGTTAGTGTCCAGATATTCAGTCGCTGCTTGTCTGTTGTCCTGAGATCTTGCATACCTTCTGGATTCATTTGCTAGTTGTAATTTGTGTGTATTTGATCAGGTTATGGACATAATTCTGTAATCATGGCTATTGTCTGTAAATGATGGAAACTTTACTTTTTCCATCCTCCTCTTTAGACCTTTAAGTTCTCCTCTGCTTTTATTGATCTGTTGACACTGCAAACTAGACATGGCAAGAATGCCGCTGTCACACACACACACACACACACACACACACACACACGCACGCACACGCACACGCACACGCACACACACACACACACCATGGTAGAGAAAACACTCAGAGCTTCACTGCTGACTCTTACGTGTGGTAAGAATGCCGCTGTGTCACACACACACACACACACACACACACACACACACACACACACACACACACACACCATGGTAGAGAAAACACTCAGAGCTTCACTGCTGAGTCTTACGTGTGGCATTTCCGGAGGCTCTGTTCCTGAGGCTGTGCACCTGTGTGGTCTCATGTCTAAGTCACCAGCATGGCCATTCATCTCTCCACTTTCTGTTGTTCTTACTGATGCTCCACCTTCCTCTTCCTCTTTACTTCTGCAGCATGCCCCAAGGAGTGATTTTTATCTTTTCTTTCTCATACCTGTGAAATTCCTACTTGACTTATCCCCACACCCCCAACACACACACCCAAACAGGATTTCTCTGTGTAGCAATCCTGGCTGTCCTGGAACTCACTCTGTAGATCAGGGTGGCCTTGAACAGATCCTCCTGCCTCTGCCTCCCCAGTGCTGGGACTAAAGATGTGCGCCACCATCCCCCCACCCCTCCCCCACCCCCCACCCGGTCTCTTGTTTGGTTTTGAATCAGGTCTTCCTGTGCAGTCCAGGCTGGCTTGCCTTCAGCTTGCGGTCCTAGTGCCTGACTTCTCTTACCGTGACTTCATCCTCATTGATTTACTCTTGATCAGATGTGTACTGAGCAGGTAGTCTAACTTCGGTGTCTGAAGCAACAGGTTGACAAAATCTGTTCTGTCCCAGAAAGCTCATTGTGAAGCACAGAAAGTGTTTTTAAGGAATGGTGATCTCCTCTCTGTAAGGGAGGGAGGGCCGTCTCCTCTGGGCTGATCGTAGAGATGGTCCGTGGAGAGCTGAGGGTCCTGCTCTGCTGTTCCTTAGGTGTGCCATGCCGAGATGAAACTGGCCTGCTTTCCCGTTTTAATTACACACACTCTTGGTAGATTCCGGGTGAGCTCTCTGGGCACAGTGTCCACACCCAGCTGGCATGTAGCTAACCCAGGATGGTAGCACACTGCTTACTATTTCATGCCTATGAAAGTACCTCAGCTTTCCAAGGCAATAACCTCTGTGTCTTTAAAAACTCAGTCCTCCTGCCTCAGGTCTGAATGCTGGGATTACAGACATGCAGCAGCACTCTTAGCCACAAAATGTTTTTGAAAGTATATTTGTGTGTTTGTGCGTGCTTGCACTCAGGTGCATGTGTAAGTGACCAGGTATGCTACAGCTTTTACATGCGTAGGTTAGAAGACAACCCTTGGGGGTTGGTTCTCTTTTCTTCTTTTACTGTGTGAGTTCTGGGGATCAAACTCAAGTCTCCAGGTGGCAGCGAAAGTGTCCTTAACTGCCGAACAGCCACAGGCCTTGCAACATATTTCTGAATGAAGCTTACTGAAAGTTTTTAATTTTGCTCATATATATCCTATGTTTTATTACTGCGTAGTAATCATGACATTATGGCAATAATTTCAGAATGTAGTCCTTTCCAGCATAGTTTGGCTTACACATTTGAGCCTGTCGGTCAGTAGAAGAGCTGACTTGTGTGCCTTCCCGTCACTTTACCCAGTACGTTGTTCTCTGTCAGGGCGTTTCTCGTTAAGTGGCCCCAACCGTAGCACAAAGTCACACTTTCAAGGAAATGCCAACACGTGTTAGTTTTGGAATTCTTAAATTATAAAACTTGGGAAAATGGAGTAAATAGATGCACAAGGCATTTGTGTTGTGGTTTCATAAAAATGAAGATGAGTAGTTAGGCATTAATAATAGACAAATTGGATGATGCATTTCTTGGGTCAAGAAAAGGTGTACCACCAGTACTTATAAGTATGTCCCTATAGCTACACAAATACAAAGTCAGAGCCTGGCACCCTGCTCTGGGTGCAGCTCAGTGGTAGAACCCCACCAAACAGGTAAGAGGTTCTGGGTTCATTTCCCAGCACTACCAGACAGAAATAATTTGTGAACTCAATTATGTATGGAAGGTTTGAGTCCACATTTCAACCACCAGTGTTTTATCATTTTCAAATATTAGAATAACTCTGGAAGATAAAATGTTTTTTAATTAACTTTTTTATTTTTATTCTTATGATGAAGAATGTGGTGACTATAAAAGATATTTACAGATCAGATAAGATTGGTATGTGTAAGTGTGTTTTTTATCCCTTAAAAATGCAGTTAGCCAGCTGGGCAGTGATGACGCTTGCCTTTAATCCCAGCACTTGGGAGGCAGAGGCAGGCGAATCTCTGTGAGTTTGAGGCCATCCTGGTCTACAGAGTGAGTTCCAGACAGCCAGGGCTACACAGAGAAAAACCAACCAATCATCACATGCCATTGTCTGTAATCAACAGGAAGCCAGTGTTTCACACACGTTACCCTGAGATGTTCATATGCTAGTGTTCTTGAGTAGACACAGTCAGTTTAACTGATATTAAGTATAAAGACGGAGTGAAAGGCATGTTGCAGGACAGGCGCTCGCTCGGGGTTTGCCCACGAGCCTTGCCTCTCTCAGCGCTCTTCTCACTTGGGTCCCGTCTGGTTTTTCTGGGTTTTTCTTACGTACAATTGTGGTTGCTTTGGTTTCGTTAAACTTAAGAGTTGTGGTGATTTGGCCTTTGGGTGTTCTTGTGTGCTTGCAAAAGATCTGGAATGTTTCCCCAACCCTCCGTGTCACAGTAGAAGGGTCTCATGTCAGTGGATCTGGGGTCAATGGATCTGGGGTGGGGTCACAGGGTGGAGTCCCTTCCCTGCCGTGCTTCTCTTCGGAACCTCCCCTTTTCTGTTACCAAGTCTTCTTCCAGTGGGAGGTTCGTATTCTCAGTTTCCTTTCCCCTGCTGCCCGCTCTTGTCTGCCCTTCTTTCCTCCTCCTCTTAACTTTCCCAGCCCAGAGCTCTCTGGTAGTTCATCCATCAGCCACTGCGGGCTTCTGAACCTCTCCGGATCATTTTGATGTTGTTTTTATTCTCTCGTCATCTCTGCCCAGATTGGCTGGACAGATACGTCAGACACAGATAGCTGATAGTTTCAGTCACAAATTAGCCAATTGGGGGGTTTCTGTTTGGTGACTCACAAAGGTCACTGGACACACTGTATTAATCTCCTAGTTTAATGGGCCCTCTGTTGAAGCACTTGGGGTGACTGTCCTTTTCTGTGAAACCAATGTACACTGTTAAATTGTCGCCAAGGGTGACTGTGTGACTGAATAGCCAGAGCTCTCAGCTGACACCCCGCCCCACCCCCAAGTGTGGTAATACGTTGTGTACCCTAATAAGTTTGCTGAAGATCAGAGGACAGAACAAGCCACTAGATTAAACATAGAGGCCAGGCAGTGGTGGCACACACCTTTAATCCTAGCACTCGGGAGGCAGAGATTCATTTGAATCTCTGTGAGTTCAAAGCCACCCTGGACTACAAGAGATTGACTCAGTCTAGGAGAGAAACAGAGCCAGGCGATGATGGCACACACCTTTAATCCCAATACTTGGGAGTCACACACCTTTAATCCCAGCACTAAGAAGAAAGTGATATAGCTGGGCAGAGAAAGGTATATAAGGCATGAGGAGACAGGAACTAAAGCTTTTCGGCTAAAAACTTTTTCAGCTGGAACTTTTCAGATCAGTAGTCAAGATTTTAGAGTATTTGTGGAGTTGGTGAGGTGAGACATGGCAGTGGCTTGTTCCTTTGTCTATCTGATCTTTCAGCATTTACCCCAATATCTGGTTCCAGGCTTTTCATTGTAAGACCATTTAGGATTCGAGCAGCACCCAGGAGTTTCCTCTACCTGTGTCCTTCAACCTTGCCTTTCTTCAGCTGTGAAAGTTGTGTTTTTTGACTGTGGGTGCTTAGGTCATGCTTGCTGGAGACTATTAGATAAAGTGTCTGTTTCCTAAAGACTAGGAAACAGAGTTGACCGTTTGTAGCAGTCAAGGTTGTAAGCTTCATTTGTGCACTGGAGGTTCTGTGGAGCTCAGACATGCTCCGGAAGCTCTGAGCTCCAGAGCCTCAGGGGTCTTGCTGAGAACACCTGACATGTGCATTTTAATTTACATTCAGATTTTCTAGAGAATTCTGCAGAGCCAAAGGATGTAGTGGCTCCATAGAAGGCTCTAGTCAGTGCCTTTAAGTTGTGGGTCTGTGAAAAGACGTCAGCTCTGTTGTGCCCTCTCCATCCTCCGCTGGGGGCATCGCCCTAGTTCCACAGAGTTCAGTACTGCCGGTCTCTGACTCAGACTTTGTTCAGATTGACAGTTCATCTGTCTTTCCTAGGTGCCCCACTCCTGTGCACAGCAGGCTCAGTTACCTCCTGGGGAAGAGCTCTTGGCTTATGTCTGGGGGTGAGGGGCTCCTCCTAGTTCCTGAGATTTCCTTGGTAGTGAGCCTTGCTGTCTAGGAAGTCTATAGATTGGCTCAGCCAATGTCCTGTGGGAGAATCTATCACTCGTTGTTCCAGCTGAATGCTATAAAGCTGCCTTTGATTCACTTCTTTAAAACAGTCCTAACTGCCTGTGGTAGTGGTGCACACCTTTGATCCCAGTACTTGGGAGGCAGAGGCAGGCGGATCTCTGTGAGTTCGAGGCCAGCTTGGTCTACAGAGTGAGTTCCAGGACACCCAGGGATATACAGAGAAACCCTGGAGGTGGGGGTAGGGAGGGAGAGAGGACACACACACACACACACACACACACACACACACACACACAGGAGGAAGATTAGGTGAATCTCTGTCAGTCTCTTCCAGTCTTTGGGGGAGGAGCAACCCTCCCTTACCATCAGTATGTCTTACTGTCTCTATCTCTACAAATACCCAGACTTGTCTAGTTCCCATCTAACTGGGGCATATGTTGAGACAGGGCTCCTGACCCAGCCTTCCCCTTATGATGAAATCTCTATTTAGAGCTAGGATCTTGTCTTGCTTTATTACCCAAATGGCTTCAAAGTCCTCGGCTTAGAGGGTCTGTCTAGCTCAGCTTCCTGAGTAGCTATGACTATGCTCCTGTGTTGGCACTCTGGGTTTTTTTTTTTGTTTTGTTTTGTTTTTTTTAATAATGGTACTAGGATCTAGCCAGGGCATTAGGCATGGTAAGCAATTACTCTACCGTTAAGCTATATTTCCAGACCACGTTGCTCTGAAAGTCAAATCCCATTTTCAAAGTCTCCAGGTTTCTCGTAATCTGATACCCATCTGTCTTTCACGCTGTATCCTGGTCCCCTGTTTTCTCAGGCATCATGGCTTACTTGACCTCAGACATACTGTTTATTCGTATGTTAGGGGTTACTACCAGCTCTTCAGGTAGCCCAGAATGTTCTCCTTTTATAACCAGCTCCTTCCTTGAGTGTGGTGTGGGTGGGTTCTCTTGTTTCACCTTTTAAGAGCCAGGAGTTGACAGCAGTGTCTGCCTTTGTTGCTCTCCACCTTATTTTTTGAGACAGGGTTTCCCACTAAACCCAGAACTTGCTGGCTTGGCTAGCAGCAGCCAGTTGGTCACCAGGATCTCCCTGCCTGTGCTCCTCAGCACTGTGGTTGTTGTCTGTGGCTTTTACAGGGTGCTAGGGATCAGTTCTTCCTTGCTGCTGAGTTACCCCGTGCTTTGCACCATCCCTGGCATCTCCCCAGGAGATGCCAGTGGCACACTCCTGCTCTCAGTTTGTGACCACAGACGTCCCCAGACAATACCAAGTGTGAAGGCAACCAACCACCACAGTTTAAATCCACTCTTCTAAACATTGAAATGTTTCCTTTAGTTCACAAATGAAGTCAAAAGCTTTTTTTGTTTTCTGTTTTTCTTTTTATAAGAGGAATATAACATTTTTAAAGCTATTATCAAGATTGTTCAACTCATACAATTAAGTTATGAGTCTATTTTCATCTTACATGGTTCTGTAATTCCATATTAAGCTTTGTGTTAGAAACCTTAAAATATTCTGAAGGGATTTGTTCTTTCAGTGTTTCTATATTTTCCACCTGCTCCCATCACCATGGAGCTAAACACTCTGAAAGACATCTTAGGTTAAAAACAGTAATGACTGAGCTGGAAAAAAATTTTTTTCATGTTCTTTTCCTTCTCTTCTGTTCCTCCTTAACCCTTCATCATCCGAATGGGATATTGATGTTAAAGTGGGATGCATAGTAGGGAGGGCTTGCTTTCCAAAACGTGCTCCCCTGGAAGATAACAAGCAGGAGTGTAATTTGAACAGACATAATGAGTGAACACTTTGAGATAAGGGAAGATGTATGAGAAATGCTTGGGGAAGGGATCATGCATTTTATAGATCTCCATGCTTCAAATACCGTGCATCACTCCGGAGTCCCTACAGCATATAGAAAGAAGATGACGGAATGCATGTAAGCTGAGTTGAAATGTGGATGTGTTTGATTCTTTTTTATTTTTTAATAAATTTGTTTACATCTCAGTCTCAGTTTCCCCTCCCTTCTCTCCTCCCAGCCCCTCCCTCAAGTTTCCCTCCCTTTCTGTTAGGAAAGGGCAGGTCTCCCATGAGTATTAACAAAACATGGCATATTAAGTCACAGTAAGACTAAACACCTCCCTATGTATTAAGGCAACCCAGTATGGGGAGTAGGGCCCCAAAAGCCAGTAAAAAGTTGGAGACAGCCCCTGTTCCCACTGTTAGGAGTCCCATAAGAGGACCAGTGTTCGATTCTTTGAATAAGGTCAGTCCTTACCAGCTCCTTTCCTCCCTCCTGTCAGTGCTGGGGGCAGAATCTAGGGCCTCCTGCAGGTTAGTCCAGCACTCTAACATGGAGCCACACACTGAGCCCCAGCCATGTTTCTAGGAGACATTATGAAACTAGAAATATGAAAAGCTCCAAGATATCAGAAGTTATAAACTAGAGTCTCAGTGGGGGCTGAGGACTCAGTGGTCCAGTGCGTGCATAGTATGTACAAGGATGTGGGTTCTGTTGCCAGCACATCAGTACAGCACCAATAGCAGAGATGCCTCAGGGAACCACTCTCTATGCTGACTGACTGTGAGTGGCTGGTCCACACAGACACACACCCAATGGGTAATTGGCTTGTGAAGGTTTTAGGTTTTGAATCTCAACATTCTAATCTCTATCTACTCTTTAATTTTGAAGCATTTTAAATGCATCCAAACTAGCAGCAGATGTCAGTGTTTCCATTTTCTGCTTAATTTTAATTATAACTTTTTTTGCAGAGGAGGGCATAGCCTACCATTAATAGTCTCCAAGTCTTCATTGTAGTGCACGCTGCTTACAGAACTTAACCCC
Source organism: Peromyscus eremicus (assembly GCF_949786415.1). Lineage (NCBI taxonomy): Eukaryota > Metazoa > Chordata > Mammalia > Rodentia > Cricetidae > Peromyscus > Peromyscus eremicus. Next base: position 80,332,693 of record NC_081430.1, read on the forward strand.
CATCCCCCACACACACACACAATGGGTGCTGGACTCCCCCAGAAAAAAAAAATTTCAAGATTGTAGCAAAAAAAAAAAATTAATGATTTTATCATGTATGGTAGTAATAAGCTTTCAGAGATGTACCATTTTATTATCTGATAAATAAGCATGAAGCAATGAGAACATTTTAAAATTGAGGATCCAGTCTTTGATTAATCATTAGAGTATTCTGGACTGGATTCATTATTATAAACAGGATAAAAACTTTCCTGCATTTGCCCCCTAACCAAATGTTAACTTTGAAGTTTCCAAAAACATGTTTTCTAATGGCTAAAAAAATAAGAAGCTTTGTTCTATGAGGAGCAGGAGAGTGTGTTCCCACGGGAGTGAACTTGCATGCTTGTAGGAAGATTGGTTCCACACTTTTCATCCATGCATACTTTTCATTGGATGTTTATTGAAATGCAGGCAGAGAGACTTTTTCATTAACATCTAAGCTTATGCTTCATGTGAACATTTTTGTGTATTTTAGTGGATTTATTACCATAGGAATTAGATTTTGAGGTACACCTTAAAGGTACCTGTGGTGGTATTGTGTTCCCCAAAATATCACGTACCCTAATAAACTTATCTGGGGTCAGAGAACAGAAAAGCCACTAGATACTTAGGATAGGCAGTGGTAACACACGCCTTTAATCCTAGCATTCCAGAGGCAGAAATCCATCTGTTCAAGGATACAGCCAGGCATGGTGACTCACACCTTTAATCCCAGGGAGTGATGGTAGAAAGCAGAAAGTTATATAAGGCGGAAGGACCAGAAACTAGAAGCATTTGGCTGGTTAATCATTCAGGCTTTTGAACAGCACAGTTCAGCTGAGAGCCATTCGGAGATGAGGACACAGAGGCTTTCATTCTGAGGAAACAAGATCAGCTGAGAATTTGGCCAGGTGAGGTTAGCTGTGGCTTGTTCTGTCTCTCTGATCTTCCAGTGTTACCCCAATACTTGGCTCCGGGTTTGCTTTATTAAATAAGACCATTTAAGATTCGTGCTACAGGTACCATGGATTTTTATCATTTATATATTCATCTGTTGTTTTGTTCTATTATAAACTGTTGAAATGTGATCTTTCATCAAAATATTATGTAGTTAAAGGCAACTGTTTGTGAGTGAAAACCACAGTTATCTGTTTGGATGCATTTGCTCTATCTGGAGCAAATACAGATTTGACCACATGAGAAGCTGTCTGGGAAGACATGCTCCCAAGCTGACACATGCATTCGGTAATGCTTCCGGGATCCTGGAGCTTTGTGATGAACTCCACTCGTGTCTTTTGTCATTTTGGCCCGATGTTCTTCTATGCATCCTGTCCTCCAAGAGGAAGAAGCGGAAGGAAAGCCTTGGCCAAGCCTGTCCCTCCCATCAGGGAGCTCCTTCGCCGATAAGTAGGATATTGCAGCCTTCTGCTCAGTTTTCAATAGTCAGCACCAGGGCTCCAGACCAGTCACTGGGGGCATGAGTGATGGAGAGACTGACGTGTCCTCTGGGAGCATGAGTGATGGAGAGACTGACGTGTCCTCTGGGGCTGGGTTAGATTCTGCACATCTGCCAGGACATGGGGGATCTGTGGTGAAGAACTGAGGGACAGGAGTGGGGATGAGCAGTGTCTGTCTCCCCTGCTGCCTAAGGACCCTGTGTGCCAGATACATTTACTAGTCCTGGAACTTTGAATTCCCTTGGTTCTCGCTTTCCTAGAACAAACTGTGGACCGTGTTTTTGAGAGTCTTCTTTCAGACACTTTTCTCTAGCCAGTCACTTTTCAGGTGACTCAGGCAGCAGGGTAACAAACACTCTGCTTTAGAGTCTTCTTACCACTGATTATATGGTGGACATAATACTTAATTTGAAACTGAAAGATACTCGATGGATTTGTATTTTTTAAAAAACTTTTTTGTGTAGCTATCTAGAAGTTTTATTTGGTTTTACTGACAATGGAAACACTGTAAAGATGATTCATTTTCACATTTATTGGCAGTGAGCAGAGCAGCATAGATGAATGGGCAGTGATGAACAGTACAGGTGAATTGGGCAGTGAATAGGTGAATAAGATAATGAGCAGAACAGCACAGATGAACGGCAGTGAGCTCACAGGTGAATGGACAGTGAGCTCACAGATGATCGGCAATGAGCTCACAGGTGAACCAATAGTGAGCAGCATAGGTAACCCGTTTCTGTGCTGACAACTTTCAAGTATAAACTGCCCCGCAGAACCAGATCATTTGAGGGATTTCTTGGTGCTCCACCGTTCTTAACTCTTTTCTAATTAGGCCAGTTATGCATCTGATTAACGTTGACACTCAGAGGTTTCATTTGCTTATTGTTGGTCTCTTTCTAAATTGTAACTTTCACGAGAGGCAGCGATGTTTGTCATCCTTCAGTTTAACAACCCCCTGGGAAGAACAGAAACGTGATGATATTTATTAAATTATAGTAGTGTTAGCCAGGCGGTGGTGGCCCACGCCTTTAATCCCAGCACTCACTCGGGAGGCAGAGGCAGGCGGATCTCTGTGAGTTCGAGGCCAGCCTGGGCTACCAAATGAGTTCCAGGAAAGGCGCAAAGCTACACAGAGAAACCCTGTCTTGAAAAAAAAAAAAATTTATGGTAGTGTGACTAATGTGAGTTACCTTCTTTATGTTAAGTACATACCTTGATTTCATCTGTTACTTGACACCAAATGCCATGTTTAAAGACAAAGTTTTCTTTGAAACTTGAGACCCAATAGTACTGCCTCCTGTGTCCTTTTTTTTTTGTGTTGTTTTAATTTTGTTAAAAACTAATTAATTTTTCAGTATTTTTAAGTTAAAGCAATATACTGTATGTTGTATGTAGCAGTAACACCCGCGCTACCTCCCCCCCCCCCTTCACCACCTGTTCACCTTGTCCGAGAGAGGGGCTGTGGATCAAAAAACAGACAAGAACAGTAGGTCATTCCCTTCAGCAGAATGCCAAATGCCGTTTATTGAAGGAGGGAGGAGGCCTTAAATACAGTCTTACAGCACATTGGGAGAACCCCTGAGGGCAGAAGTTCACTGCCGATGTTCTACATTCTTGCATCTAAGCTGTTAACGCCCAATATACAGGATACACAAACAAGGAACCTCCAGTGAGCCTTCGGGAAGAAGGAAATCAGCAGGGAATCAGCATAGGGAGGACATCTGGTCAAGGTCAGCAAGCCAGGCAACAGCTACCCAAAACGGGGGTCAGGGACCTACAGTTGTGTTTTTTGTTTTATTATAAACTGAGGTTCTGTTAGTAGGATTTTGCTGTCTTTATTTCAGACTAGCCTTGACTTTACTACATGGATGAGGTGGTATTTGAACTCACAGCAGCTCTTGCTCCAGCCTCCTGAAGTCTTGAGATTGTTGGTGTCTACTACCATACCTGTCTTAGCCATGAATCTTTGACCATGGCCTCCTTTCTTTTATATTGTCATGTGATTGGGATTTGGGACATTGTTCCCACTTTTGAACTCCGTTACTCTGTCAGCTCCAGGGCAGGGTGCCCGTGGCTCACTCTTCTCTTCCGTAGTACATGCTCTGTTCATATCAGAGTGTACAATAGCTGTAGCTCACAGTTCAACTCGACCGTCCTCTCTGGGAAGCCATTCTTGGCCTTTTGACAACTTGCGGTGCTTGTCTTGTGCGTTCTTACTGCTTTGAGTGTGTATTTCTAGTTGCCTGTTTCTCACCAACCTACTCTTTTCCCCCATGTTGCTCATATACAGCTAGGGTCAAGCCCAGGTTTTATGCATGTTAGACAAGCATTCTAACAATGAAGCTGCATCCCCCAAACTTTAGTTTCTTCCTCATGCCTCTGTGTGCGTGTGTTTGTGCGTGTTTGTGTGTGTGTGTAGATAGGGCAGAGGTCAATGTTGAGTGGCTTCCTTGATTGTACTCCCCCTTAATTGTTGAGGTGGGGTCTCTCAGTGAATCAGAGCTCACTAATTGGCTGCCCTGGACATCCAGTGAAGTCACAGGATCTGTTCCCTCAGTGTTAGGGTTGCAGTTGTGTCTCACCATACTGGTCTTTCCCTGGGTGCCAGGCATCTGAACGCAGGTCCTCAGGTTTGCATAGTAACCAGCTACCCACTGAACCATCCCTCAGTGCAACCTGCTTCTCATACTCACTGGCACACAGTAAGCATACAATAAATATTAACTCCTATATTTCTTTTCATTTCCTCCCAGGCCCTCCCCACTCAGTGCTAAGGACCAAACTATTCAAGTACCTAGCCATGGAGCCACCAGCCCACTCCCAATTTATGATTTTTATTTTTATGTAGACGTTTGAGGTTTATCTTAATTATTTTTCTGTTGCTGTGAAGAAACAGCACGACTATGGCAACTCATATAAAAGAAAGCATTTAATTGGGGCCTTTCTTACAGTTCCAGAGGCTTAGTCCATATCATCCTGGTGGGGACCACGGTAGCACACATTGTGCTAGAGTGGTAGCCGAGACCCACATCCTGATCTACAGGCAGCAGGCAGCGAGAGACTGGGCCTGTCATGGCCACCTGAAGTCCCAGAGTCCACCCCCAGTGACATACTTTCTCTAACAAGGCCACACCTCCTAATCCTTTCAGTCCTTTCAAAGAGTTCCACTCTCTAGTGACTAAGTATTCAAACTTAAGAGCCTATGGGGGCCGTTCTTATTCAAACTACCACAAGGTTAGAGGTGTAGCTCAGCAGTAGAGCACTTGCCTGTCAGCAGGTCCTGGGTTCTGTTTCATAAAGAAGGGCATAAGATCGTGTGTTTGCTCTCCGGGATCCAGACCCACGCTTCTGTGCTCTAGTATAATAGATGGCTATCATGGCTGATTCATTTTCTGTCCCTCAAGCTTGGTGTCAGCTATTATTCTTGGCAGTTCCTTTTCTCTGTTTATTCTTCCTCTACTCACTGTAGTGCTTACTTGAGTCTTAAGTAGGCAGAAGTTGCTTTCACAGGAATTATCAACACCTTCTCCTCCCTCTGTTCTGAACTGTGCTCTCTCTCGTCTACCCAGAAAGAATACTCGGGTTTGGGGCCATAAAGCGTACTAGAATTCTGTGGTGGTGGGAATGTTACTTCTTTTCTGTGTATGTTTTCTTGTTTGGCGTTTCTGTTCGCAGGGGTTCCGTTTTGTCCTGGTGTTTTTCATTTTCCTATCCTTCATGTTCTCTGCTGGTTGCTGTGACTTTTGTCTTATTGATTAATGGATGTGAGTGCTCTTCTTGACTGACTTCTCATTTCTCCCAACCGTGGCCATCTACTCAAATGGGAGGATTCTTCTGGAACCATTTCTTGTGTCTGATGTAATTACAGATACCCTGAATCTGGCTTTGGGAAGAGGATCGTTAATCTACCGGTGATTTTACTGAAGATTCTTGAACTAATTTGATAACCAAGTCAAAGTCCACTGAATTTTCCAAAGGTGCTTCTCCAGGTGTAATCTGCTCTTCTACTGAAGTAGTGCCGTAGAGTGTAGGTCAGTGTGTAGCAGACTCTTCCCCTTGGTGAACATGGTGGACTTCCTGGAGTAGGGCTCTTCCTTTGCTGTCCGGCAAATCCTTTGTCACTATATAGAGTGCCCACATCTGGAAGGCTTTGCCCTGCTTTTGTAATGGACATGCTTTCATGACTTTGCTACAGAGTTCTCACTGCTTTTAATAAAAACTGCAGAGTACATGTGATTTCCTGCATGTTACTTCCAAAGTAATTAATGTTTTCTGGAAAACTTCTTAATAACAAAAAATTTATAAAGAAGGAAACAACCAACCTTCCATTTCCTCCCATTTCCCTGAAGTCCTTGCATTTTCTTACGTATTGCTTTGTGAGTTTTCTCTTAAACGTGTTTATAGAGTAGAGCTTAGCTATTTTAAAAGTTACCAGTGTATCTTAAATTTTGTCCTATTGACTACCAGCCAGCTCCTAGTGCAATAAAAATGGAGGGAAATATTATTCTGAACATATTACCTAACTGGGAAATTATTAAAATATTAACTCAAGGAGCAATTCAGTAGTAGGACTAGATGTGAAAGAAGAGAAGAGCACTAAGTGTGTAGTGCACCGACAGCAGTGTGTCAGAGAAGAGCACTAAGTGTGTAGTGCACCGACAGCAGTGTGTCAGAGAAGGGGATTACGTAGTCAGTCCGTCAATAAACTATCATAATGTACCTTGTAATAAACATAGCAGAGACCATCCAGTGGCTTCATGCTTGTTTTGCACTTTGAGGTGGGGTCCTCCTGTGCAGCCTGGGCTCTCCCACTGCTGGTCCTCCATCTGAGCCTCCCCAGTGACGTAAGTACAACTGTGTCACTAGTTACAGTCACAGTGCTACTGCCAGGTACTGAACAGAAACCTATTGGTGAAATTATTAAGGCCACTCCACGTAGTTAAAAGGGAGGTTTATTTAGTGGCGTAACTTACAAATGAAGGGATAGGTAGGTTTCAGGGTCTGGGGAAGATGTAGTGCAGTCCGGCGGTGTTCTCTGGAGAACTCTGCTCGGTCTACCTTCAGCGTCCAGGGTCCAGGAACCAAGAGAGGCGGGGCATCTGGATCTTGGGTCTTCAGGGTCCTCTCTTGGCCCTGCCTTGTAGGCGTGACAGTTACCGAAGCCTCAATGGGGGTTGGAACTTCCAGATCAAAGCTGGAATGGCTACCCCCTACAGAAACCTCCACATTTAAAAGCACCTAGTACTCCTTAAATTAATTTATAAAATGGATGCAATTAAAGGCCAAAGTACTACAACCAAGAGAATTTTCCAAGAAACATGACAGAATGATTCTAAAGTTAATTGAAGATGCCAGATGGGGTCAGTAGGATTTGCTATAATGTCGCATTTGGATTGGTATGGCAGTGGCACACAGACACACACAGAGGGACTGCCAGACTCAGAGAGACTTGGACTTGACATTGTGATTATTATGTCAGTAATTACAAAGTACCTCTGACTCCAAAAAGTAGTTGTAGGACAATGTGAGGAAAGTAAGTCATATTTGTACTTTCATTTGAAGAGAAGTATTTAAACTTCTAGAGGAGAATGTGCACAGCACTGGATAACAGGAGGACCATTTTAAAGAATGTGTAGAAAGACCAAACTACAAATTTGACCTTTTCAAAAATTTCAAATGAGTCTGGGGATACCACTCATTTGGTGGAGTGCTTGCCTAGCATGGACAAAGCCCTGGGTTTGGTGCTTGTATCAACCAGATATGCTGGCATACACCAGTTCACAAGATAGAGGCAGGAGGATCAGGCATTGAAGGCCACTCTTGATTGTGTTTGAAGCCACCTGGAATACTTAAGACCTTATCTTAAAAAAAGACAAAAATTCAAGTTGGAAGTACAAGAAAATATAGTTTAAACAGTAATTAGAGGCAAAGCTTTAGGCTGAGAATAGTGTGAATATGTATATACCTAATGCAGGACTCACATCTGTACTACCCAGATGTGTTCTAAATCATAGCGAAGAGGCAGTGACCTAGGAGGAAAAAAATGGATAAAGATTAGATCAAGAAACAAATTCCAGTTCTCTGCTAGAGCCATAACTATGAGGCAGCAAGATGGCATCTATATTTTTCTATTGGCAACAGTTAGGGGTGGAGTTGGGAGACTCCTCACGGCGTGTTCAATGCTATGTATAACCAACTGTAGTACACCATCTTAAGCAGGCAGCTTGATTTTTTTTTTTTTTTTTTTTTTTGTGGGGTTTGGGCATTGAACATGGGGCATCACATGTAAAAGGCAAAGACCAGAATTCTGGACTAGACCTTTCTCTAGAAAGACGTGGGCTGTTGTAGAATATGAGCTGTGTCTCTGCTCTCAGCTAGATATTCTCTGATGGTGTTGGAAGATGCTCCACCTTGCTGAGGGGCTTTGCCTGTGTTCCCAAAGAAGATGCTGAAAGAAATATTCATTCTGTCACTGTTGGTAGTAACAGAAAAGAGGAAATAACCCAGACGTCACCTAGCAAACTCTAATGGCTTTCCCACTCTTTCTACTCAATATTTAAGCATCTGGAAGCTGTTAGGAAGGGTCTGTATCTTTGTAGCAATGAGGATAAATCCTAAAGAGTTTCACGTGGCAGAAGAAACTTACAGAAGGCAGTGTTCTGAGTGACAGTGTCTCTCTTAGCCTCATAGCCCCACTGATTGCTCTGTGTCCTTGTATCCCTGTTATGTGCATGGAGAGAGGGCGGGGCATCCTGAGAGGGGAGTCTCTGGAGGAGTTGTGATTTCAGCTGTATCTGTGACCTTTTATTTCTCTATCATTTGTAACAAATTTGACATTATATATATATATATATATATATATATATATATATATATAGAGAGAGAGAGAGAGAGAGAGAGAGAGAGAGAGAGAGAGAGAGAGACATTTATGAAGTCAGGATGATGGATATTTATATGTTTGTACATTTCACAATTAAAACATTTCCCTGTGAAGCATGGCACTCTCCAGCCAAACTCATTGAATAGAACACTTCAGGCATTTTCTGCCCTCCTCAAGCCACTAAATGTCACTCCCATAAATCTCTTCCCTGCTTCAAGACTAAGGGCCATAGATACCGGGGTTCCTAGGCCACTTCTGAGTTAATAGGCTTCTCTCTAAGAATGGTTCTCTTCCCTGTCTGTCATTGTTACTGACCAGAAGTAAAAAAATTCAAGGGCAGGTAAAAGGGAAAGAAATTGGAGACCAGAATTAATGGTGTTTTGGTCAGCAGAGAGAGTGGGTTTAGAGAGACTGCAGAAGACTCTGACCCTCCTACACCCACAGGATTGGAGGTTCAAGTCTCCGGGAACGTGGCAGTGAGATGGGGTGGGGTCTCTTTTTAGTGTGAACATGGAGCCTCTGTCCATGGAGGAATTACATAAAGCTTTGCAGAGCTTACTTCCCAGAGTTCTGGACTAGACCTTTTTCTAGAGAGACGTGGGCTGTTGTAGAATATTATTTTAAGATGTGTTACATTTGTTTATGCTGTGGAATATTTGTTTAATGATGCAAAGATGTGTTGCAATCTTTTATGTTGCATTTGTTTAACTCCGTGAAGCTGTGTTGCTTTGCCTATACAAAACACCTGATTGTTCTAATAAAGAGCTGAATGGCCAAGCAAGTCAGAGGAAAGGGTAGTCAGGGCTGGCAGGCATGGAGAATAAATGGGAGGAGAAATCTGAGAGAAGGAAAGAACGAGAAAAGAAGGGCCCAACCACACAGCTAGACATGGGATAAGAAGGAAAGAAAAGATATATAGGAAATAGAGAAAGGTAAAAGTCCACAGGCAAAAGGTAGACGGGATAATTAATGTAAGTTAAGGAAAGCTGGCAAAGAAACAAATCAAGCTAAAGCTGGACATTCATAAGTAATAATAAGCCTCTCCATATGATTTATTTGGGAGCTGGGTGGTGGGCCCCCAAAAGCCAAAAGAGCCAAAGAGTCAAAAACAGCCAACTACAGTGGGCTATGGATCCTGGCATTCGTGGGTCTTCCAGCATTGAGGCTACCCCAGTGAGTAACTCATGTAGAGGCTACCCCAATCTCAGAATCCCAGGGAAGGGCAGGTAGCCAACTCTTTTGCTTTGACCAGGTAGAAAAGAGTAAGACTTTTTTTTATTCCATTGTAGAAAGAAACTAAGCAAATGGACAGGAAAAAATCATCATGTCTATGAAAAATAAAGTAAGCAACAGAGAATAAAGTGATGAACTATAAGGCTAGTATACACCACTATGTGACGTAATCATTGGACCTCTCCACTCTGACGGCTGAAGGAAGGAAGGATGAAGTGATGCCTGGGATAGTCTCAGACACATGTTTACTACCTGGAGCTATGATCCCAGCCAGGCATCAAGCAAGTGAAGCCCAGCTAGAAAGGCCAAGACTGGAAACCTGTACAGGAAAAGAAAGGAGGGAGGAAGGAAGGAAGAAAAGAAGGAAGGACAGACAAAGAAAGAAGCAAGCAATTATTGTCTGGGAAAAATAAACTATAAAGAATTGAACAAGCATAGTTATAAAAATGTTATAAAAATATTAAATAAATATGTATTTATTTAATATAGCTATGGTATATGTAAGCATTGCAGCTGAGATGAAAAGGTATGCTGGCAGCTGGAAGCCAAGGAATACCACGAAGTGACACTGCACAACAAACTTCACACGAGATTTATTGAGAAGGAAAAAACCAGGAGGGTGGCTGCCTCTGCTCCAGCAAGAAACAGCAGCAAACTGACTTGGTACCTATGAATAGGCAAATAGTCAGATTTTCAGCATTACTGCCAACACTCGAAACTCCTCTTGTTTGGAGGGTAAGGGAGTTGTTGAGGTTTAGTTCCAGTCTCATGCATGCTGAGCACACATCCCGTCTCTGAGCTACATCTCCAGCCCTGAGAGCAGGTTTCAAGTACCTGGGATCCTGTGGCCTTAATACTGAGTTTAGGTGCTTTGGGGAAAAGATTGCTTCCTCAAGAAGCAGGGAGGAAATGCCAAAACATGTAGAGTTAATCATGGGATTCTAGGAGGGGTGGGGATGCTGCAAGGAGCATGGCTTGGGGATCAGACCCTAGAGCAACAGTAGCCCTATCTCTAAGCTGCAGGGTCTACTTGAGAAAATGCAGTGGTGTCTCCTGACACAGCTCTGTCATCTGGAAGGGCACCCTGGTCTGCCAGCCCCAGTAAACAGTGGGACATGAGGAAGTCTGGTTCATAGGTGGGCTCTGCCTGGGCTCTTTAACCTTTATGCATTTCTAGTTTCTAGCCCTGATATTTCTTCATGTGGAAAATATGGTCTCCACCAAGGTCGTCGTCACAGAAATTGACAGTTTTGTGTTTGGAATGGTGCCGTAGTAATTGAAGCCCATTCATTGGGTAGTTCTTAAGGAAGTACACCTTACCCATTTCATTCTGTCCAATTAGAAAGAAGCCTTGTAGGAGGAGCTTCTCTTTAGCCCTGCATTCCAGGCCCACTATAGGCTGGGATTTGATCAGTCTGGGATCTTCTGAAGAGTCCCAAATTGACCACTGGCACATTTTTAGAAGCTAATTACCACTGTTTTTAATTCTCCTCCTGGGTGCATTTCTGGTAGACCCAGGTATTTGTACCTGGAGTAGACTTCAGAAGTGACTTGGGCTGTACAGGAGGCCTTTCCTCTATTAGCTGAGCATTTTTAGTGTAAATTTTGATTTACTGTAAATTTTTACTATATTAATTGTAATAATTGTTTAACTGCCAGCCCAGATGTGCTGAGCAGGAGTTCACCACGTAGACAGTGCCAGTGCCATCCACAGTTCATTTACCTTGTGTTGCTGGGCATGGCAGTTCCCTCTCTGAGCTGTTTCACTGTCCGTGGAGTCTGAGACCTTGACCTCACGGCTGCTGTGAGGACTGAGTGTGTATCCACGACTGAGGCAGACGATGGTTTCTCCATGTTGAGCTATTAGGTAGAGCTTGTGTGTGGGAATCCAGATGCGGTGGCAGATGGAGTGTGTGCAGTCTGTGTTTGAGGAAGCTGTGGAGTAACAGGGAGCGAGTCTGTGGGCCCAGTTTTCCCTTTAGAGTCTTCTTAGGGTGATATTCTAGAATCCTAAGAGTGCATTGTGGGTACTGTGCCGTTAATCCGTGGGGCGGTGATTTGGGTTTGCATCGTGCTTGGAAGGAACTGTTCTTACTCTGGTTGCTTTGCTCTTTAAGCCAACTGTGGTGTGCTTTTTCAAGTGCACTTCCTTAAATTGTCTTCGGAACATAAAATGTTCAAACAAAAAAAAACTCATTGTGCTCTTAACAAAGCCATTTTGAGGCTCCTTTTAGAGCTGTCTGGTCTCCTACACATCACCTTTCTCTTCTCTCAGCTAGATAGCTGCAGGGACTTGAGGCTGGAATGTGCCTTTCTTCTGTGCGAGAGGGGAGTGGTGTTAGCGGTGAACAAGCTGGCAGCCTGCAGAAGCTTTCCTGCCAAGGCTGGTGCCTCTGACAGTCCTTACAGTATTCATTAAGTACAAATCTGTGGCTGATCTGAGGGGAAGCACTTCCTCCAGGTCATACCATCTCTTTCCCTTGGGCCCTGGAGAGCAAAGTCCACGCTGCTGGGCTCCTTTCCCTAGTGCCAGTGCTCTTCAGTCCTGCTCTCCAGAAAGCTGGTCTTTGAGGCACAATGACGACATTCAGCTGGAAGGTCTCCAGGAGGAGGGTGGTGGCAAGGACATATGCAGAAGGGGAGACTGGCGGGGCCGCCTGCGTTTGCTTACCACCCTCGCCTGATTTTCCTGGGTCACTAAAGTGGGAGGGGACAGAGTGGAGCTTTTGGGTGTGAAGGGACTAAGTCCACATGAAATACAAAGAAAGCATCTGTAAATGAGGAAAGACTCATCTTCGTCCAGCCGTTATTCAGATACTGTGACTATCTCTTTTTAAAGCAGCTGGACTCTTAGCCTCTTCCAGTTCATCATAAATAGATGAATAAATAATAAATGAGCGTCAGGACACTTGTGGAGGCTGGTTCAGTGACTGGAAAGATAGAGTGTTAACATAGGGCCGTGTTTTATAATTATTATTTGAAAGTGAGTTCATTGCCCTGCATTCCCAGACCATACTATATGTTTTTAGCAACAAAATTATTTTTTTCTAACAAGTTTTGTTCTAATTATGATAATAACCCTTGCTCATTTTAGCAAATGCCTCAAGTTACAATCTATCCAAAGACAAACATAAATCCCCTGGTGAGCTTGCTGTGTGTATGTGTGTGTACATAAAACCTGACTACGTGTGTAAGGTGTCTTCAGTTTTTCACCCTGCGTTCTTCTGAAATGTGCACCCGCCTTACGCTTTATTTTGTTCAGAGAACACACAGTGTAGAGATGAGTCTGCATTAAGTTAGTTAAGAGGTCTCTTAGGACCAAATGTGGGGACATAATGCCTATAACTCCAGCAGGTGGGAGGCAGAGGAAGGAGAGTCATGAGCTCAAGTTCAGCCTCAGCCACAGAATGTTTTAAGCCAGGCTGAGCTATATGAGACCCTGTCTCAAAAAAAAAAAAAAAAAAAAGGAAGAAAAATCTGTTGGTTTAAATAAAGTCAGTGGTGGTGATTTTTAATCTGAAAATCTGTAGGTTTCAGGAAGGATTATGGATCATGACCTCCTAAGAGATGTCTTAGTACATCCCTGTCTTGCTTGGTTATGGAACTTTTCTGTGGATAAAAAACTGTGTAGTGGATATTCACTCCACTCATGACCTTGGGCTAGCTGGCCCAATAGAGGCAGTGCTTCTTGCCTGCCTATGTGACCTCTTAAAAGGAAAGAGAGCTGTCTTAAAAGGGGTCGAGAGCTGTCTTGGACATGGAAGGCTTCCTGATCTCTTGCTAAATTTTGGTAAATGAAGGCACATTTTGAAAGGAAATGTATGTCAAAATAGCACTACAGAAAACAATAAAAAATTCCCCATCGCTTGCCCATGTGACTGTCACATGGTGACTATCTAATCACCCTTCCTGAAAGGTATTTCTCCTCTTTCCAAATGGTGGGAGGGAGAATGGACTTTTTGCCTCCTGTGTAAAACACTAAGTACTTCAGAAGTGTCAAATGGCCTGCTTACCCTACAGTCGCCCTAGACTCTGGGGGACCAACAAGAGATATGTAAGTGTCTCCAGACTGCTTTGGACCCTTTCCCCACCTCTTTAAAACACATTAACAGTGGCGCTGAAAATAAAAAAAAAAATAAGATCTGTTAAAAAGTTAAACTGACTGTTCCACTAGACTTGAGCCTGCTTATTAAAAGCCAATATTATAAAACCAAAGGTGCTGTCCATTTCGCATCTCCAAGTCACTTGACGTTACACATCACTTACTAGTTTCATAAGCCACATATCTGATTTTTCTAAACAGAGCTATTACAAATGAATACGAAGTTGAAACATACCCTAATTAAAGTAGTATTTTAATTAGACCTTGGGCCAGCTAGCCCAAGGTCATGGGCAGTTCAAATACCCTCTACAAAACTGGACTTGAGCACAGTTTAGAAAAACTGGACAAGAATTTCCTTTCCTGCTGAGTACCTGCCCTGACATCTGAGGGCTGCCCCACCCCGTCATTTCTCACACTCTTCCTGAGATTGTACTCTGTGATGAGTTGTCCAATGCTGGGTCGTGTTTGCCCATCCCCTGTCAATTTGTAGCACTGGTAAGAATTAGAGTATTGAAAGCACTTCTTTAGTTCCTGGTCTGATGCAGGCTTCATTACCCCAGCCGGTCTATGGTTTCTTAGGGAACCTTTAAGCTTATCTTCATCCCTAGGAGCCGAGAACATTCCCCTTTTGCTCTTTCCTTTAGTTCCTTGAGGACTTCTTCACCATTTGCTCGCCTTTCTGCTTGGTAATTTATTTCAGAAATGATAGAGACGGACGAAAGCTGTGTCAGGACCAGAAGTTTAGAGCTAACAGCACAGAGAGGTAGTTAAAGCCCAGCTCAGCTGGATACCCTGTGTGCTACGGTATTGCCTGAGTACTTGTACGGTACAGATGGGCTACCACAGCAAGAGCCAGCCAACCCAGCGCCTGCATTCCTGGGTCATATTTTTATTGTGTTGCACCTGTGCCTGCTGCTCATCCGGAAGCACTCACTGCTCATCTTGCTAGTAACACCCTGGCAGCCTCCTCCAGCAGTGTGAGAGTGGTAAGAAAAGTAAATCGAGGACACTGCCCTGAGTTCACTAACTCTTAAATGATGCCCACTAGGTGCTGGGGAGGTGGCTCGGTGGATGAAGTCCCTGCCGCACGAATCTGAAGACTGGAGCTCGGATTCCTAGAACCCCTGTAAATGCCCAGTGAGCATGGCAGCCCACTTAGAGTTCCAGCATGTAGAGAATAGAACCAGGATTCCAAGCTAGCAAAATCTGGCAAGCTCTGCTTCAATTGAGAGACCCTGTCTTAAAGAATAATTGGTGGGGAGCAGTTGAGGAAGCCTCTCATCCTCTGGCCTGCACAGGCACACATGTCCGTGTGTGCCTGCACATGTGCATCCACTCACACATGAATACGTCCACACCACATGCATGCACAAGCAAAAAAAAAAAAAATTAGTGAATGGTGGGCAGAGAGAGAGAGAGAGAGAGAGAGAGAGAGAGAGAGAGAGAGAGAGAGAGAGAGAGAGGAGAGGAGAGAGGAGAGAGGAGAGAGAGAGGCGTGAGCAGGTGGTTATCCCTGAGATCAAGAGGGAGGAGAAGAATCAAAGTGCAAATGCCTCTCAGAGCCAAAGGCAGGAGGACAGCTTTTTAGCCCCCGGGTAACACTTTCATCACTACTAGGGACTTAATATTCTGAATGGCTGACTTGCTGGGGTTCAGTTAATCCACCAGGAAACAGTCTAGTTATGAAAGACTTCACAGTTAGAATGGAAAGTACAGGAAGGAGACACGGCCTATGTATACCTTGTCATGACCTGTATCACACTTTATCTCTTTACCATCTGCCTTCCCATCTAGACCTGAACTTCACTTGAAGGAAAGAATCATTTCCTCAAGTATTCCTAGTACCAGGTATACGGCCATGCTTAGAAGAGAATGTGGGCATGTTGGGAATGGTTTAGGAGATGATGGAACATCTCTTCTGGAAGAGACGTGTTGATCAGCAGAGGGCGGTGATTGTATAGATCTCTGGTGATGAAAAGACTTTCCATTAGTAGAGCTGAGCCGGACTGACTGAAGTTCCTGTCTATGGGATTAGGAATCTAACTAAATGGATTCACAGGAAGTGCATAGTATAGAGAGCTGTGAAATTAAGCATGTGATAAGGAAATGTCTTGTGGTGCAGATGGTGTGCTGTGAAGTCATATTGCTCCTTTGTTTAATTCTCCTGCTTCTTACTGTATCTAACAATGTCTAGGCGGCTCTGTTGATGTTTGCTTCGATTGTTAGTGGTGGCCAGCATGCTTGCTGTCTCAGTCTCCTCTTGAGGAGTAGGTGCAGAGTGTTATTGATCTGCGGGGAGAGCAATCCTGACTGTCAACTGGTGGCTTAATGAGCATCTTTATTTCTGTATTGGTCCCCTGCTGCCAGAATTTCTATTGTAGCTGAAAGGAAGTTAATGTTGCAAATAAATAAGGAAGGGGAGAAGGAAGGGAAGGGGAGAAGGGGCAGGAAAGAGCAGAGCTGGGATGGGTCGGGGTCTTCACAACTGGAGACAATTTTGTTACCTAGTTGTTTACCTCTTCAGTTTGATGGGTTATCAAACCATGCCCCCGTCCCCTATGTGCTCCACCTACATTTTGAAATAAAAAGTTGTAATAACACTAAATTGCTAAAAAAATTTCATATTAAAAGTGTATTAAACCGTAGCAAGTGGGGCTGGAGAGATAGCTTAGTGGTTAAGAATACTTTCAGTTCTTGCAGAGGAGGACCTGGATTTGATTCCCAGCACCCACATGGATGTTCACAGCTCTCTGTAACTCTAGTTCCAAGGAATGTGTTGCTTTCCTGGGACTCACAAAGTACACACACATATGCAGGCAAAAAATTCATTTGTACAAATGATAAATCTTTAAAAACTAAGAAGTGAAATGATACAGAAGAAGAAACTATTGATGGTGGAGGTTCAGCACTCCCATGTTGGTTTTATGTCTTGTGTGTCTGTTCCAGCGTTTAGTTTATTCCTATAATGGATATGACTTCACCTGTCTTTAAAACGTCAGTTTTCCAAGCGGGGTTTGGTGGCATGCGCCTGTAATCTAAGCACCTGGAAAGCTGAGGCAGGAAGGGCCTGGTGAGTTCAAGGTCAGCCAGGACTACTGAGAGAGACCCTGCCTCAAAAGGAAGAGTGGGGGAGGGGTCGGTTCTGTGGTAAGCCATTTTCTAAGAAGAACTGAAATGTGGCAAGAATGAGCTTCGATCTTCATGAAACTGGCATTTTAGGGGCTGGATGTTGTAGAAATGGAATGGAAGATGACTTATTTGGGTTTTGTAAGTCTGTGAGAATACTGAAAACACCCACTCTTAAGAATTATTTTATGCTAGTATAACTTGAGAGCTACTTTCTTGAATTCCCTCTTTGTTGTTGTGTAAGCAAGGCAGGCGCTCTCATTGGTCCAGTTGGTTGGTTGCCCCTCCATTTTAGAAGGGATACTTCTTGAACCACAGCTGTGGGCACTCGTGCTGGCCCTGGCTGCTGCTATAAGCAACAGTTAGCACGTTGTTCTACTTAAAGGTTAGCAATGAAAGAGCAGCATGTAAAGTTCTGGAATGTAAAGGAAATTATAACGGTCTGGCTGTAGAAGTATCTAGAAAGCTTAAAAGCCAGGTTTAATTAGATGGCAGTACAAAACCATTCTCCCTTTTATAAAACATGGTAAGAGGAGTGTGAATGGAAACAATGGGCATTTATCTGACCAGCTAACCAGACCTACCCTGCAAGAGCCCTGCAGTCTGCAGGCAGGGAGCATTTTTGAAACACCCCTAAATGTTCCAGCTTTAAATAGCAATGAGTCTCCTAAACTGATTCTGCGTGCTGCTGGAGGAATGAAAGCCGGCTGCCTTGGAGGCAGGAAGCTGACTATCGAGATGCTTAATTATCGTGGAAGTAAGTGCTTGTTACCATTGAGTGCAGCATGCAGTGTGCGGTCCTCCTCGGTGTCAGAGCGTGATTTGTAGACAATGCCACCCTGTCAGCTCGGTGCTGGTTCAGCAGCATCTTTCCAAACATGTATCTGGCAAGAATTTAAAGGCCACCTCTTGTGTAATTTGCGGAATGCTGGAAAAGGATCCTCTGCCTCTCTTCAGGATGTATGCACCCATGCAGGAGTCTGTGCTCAGACTCTGTGCCTGCTGTCCCCAGCCTGACGAGCTCATGAGGAAGTTCGTCTTCCTGCCCATCACCTGGAAGGATGGCAACAGTTCTCTGTAATCTGGTGGAGGACATGGAGCAGGCTGCCCAGAGCAGCATTTGGTTTCTGTCATCGTCATAAATTAGCACTGATGGGGTGGAGGAGGCTGCGCTGCTTAAGGAAGTGCAGGCATTTTGTGAATTAGCGGAAGACTTCCAGCTCCGAGAGTAGATGAAAGTAAGGAGAGCCTGGGCAAGGGTGGAGGTGAGTGCCGGGCTGCTTCTGCAATATTCTTCATGTGGGTAAGTAAGAAAGTGGAGGAAAATACAGCAGCATGTTGGTGGATATGATGGCTCCAGGAAACGCTGCTTGTTTTCTCTGTGCTGTGTGTGTGTATTTGCTCTCGCCGGCTATGGTAAGCTTTTGTAGGGAAATAAGTATCGATTTGAAATATGAAAGGAATTTAAAAAGTGAGTTGCAGCATAATCAATAAAAATCATGTTGAATTTTTAGTTCTCAGAAGGCTGTCTTGCATTGCTCTAATTATCTGGTTAGGTTGGCTTTGTCTCAAACTTCTGGTGAGCCCAGTGGCATGATGTCTACATTATTAGAGGTCATGGAAGCGAAAGTCTCTGCTTGCAATTAGGAGCCGCGATGCCCTAGAACAACCTGGTACCCTCCGAGCTTTATGAAACAGTTCAGCTAACCTGAAGTATTCATAGCCCTTCTTTCAGTGTCATTGATGGGTTTTATTAACTGTTTTTACTTTTTTCTTTTTATATCTGCTTTATTAAAAATGTGGATTTTGGAACTGTGCACCACATTCCAGCATTGGGTCTTTTGTCCGAGTGTCTGATTCCTGCAGTTGCATGTTTATTCTAATGTGTTAGCCAAGTGTTAATTCAGGTTGTCTTCCTCTCTTTAGGGGGAGCATGGGATTATGGCGACCACAGAGTCCCGGTGATGCAAGTTCTGTTCAGTCTTTTCTGAAGGAAGCCTTCTGTTAGAGTGAAGCACAGGAACTATTGTGGATTACAATGTTTGGAAGATCTGGATTCTCAGTGGTCTGAAAACAAGGCTTCATTTAACCTCTTAAATGAAAAGGTTTAAGATCTCAACACGACTGCTATATTTCCTGGAAGCCATTCTCTAAAGCAGAAGTGCACATTTGAAACACAACATGGTGATCCTTTCTGCAGGAATTTAAGTGATTGCTTTTTACACCATGACCAGCTTGAAGCGGTCGCAGACGGAAAGGCCTGTCACTGCTGACAGAGCCTCTGTTATCAGCACAGATGGCACCCCCAAAGTTCACACTGATGATTTCTACATGCGTCGCTTCCGGTCCCAAAATGGCAGCTTAGGATCATCAGTCATGGCTGCAGTAGGGCCCCCTCGAAGTGAAGGTCCTCACCATATAACCTCAACCCCCGGGGTCCCCAAGATGGGGGTTAGGGCAAGAATTGCAGATTGGCCTCCAAGAAAGGAAAACGTAAAAGAATCTAGCCGTTCAAGCCAGGAAATAGAAACCTCAAGTTGCCTTGAGAGCCTGTCCTCCAAAGGCAGTCCTGTGAGTCAGGGGAGTTCTGTTAGCCTCAATTCCAATGACTCAGCCATGCTGAAGAGCATACAGAACACCCTGAAGAACAAGACAGGGCCAGCGGAGAACATGGACTCCAGATTCCTCATGCCCGAAGCCTACCCCAGTTCCCCCAGGAAAGCCCTGCGCAGAATCCGGCAGCGCAGCAACAGTGATATCACCATAAGTGAGCTTGATGTGGATAGCTTTGATGAATGTACCTCCCCCACCTACAGGTCAGGGCCGTCATTGCACAGGGAATATGGTAGCACATCTTCAATCGACAAGCAGGGAACATCCGGAGAAAGTTTCTTCGATTTGTTAAAGGGCTACAAAGATGACAGATCTGACCGAGGTCCAACTCCAACCAAACTCAGTGACTTCCTCATCACTGGTGGGGGCAAGGGATCTGGTTTCTCCTTGGATGTGATCGATGGGCCCATCTCACAGAGAGAGAACCTCAGGCTCTTCAAGGAAAGGGAAAAACCACTCAAGCGGCGCTCTAAGTCTGAAACTGGAGACTCATCCATTTTCCGTAAATTACGCAATGCCAAAGGTGAAGAACTCGGGAAGTCGTCGGACCTTGAAGACAACAGATCAGAAGACTCTGTGAGGCCCTGGACATGCCCCAAGTGCTTTGCCCACTATGATGTCCAGAGCATATTGTTTGACTTGAATGAAGCCATTTTGAACAGGCACAATGTGATCAAGAGGAGGAACACTACCACAGGAGCTTCAGCGGCTGCTGTGGCTTCCTTAGTCTCTGGCCCTCTGTCTCACTCCGCCAGCTTCAGCTCTCCTATGGGCAGCACGGAGGACCTGAATTCCAAAGGAAGCCTTGGCATGGACCAAGGAGACGACAAGAGCAATGAGCTGGTCATGAGCTGTCCGTACTTTCGGAACGAGATTGGCGGAGAAGGCGAGAGGAAGATCAGCCTGTCCAAGTCAAACTCTGGCTCCTTCAGTGGGTGTGAAAGTGCCTCCTTTGAGTCCAGCCTCAGCTCTCATTGTACGAACGCAGGAGTGGCGGTTCTCGAAGTGCCCAAGGAAAGCTTGATGCTGCACCTAGACAGGGGGAAAAGGTACACCGTGGAACACGTGGATCTTGGCGCATACTATTATAGGAAGTTCTTCTACCAGAAGGGTGAGTTGATGTTTATTTCAGTTTTTTTTCATTTTGCTCTACTCATAGAAAAAAAGACAGAATACGTATACCGACAGTTTTAGCAGTGTGATGTGAGACGTGTGTGGATTCTTTGTCTTGATGGCTAAAATGTTTCAAAAGCTTTTTGTTGTGATTTATTTCTTTGCCTTTTGGGGGTAGTTCTTTGCCTTTGGATATTGAAATGTCATAAATTAAATATTAGGGTTTTTTAAGTTAAAACTCATTGATTTAATGAGTATAATTCTGTTTTGTTGACTTGCTATGTCATCTTTAGGGAGATAGCTATATCTATATCTGTATCTATCTATATATATATGAAACTCTGTTAGATACAACTTTTTTTAAATTACAAAGCAATTTTAATACTCTCCTCCATTTTTTAGCACTTTTTGACCTCCTGAGGTTTTTTTTTAAATCAGATTTACAGTATATTTCTATCCCTTTCACAGGACCTCTGATAAAAAATAAAATTCATTGTGATTAAAGTCTCAGAGCCAATGAGACTCTCAGGCAAGACTTGAGTGTAGGCCTTTAATTTGAGTAGAAATGCACTAAAGGTGGAGATGTGCCCTTAACCCTCAATGTGTTGGTGGTTTGTTTTCTTGTCTTTTTTGGAGATGGTAGGCTAAAAGTGTGTGTGTGTGTGTGTGTGTGTGTGTGTGTGTGTGTGTGTGCGCGCGCGTGCGTGCATGCATGCTTGTGCATCTGAGATCATATAGTCTTATTTTGTACTTTTAAGAAAAGCAGGATGATTTTTGAAAAGTAGTGTAAATGGACTCTTTATCAATTCCCTAGTGTTTTTGAATGGCGTTAAAATTGAGGACTATGTGTGTCACCCAGGCACCCAAACTAGCAGCATGATGGTCGTTGTACACTGGTGCCCTCTGACTAGTCAGCTTTCTCTGCAGCTGGATGAAGAGGCTGTGCTGGGGGCTTCTTGCTTTTCAGCTTCTCCAGTGAGGTTGTGATTGCCGACTACTGTTAGAGGGTTTGAAATGTTACTTAGCTTCATTCTCCTGAGTGAAGTTTGCTCTCAGATGCAGAATTCCTTCTAGCTTATTGAATTGCTCACTCTAGACTCTAAGTGTCTTTAAGATTATTGTAGGAGAGACACTAATGAAGGTTTACTGGTAAAAGACTTGTGTCTCATCACTAAACACCAATCTCTCTTATTCCTAAGTATCTACAACATGGCTTCTGGAATCAATATAATGTATATCCCAGTTTTATTTTCAAAATGACTTTCTGAAGTTCAGTTTTAGAAGTGATCTTTCTTTTGCATGTGAGGGCAGAGGGTTTCTCAGACTCACCAACTTGGTGTTCAGGGACTAAGAGTTCTTTGTAAAGGTGGACACTGCCCTGTACCCTGTAAGGTTAGCATCCTTGGCCACTACTTCATAGATGCCAGTAGATTTTCTCTTTGCCCCTCCCCACCAGTGAACACAGACTACAATATATCCAGTATTGCCAAATGTTGCTTTGGTGGTAAATTACCTCTAACTAAGAACTCCTACTCTATATTGCCTTGGAATTCTTCTAAGCTTTTTTGAGGTGTTCCTATGTCTCTGAGAAGCCATCTTGGTCCACCTGTCATCGACACTGACTTAGAGTCTAACATATAAGTGAGTGTACTTTATCTTATTTGTGCACTAGTTTTTTGTTTTTTGTTTCTCACTGGATAGTGTAATAATATTTGACATGAACAGATTTCAGCACTTGTGACCAGGCACTGTGCTAAGCTTTTCATAGGACAGTTTTGATTTCTAACTCTTAATGCCCTTGAGGGAGATGATGTTGTTAATCATGGTTTCCAGAGGAGAGTACTGGGGCTTAGGCTGTCCTTGAACTCCTTTGTTCTGTGAGGGACAGCATGTTCTTCACCACTCTTCCCTCACCTCTGTTATGCGAGAGGAAAGAAAAGGGGAACCTTCTTTTAAGTATTTTTATCTTTCAAAGGTGTGGAATCAGAACTTGAATACCTAGAATCCAAAGTGAGTCCTCTTACTGATTCATAGAACCTTCTAAACTCAGAAGCCCCAATCCAGCAGTTGGTGGGTTGGAGCATAGAAAATACCCTGATTCCAACCAGTGGAAGTGCTACTGCTTAATTGAAAATTAAATTAATTCTCGTTAAATCAGGGAATTGTTAAAAATATACCAGAGGGATTTATGACATAAATAGACGTTGCTCCTGTGGGTCCAGGTACCTTGCTGATACTGCTTCTGCTTTGCACGCTACCTCTTATTAACGGCACAAGCTAGTGATGTCCTCTAGCACCGAATCTGTTTGTAATTCCCTCTCGTTTTTCAGCTGATGTGCCACATCTGACCCACAGCTTTCTCCTTAGTGACTTGCCTCTGGAAAGTCTTTCTCAAAGCCATCAGTGTAGCTTTCATAGAAACTGTATTTATCTTTTATGCTCATTTAGTCAGCTTCCATAATTAAGCTTCATAATTAGAATAAGTCAGCTGGCCTCAGCAGCTCTAGGAAGATGCAATGAATTCTGCTTCCAGCATGAAGTCCAGCTGGTGGGAGCGGGAAGCTTGTGTGAGTACAAGAGGTGGCCAGCTCATGCCACTGGCACCTGTCAGCCTGGTGTCAGGGACAGTGAGGGAGTGGCTGATTCAAGAGGTCCGTCCATCCAAGGGAAGTCCGAGTGTCTTCGAGCACTGTTTGGCTGTACACCTTGGAATTTCTGAGCCGTTCATTACATTATTGATAATGTCCTACAAATGATGACAGTGATAACCCGAAACAGAAATTAAACTCCTTAAAATTATAACCACATGTAAAATTACTGTGATGGCAATAATATAATATTGTATCAATATAATAAAATATAATTAAAATAATTCTTACATTTCTTACATGCAGCTTTGGCTCAGTGAGGTCTGTGCCTGCCTCTTACCTCTTTCCCCCAGTCTTTTTGTGGAGAGAGTAGCATAGTCAGGAGGACTTCCCCCTGGCAGCAAGGCTACAGCTCCCTAGTGTGTCTTGTCGCCTCACCCTTCAGCTCCTCTTTCAGTCACCTGTTTATGTGTCCCTGACTCCACTGTGGCTGTTTCCAGGGAAAATTATTATTAGTAATTATTATTATTATTATATTTATATGTTAGATAATAAATATACTCTATTATTATTGTTGTTTCCCTCGGTCAGCATCATGTGTAATGTTCAATCATGTTCAGCTGATGAAGCCTTGATTACTTTAATATTACTTTGTTTTTATAAGCATTATTATTTTGTAAATTTAAACTTAAGAGGCCTCTTGATGCTGGACCACAAGAGGAGCCCCGCGCTTCCCCTTGGATTAGCATCAGCCATCCATACTCTTCTTTCTGCTGCTTTCTCTTGTCCTCTCCTGTTGGGCTTTTCATCCAGCATGAGATGGCAGTGAGGATGTAGTTGCTTTGCTGTGTTTCTGCCTCGTGCTTTATGTGGTCTCCTCACCTAATGCTTTTGGCACTGCCGTGAACCTGTCATTGTGGTTCAGATGATGGCACCATATGCTGGGCAGAGGGGTGGCAGTCGTTTAATATCACTTGTTTTCCTTCGAGAACATTCAGTTTCGTGTTCAGTCTTTCTTTGGTCACCAACATCAAAGTGCCAAGGAGATTTATAGATGGCAGATACTAAGGTGGAGTAGCTAACTCCAGTGTTGCCTGTAGCTAGCATGGCATGTAGGAAGGGACTCTGTCCCAGCTGGTAGCTGTGTCATCAGGCGGTCCCACAGTGTGTTTCAGGTTTTCTTGGGGTAGACTATTCAGGCAGTGTATTCTGGAATTCCACTAATGGAAGAGAGGTGTGTGTGGGTTGCTTTGATGGTATTATTTATTGAGACAGTGATTAAAAGTGTGTGTGTGAGAGAGAGGGGGGCAGGGATGGGGCATTGCTTGGTGTCAGGTTATAAAGGTGCTCTGGTAAGGCAGGTTTCTTGTTGCTTCATGGCCAGGAGAGACTGCCATTGTAGGCCATCTCATGGAAAACAAATAATAAAACCAACAGCTCTAAGCCAGTGATTTTATTGTTCTTACCTTCCTTTTTATGCAACACACGTGTGCATGCACAAGTACACAGTTGAGTATGCTGGGCCCTGTGATAGTCATTTTGAGGAGAAAATTTAGATTTCAGTTGTTCCTATAAAGGCTGGTGTGGTGATATACTATGTGCCCTAATAAACTTGCCTGAGGATCAGAGGACAGAGCCAACCACTAGATTAGACATAGAGGCTAGACAGTGGTGGCACACACCTTTAATCTCAGCAATTGAGATCTCATGCCTTTGCTTGGGAAGCACGCATGCCTTTAATCCCAGGAAGTAATATGGCAGTGCAGAGAAAGGCATATAAGGCGTGAGGAAACGGGAACTCAGTCTCTTTAGGCTGAGGATTTTGTAGAGGTAAGAACTAGTGGCTGCTGCTCTGCTTCTCTGATCTTTCAGCATTCACCCTGATACCTGACTGGATTTTTTATTAAAAGACCGTCTAAGATTCAAACAACAGACTGGTTGCCAGTTCTCTTTCTTTTCATCTTGTAGTCAGCCATCTTTAACAGCTGCTCTCTAGAACATGGCACACACCATTATTTGTACAAAAGTGACAGCTTCTGCATTGATGTATTCTGTTTTGCTATCAAGAGCTGTGTTTTATGTCCCAGTCTATTAAATGAGTGTCATTAGGTCATTAGCGGAGGGAAAGAGGGCACTGAGAGCCAAAGACCCAGACCAGCTCCACAACTTCCAGCTAAACTCCCTAGTCACAGATAGCTGAACACACACTGTTAACGAATAAGTTACGCTAAAATACGTAGTATTCCCCTATTCTCAAGAGTTCTTCTGTGTTCGTGTACACTTTATGGGTAAGGCAGGTCATCTGCTTATCTGATGTTTTTCAGAATTAACTGTCTTGCCCTGACTACGTGGTACCCTCTCTGTATGTAGCCTTTGTATATGCTAACAACTGGCAGATGGCTGGTCTATTTCTCTGTGCGGTTAGATCTTCTATTGTTTCTAGAAGAGATGTGAACAAAGACCTTTGAGGTTGTGGAGGACAGGCATGCCTGCATTCACTGCCTAATGTGAGCAGACCTAACCGGGATTTGAGGAAGGTGGAGGCCATGTAGCCTATTTTAATAGATTGAGAACCCCAGTTATTGGTTAGTCCCCAGTTCAGCATTTAAACTCTGAGACTTGTTTCTGTGTGGGCAAGAGCAAGCACCTTAGAGAAGTTAGCTCTCATAGAGGAGGCTGGGCCTTGGATCAGAAAGAAAGGAGAGCACGAGGAACAAACACAAAATATCCCTAAGGCTGCTTATGTTGTTGAGAAAAGTCCTGTGGGAGTTCCTTAGTGTTAAGGGTTCTTCCCGGGTACTTATTTGTGTTTGTTTTAATTTTCTGAGGTAGATCATTTAATCTTCAGGTACAGTCAATAAGACTGTGCTCCCAAGCATACTGTGCTCTTAAAGGTAACAGTTAACTTCACCTTCCATGGGTATTATAATTTGTTTTTATTAAGATTACGCCAGTTGTCCCCTTCATTTGAAAGTAAGTGTGTAAGTGTATGTTCCCTCACAGAAATGTGGTATTATTGGTTGGTTTTTATTTATTTTAGCCCCATGTTGGGCGCCAATTTTTTTGTTGTAGGTTGGTCTTTGGTCTTTGGGGGGCCCACCACTCAACTCCCAAATAAACCACACACAAAGGCTTATTTTTTTATTTTTTTATTTATTTTTTTTTGGTTTTTCGAGACAGGGTTTCTCTGTGTAGCTTTGCGCCTTTTCCTGGAGCTCACTTGGTAGCCCAGGCTGGCCTCGAACTCACAGAGATCCGCCTGGCTCTGCCTCTCGAGTGCTGAGATTAAAGGCGTGCGCCACCACCGCCCGGCTCAAAGGCTTATTATTACTTATGAATGCCCGGCCTTAGCTTGGCTTAGTTTCTAGCTTTCCGTATCTTAAATTATCATGACTACCTTTTACCTCTGGACTTTTCCTTTTCTCTAACTGCTGCTGCAAATCTTACTCTTACTCCGTGGCTTGCTGTGTAGCTAGGTGGCTGACCTCTGCAGTTGTCCTCCTTCTCTGGCTGCTAGATCTTGCATTCCTCTCAGTCTTCTCCAATATATTCTCTCTGCCTGCCAGCCCCACCTATCCTTTCTCCTGCCTTGCTATTGGCCAGTTCTTTATTAGACCATCAGGTGTTTTACACAGGCAAAGTAACACAGCTTCACAGAGTTAAACAAATGCAACATGAACAAAAATAACACAACTTGAAATATTCTACTACAATGTGGGGCATGAATTTGTTATTGAGAAGCTTGGCTAGGTACATGTTTTGCTAACCTCTTTGATTTGAGGTGATACTTCACTGTGTTGCCTGAGCTAGCCCAGAACTCTTAGGTCCAACTTTTCTATCTCAGCCTCCTAAGTAGCTGGAAATACAGGCAGGTGTCCCTGTACCCACTGGCTGCCATCTTTCTATCTGCTTAAGGCTTCCAGGCCATCACACACTAAGTAAAGTATTACACATTGCTTCTTTGGAAACAAGCATTCTCTCCTTCCTTGGCTGTGATTCCCCAGCCTCTTGACCCTCATTATTCAGAGCTTCTCTCTTACCCACAAAGTGATTGAGCTCAGAGGTTATGGGGTGCAGAAAGGGCATGCACTCACTCTCCTCCATTTTCTTATAGATCAAATGGGCCATCAGAAGACCCCACCAGCTCAGACACAGGGCTTTATTCAAAGCCATCCTTTCAGATCCATTCATATAAAAATGCAGTTTATTTGGCAATAAAATTGGAGGTGAAAATACTGCCCATATCCTATGTAGAAAGTCCCATAGGAGAGATTTATTTTAGAATTTGATGCCAGAAGTTCTTTTCAGACTTTATCAAATGTCTACCTTTTGATGGCAGGTATATTTGTGCATATCTTGTTTAATGCATTCTAACTTATTATCTGAAAACTCATAACCAATTTTAGTATTCACGTATTCAACCTTCAATATAACAAATGCATTTGCTTATACATTCAGCTTCTGTTTTCCTATTCTGCCTCATTAGTGTGATTTTTCCATATGCCCCAGTTATCAGTAGCCTCAAAAACCTTTCCAAAAACTATATTGAATTGCATTGATTATCCATATCATATACCTCTACTTCCAGGCTTTCTCAGTTCTTGATGAGTCTTAGTGGCTCTTGCCTGCCTGCACTGGAATGGCTTTGAGTTGCCCTGCCTGACACGCCACAGAAGTTGAGACCTTTTTTGGCATTGTCCTCCTTCTGTAAATACCTCCACTGTTGTAAGTCCATTGTTCTCAACCTCCAATCATTTTGGAAGGCGACTAGAGTCTCAGTAGATTGTAACTAAGGCTCTTTATGCCCCATTACCACCCCTATGCATAGTTGCAGGTCCTCCTTGTCTGCCTATGGTTGGAATTATAGCAATAGATTTTTGAGTCTTTCCAGCTATACACTATCTTCCCTGTTCAGAACCCAGCCTTTGCCAGGACCATCTTTCGTTTAGCCAGTCAGGTTGTCTGATAAGCAGATGATGAGAAAGGAACAGACAGGCTGGGGGCCTGGTGATGACACCTGTAGAGTCTGAGAGGGAAAGGAAGCAGAGCATGTGGAGAAACCTTTCAGCCGGTGAGGCAGCATAAGAGAAAAGGGGAATGGAGGCAGAATTAGGCCAGAAGAACTTCCGACAGGGTTCATATTAACAAACATCTTAGCCAATGTAATGGAGAAATAACATCAGGAAAGTCCCCAACAGGGGGACAAATGCCTGGCCATGTCACTTCCTGCCACACCCCTAGCCCTCATGCTCAGGTACCAACTAAGGGCTGCTTTGGCAGACTCTGGCTCAGCTGTCTAACTGCCACAGATCCAGAGGCCAGAGACCAGCTAATTGCTTTTCCTGCAGGCTGAACCAATGGCAAGTTCTTCCTAAAGGGAAATCAGTGTTGCATCTCAATGGCTGTTGCAGATAGAGGAGATGGAGGAGTTTGAGGCCCGCATAGAGGCTTCATTCTACCCAGAAAAGAGCCAACTTAAAACAAGATTCGGACCAAAGCATAACTAGTGCTGGATACGGTGGTCCACACCTTTAATCCAGCACCCGGCAGAGGCAGGGGCAGGTCTAAGTTCCAGGCTAGCCTGGTCTACATAGTGAGTTCCATGACAGCCAGGGCTATATAGAGAGATCCTGTCTCAAAACAGAAATAAAAAACAACTCCCTTCAAAGCATAAATAGGCTTGCTTGTTGCAGGAAATAGTATGGGAATACAGAAAATAAAGTTTATTTCTATTCACAGGACTACCCCAGACACTTTTGCACTGATGTTAAATAGAGAAATAAGTGCATGTTCATTTATTTTCTTACTCGGTTGTTCATAAACTATTTAGAACCTATTTTATGCGTTCTTCCCTTGTAGCTCTGAGGGGCACTGGCCCCCGGTAGCCTCCCTAACACACAAAGGCTGAGGGCTACTACTGGGGAAGTGTTGTGACCACTCCACCAGGACGTGTCATTGAGGGGTGAAAGGGCAGCAAGCGGGGTGCAGAGTAGAAACCCTCACTTGTAACCGAGAGTGTGCCTCCTTCCTCCTACCAGCCCCTACTGCAGCATTTCCCTCCTGTCCTGCCCGTCAAGGAGCCTTGACTGTCTGTCCAAGGCCCAGGCCCTCGCCCAGAGCTCATTGAGTCACCGTGGTCCTCTTGTTTCTGTGGGACACCTTGGGGATGTATTGAACCACAGCAGTCCAAATGCACCTCACCGATCAGGACCACAGGTTAGGTTGTTTGGGAAATGTCTTCGAAGTGAATGTTTGGTGCTACTGTGTAGTATGAGCTGAGCGACTCATAGCATTGGGTATGACGGCTGAGAGTCCCCTGTGCATGTGGCCTTTTGCTATTATTCTCCAGACCCTCGGTGTGTGAAGTTCCTTTTCTCTTCAAGAAATGAGACCTCAAGTAACTGCGTGGTTATGGTGGTTTTGTGGGAGTGGACCAACTACCAATTGACGTCTGTAGGCATAGGCATCCTCACTAAGTCTGATTTTTCACTATTGCGGACTTGCATACACATGCAAATGGATTCAATGGATTCTCTGCATCTGAACTCTAGCATTCTCTAGCTACTTTGAACTGATACACTTTTTTTTTGAAAGATAATTGTTAGACTTTTGCCATAGGCTGATGGAAGTCAATAGAACACTCATGATTTTGTTATTCATTTGCCCTTTATTTAAATAGTTTTCTTTATATTTTTGCTATGATCATTTTGATGGAGTTTATTAAGGTCAACATAACTTAATAATAAAATTTACCATTTTTTTTAGCAAGTAAGGAGACTATTGGGGCCTGCTTAAGCAAATACTGTTTTGTTTTGGTTGGTTGGTTGATTAATGGATTGATTTTTGTAGTTCTAGGGATTGAACCCAGACATTTCAGATTGCTAGTCAGACACTCTACCCACTGAGATAGATCTCTGTTGCTGTTTTAAGCAGCAAGACTCTATTCCACTTTCTCTCCATCCTCCCCTCCTCTTCCCTCCCCCCCCCCACCCTCCCTTCTTTCCAGACAAGGTTTCATTGTCTCAACCATTGATCCTCCTGTCGCATGTGCCCAGGTGTGGGGATTGTGGAGAATAGTACCATGTCTACCACTCCATTTTCAGGAGTTACCTGTGGAGAGAAGACTTGGAACCTCAGAGTCCCAAGCGTTTCCTAAGTGTGGGCACTCACTGTGCACATCAGTAATCACAGGCTCAGTGCAGTGCTTCAGGACAGAACCCTGGCGTGCGGCCAGCCCTGTCTGTGCAGATGTCCCCATCAGTTCCCTGACCTTTAAACTGTGGTGTCCAGTCCTGGGCACTTAGTTCTCATGGAAGCTCTGCCCTTACAATTAAAATAAGCCCTGGGGGCTGTGACAGTGAGACTCTGAAGTGGCACACTTCTCAAGAAGTTTCTTTAAACAGCTGGCCTGTTCTTACCTCCTCTTCTGCCAACGTAGCTTTCGTTTTAAAGGCAGGCTGCTTCCCACTTTCATTTCTGCTGCTGATATTAACAGTATTTAGTTCTTTTAGCTTTATCTTCCCCAACGTTAATATTCATAGTAAGAAAACAAAACAGGAACTGATTGGACCCAACCCAGGCAGAAATGAAGAGCTTCAGAGAAACCTGTGTTCTATTCAGGCGCCTTCCTAGTTTCGTTCAGATTCTCAAGTGAATGAAAATATTAAAGGTCAAAGTTCATAGAGGGAACCTAAAATGACAGCAGCATAACTAGGAACCCAAAATAAAATGTTAGATATGAGCAACGGTGAGATGATTCCAGTTTGGGCTTGTACAGTGGCCCCTGGTCCTCTGTCTCCAGTAGAGAGTGGAGCTTATCTCTTCACCTGTACGGTGGCCCCTGGTCCTCTGTCTCCAGTAGAGAGTGGAGCTCATCTCTTCACCTGTACGGTGGCCCCTGGTCCTCTGTCTCCAGTAGAGAGTGGAGCTCATCTCTTCACCTGTACAGTGGCCCCTGGTCCTCTGTCTCCAGTAGAGAGTGGAGCTCATCTCTTCACCTGTACGGTGGCCCCTGGTCCTCTGTCTCCAGTAGAGAGTGGAGCTCATCTCTTCACCTATACAGTGGCCCCTGGTCCTCTGTCTCCAGTAGAGAGTGGAGCTCATCTCTTCACCTGTACGGTGGCCCCTGGTCCTCTGTCTCCAGTAGAGAGTGGAGCTCATCTCTTCAGCTTACTGATGGCGTTTGCAGCCCTCACTCCATCCCTATGCCACTGTCTTTTCTAGAGAAAATGGGGGGGTCCTTCTGTGTAGTCAGGAGGGAACCCTAAGATTAGAATGTGAGTATTTTTATGGCTTCACTGTGTGTTGCCATGCTGGCTTTTGAAATGTTTGGGGTTGTCCACACTGCTGCCACACGTGTGAGTCCCAGCTCTAGCAGGGGCTTCTTTGTATTGTTCGTTTTTCATTTCAGAAGAGTTTCCAGCTGTGCTAGGCAGAAGACAGCCATTTAATCCGGTTTGTCTTAACTTGTGTTTTCACTGTTTAATTTCCCCATTTAAAATCTTAAGTTGATGATTATATGTAAATATTAGGCCACAAATTATAATTTTATAAATCACTGAGTAAAAATTAAGGTATATCTTAACTGTTCATAATTCTCAGTTGCGAGTACAATGTCCCTAAGGAACTGTTTAACTGAAATAATACTAATAAACAGACAACAAATGAAACCAGTATGAACAATCCAGAAACTGTGGTAGAAGGCTCACTCTTGTGGCTCAGCTTTCCTTTTCTCCTTTACAGTTAAAATGCCAGGCCTGGCTTTTTGACTGCATATGTGTGTGCACAAAGCTTAGGGGCAAATGGAGTGCCTGTGTTTGATGCAGTTGCTAGAGTCTTCAACTATTCACCTTTCTTCTCTTTAAGAATGTCAAATACTCATTATAATTGTGAATGTGCTGACCATAAATAAATCTCTTTATGTGGAATGCCCCAGAAACAGTAGAATTCCTGAGTGTTCCGTGTACCATCTTGTTAGACTTCATAATCCATAAGAAAACTTTAGGGGCTCCAGACATGGCTTTGTAATTGGTGTGTTGGCTGCTGAGTGTGGCTCCCCAGAAACCATGTAAAGCATCAGTGGGCTTGGCGGCCCGCCTATAATCCCAGTCCACAGAGGTGGGTGGAGCCTGGGAATCCCCAGGGCAAGTTGGCTAGCTATACAGCCAAATAGCCAGCTCTTGGTACAGCAAAAGACATTGCTTCAATACTTGGGTGGTGTGCCATCTTGGAAGATACCCAGCATCAACCTTGGGCTTTTACATACATGTACACACATGAGCACATGTGCCCATATACATGTGATCATACCTCCACACATGTACACCACACACATACACAAACAAAAAAACCTTGAAGATAAACATCTATTAGAATGTTCATTATGAGCAGTGAAGATTGGGAGGAATCAATGTTATGGGATGACACTAATATGTCTCATGTCTCACACACACACACACACACACACACACACACACACACACAAACTTTGCAAATCGGGAGTAAGCAGAACATGTGCTCTAAGTGAATAGCACGTCCCTCTGGCCACCAAATGTGTTTAACTCTTTGCTGTTTATAAGATTTTGGAGACTTCTGGGAAGACAGTACAGTTATAATTGGTAAGAAAATGAGCTTTGATGTCATTGGTGGATATGCGGGATTGTGGTGCTGCGGTTTGTGCTTGTGCCTGTCCAGAAACTCCCGTTGCCATGCCTCTAAAAGTACGGCGATGGTGTGCTGGGTCTTAGCATGTCGTTGTGCTGACTCTACAGTACCGCTGTGGTTGGTGATGTAGTGCCCGGGTTAAGTCATCCGCCAGCAGCATTTCCACTCAGGTCTGCAGCTCCCCATGCTCTCTGCTCTTCCTCTAACTTTCTTTACCCTGAATTCCCTGTCCAGTGTCCTCCCTTGTTTTCCTTCCTCTCTCATCTTCCCATCCCAGAAGAAAGGCAGAGCCAACTGTGCATCTGCCTGGAAAGGCTCCCTGTCTGTTCTTGACAAGAGTGGAGGGAGATGGCTGATAAGAAGGGAAGAAATTTTAGTTATTATAATTTATGCATTTTGGAGCTGAGGCTGGGATGCTGAGAGGAAGATACTGAAGTGGATGGACAGAGCCAGACATAGCCAGAGGCTAGACTGACCAGGTAGAATCTGGCACATTTGTCTTGAGATCAGAATCTGAAATCTAAAATTCAGTTTATACTGGCTTGGTGAACTAAACTCTTCTCTCCTGGGGACAGTGCATCACGTTAGGATGTGAACTGAGGGAACTGGTGTTTGTTTGCAGGAGAGGTTTACTTCTGTTCCCATAATTCCATAGGCAAAAAGAGGGGCTGTGTACCGACATGGCTTTTATTGTGTACTTCTTACACGGCATGAGACCTTTTGAACTTGCAGAGTCTGATCCTCTGGGAACAACACCAGAACCTCTGTCTGTATCAGTGGAACTGACAGAGATGGAGACTGACCAAGACACCGCTGTAGAAATAATAGCTAGAATTCCTTGTTTCCGTTTTAAAAATCATGTGTCTGTATAAAGAGGCATGGAAGTTCGAAGAGATCTCTCTGGCCTTATCCGACCAGAGATGGGTGTGTTTGAAGATAGTGTTTGAAGTTCGTTGATGATTAGCCCATTCCCCAAGTACGACTCAGAAATAGATGGGAAAACACGCACAAATATATGTTAGGTTTTGATGGTGATGCCAAGAAATGTAATTTTCATTTTTAGTCTCTAGTTTTATTATAGTTTATTTTATATAGGGTTTAGTTTGTTCTTAAAATAATACCTTTATCTCCCAATTAATACTAAAGATGTTTAAATTTGTGCTTTTTGTTTTATAATGCTTCTACACCTTTATCTCTGAGATATATGAAATATTTGTTTTCACTAATCTGTTGGGAATTCTTAATACTTTCAAAGTACTAGTTTTACTTTGTAAATTCCTCCAGTGCCCTCCACTTTTCCACTCTTCTTTTAGAAGATGCCTCAGGGGCATTCCAAGTGAGACCGAATGAAGGGATGTCAAAATAAAGTCAAATGAAGTATGGTCATGGGAGTTTGGACACCTGAAGAGGTTTAAATGGCCCTCAGCTGTGAGAAGTCTGGGTCTAGAACGGCTCCAACTAGTGACAGGTCATAAAGACCTTTTAGGAGGCCATGAAAAATATCCAAGGCCTCTGAGAACCCGTGCGTGGATTTAAAGCTTCATGGTTACTGGCCAGAATTGCATTTGAAAAGGAGTGTCTAGCTGCCCTGTGAACTTGGAGGAGAGCAAATAAGACAAACATGAGTACAGTGAGCATGGGCAAGACAGTAGACAGTTGAGAGATGGTTGGGGATCGAGTTCAAAGGGCGTGCAGGCACCTGGGTGAATGTGGTGGGTGCTGGAACAGGGGTAGCTAGGAGTGCTGTCTAGTTCCCATGGGAAGGTTCACATGGAACTAGCAATTGAAAACCTTGGAGTGAATGGGTTATTCAAGAATAGGAAATAAAGTCAAGCAAAAACAGCCAAAGTGGTTGAAGAATAATCAGAAGAAGGTGATTTCATATTAGTCAGTGAGTAAGAGTGTTCTTAAAAAAAAAAATGACCATCTGTACTAGATGTTCCAGAGTTTGAACAAAGTGAAAAATAAAAGCTCTGATTGTTCTCACTCTGAGGCAGCCATGTAGTGGAAGTGAGCTAGCAGGATCTAAAGTGAAGATCTAAATAGTAGTTTCCGGGGGGAGAAAGAGGAAAGGATTGTTTAGTTTTAAAGGGTGACTAGAGATGGAGTACTGGAAAAGAGCAGCTAGAGAGGAATCAGTTACAGATAAACAGGTGGTAATGGAGGCACATGTGTGTGTTCTTGGAAGTGCAGAGTGAGCGGAGGCCAGGATGGAGGGGGATGAGAGTCTGGCTGAAAGTAAATCCATGTTCATCAGGGTGGCGGGCGGTGCATTTGCTTCCGAACTCCTTTGCTTCCCTGCTTTCCTGTTGACATCATTAGTGCTCGCTGCGTGGAAGGAGTGAGGGGCAGGCACTGTTGGAAACATCAGCCCTGCAGAAGCAGAGAGCTGACCAGGGCAGGCTAAAGGAGAAAGCCTCAAGGTTGAGGTTACGGATGACGAATCTGGAGTGCTGTGTCTTTGTGAATTTTCCCAGCAGTTGAAGCAGCAATCCCACCCACCTGACATGTGAACTGTGTATGAACTAGGAAGTACAGTGTGTGTGGCCCACAGGCCCCTTTGACAGACCCACCATTGTTCTGCACTGCAGGATTGAGATCGCGGAGGGTTTCCTAGTTGCTCTTCAGTAAATGGTCCCTCCCGATGCTGTCTTGTTTCCTCTAAGTTCTTGTCGACTTGTTCACACTCTTCCTGTCTCCCCACTTCCTGTTTTTCCGTCGTCAGTTGTCCTATCGCATTGCTGTCTGCATGCCCTGACCCTGGACTTTGTCAACACCGGGATAGAGCTGTGGGCTGGAAGACCAGACAACCACGCTTGTTAGAATTGTGTGCAAAGTAAGAGTAAAAATCTGTGAGTGTGATTCTCATGTGCTGTGCTTTGAGGGTGTACGTGAGTGTTTGAAAACAATTTGTGGTGTTTATTGGATTGTTTCTCAGTTGTCCATGTATGAAATGCTTGTTGCCTGTATTCCCATTGTGTTTTCTTATTTTGAATTTCCATGGATTATAATATTTTTAGAGCCTACAGGTTTATGACTCTATCTTGTATAATTATACATTAGTATTTATTTGCAGAGTATTTTCATGAGCATTTCCTAAATTTTAAAACCGTACGACTAAATATGCTAAATTATTTCTTATTATTCTCATGGATTTTCAAATACG
The DNA here is from genome assembly GCF_949786415.1 of Peromyscus eremicus. Taxonomy (NCBI): domain Eukaryota; kingdom Metazoa; phylum Chordata; class Mammalia; order Rodentia; family Cricetidae; genus Peromyscus; species Peromyscus eremicus. The sequence continues at coordinate 80,368,652 of NC_081430.1, forward strand.
TATGTATTTTGTATGAAAATAACATGTTTGAAATATGCATTTTGTATGCCAGTAATGTACCATGTCTTGACTTACTTAGTCATGTCACGTGTGGATGACATAGAACAACATAAAGCAAATGTTTTGGGAGTTTGAAAACTAAGTTATATGCTCTGCTTGTCACATACTTTTGTGTTGTATGGATTTCCTCATCTGTGAACATTTCATGTACATATCAACAGTTTTAATTTTTAGAGGTATATCTTCCAGTGCCAGTAAGTATCAGTTTGTTATTTTCTATCAATAGTTGTTTTCAGTGCTAAGGATTGGATCTAGGCCCTCATGTACACTAGGCAAACACTCCATCACTGATCTGCACTCCTCACTCCCAGTTATCTCAGCTTTGACTTCCACCTCCTTCTTGTTAGATGGAAACTTTCCCAGTATTCTACCCCACCCCTACCAAGGCCATGCTGAGGCTTGGGTCCTTGAACAGTTGAGAGCATCAAGAATCATATGAGTCACAGGGCACACTGGTTGGCTAGGAGATGCTTGTTCTCCCAGTCCACTGTACCCTCTAGGTTATGTGACCACAGTTTGTCTCATTCCATGGGAATTGTTGATAAGGCCAAGAACCCTGGGTTCTTACCTCCCAGAGCACAGTGAGGCCTGTTCTTCTGAGCTCCTTTACCTGGCATAGGCTGCCTGGGAGCATAGAGCCCAAGTGGCTCTTCCTTCCAATGCAGGGATATCACTTTAACCCAGGAGAAGCTCCTCTCCTCAAACTCTATTGTATGTCTAAATAAAATGTAAAAAGCCCTAACACACGGTGCATATAAACTGTAGCCTATGAAAATGGTGGGACATGGGAGAAAGCACATGAAGAACTTTAGAATAGTGAGTGTGGTGTAGTAAGGACCCAGCAGGCCTCCGTACTATCTCCTCTAGAACAAGCCCTAGATAGCCTTAGTGTTTATAACTCAGTGAAGGATGATAATGTTTACTAAACATGCTTAAAACTTACTGATAATTCCTGGGAGGTGATCTTGAATCCAAATGGAACGTGATGATTTCCAGTGTTAGATTCGTTTTCTAACATTGTTTTACCTTATTTTACCTAAGAACACTGGAACTATTTTGGGGCTGATGAGAATCTTGGTCCGGTGGCTGTGAGCATTCGAAGGGAAAAACCAGAAGAAATGAAAGAAAATGGATCTCCGTATAACTATCGCATCATTTTTAGAACTAGTGAGGTAAGTTGCAGGTGAGCAAGGTTTGAGACTTAATCCAGCAGGGGAAAATGGAGCAGAAGTGGGAGCTAGGGATTATATTCAGTAGGACAAGGTCACAGTTTCTTGGAACAAAGAAGACCCAGGATTGGGAAGTAATTGAGCTGTTAAAGTGCTTGCTGGGACCTCTCTTTTAAGAAGGAGAAAATAAAATAGCTTACAAAGCATTTAAACCAGAAATTCGTGTGGACACGTTGGGGGCTTTGAGGTTCTTTTTGCCGTTTCTTTCTGAGCACGTGTATAATTATTCCAGTTATCACTGGATTGCCTCAGCTCCTAATTCACTTTAGATTGTTCGTATGTATCAGGGCCCTAATACCCCTGTGGTATCAAGAAAATAGTGTTTTTGAAATTATTGTAAATAGAGCGTTTGGCTTTGTTTCCTTCATTGAACACAGGGCAAGTTTCAGGGGTTGGCTTCACTTCCTAATTGTTTCTGAGCTTGAACTCTGGGGAAATTAAAAATAGGGGTTTAAAGTTAAGGCCTTTGTATCTAATGTGTTGTTTGTAGTGGCCAGGGAGGAGTGAAGAGCCAGCCTGTGTTCATGGGCTTCCTGTGTCAGAGCGGATGATGGCTCCGTCAGCCCTTTTCTATCTTCCCAGATCCACTAGACTTCTTAATCACCCATATCCTATTTCCAAGTGGTTTGTCTGTTGCTGTCTTTTTCCACTCTCTAGCAAGCCTCTCCCCCACAGTGTGTGGCGGCACCCCCTCCCCCCCCGTTGAAGCTCCAGCCTAGCTCCCCTTTTTTGTGGTGTGGTTTGGCCTTTACCATGATCTTGTCGCTGCCCTACCTATGTGAAAAGTTGAGATAGAATCTTCTCTGTAGGCCTTTGTTCTCAGGCCCTGCCCTGATACCCCTATTCTTGCCTGGCATGCCAGCTTCCTGTCCAGGGGTAACTTCTGCCCTGCGCCTGTGCAGTATAGAGGTCCCTGCCTGAACCCCACTGGCTCCCACTTTTCCCTTAGGCTCTTTCTCCCGTGCTGTAACTCTGTCCAGGCTCTGTTCCCCGCCTCTGGTCTTCCAGTCACAGGCCTGACCCTCTTCCTAGAGGCCTCACCAGGCGAGTCCTTTCTCTTGGCCCTTAACTGAAAGTTCCAAGTGACATGCTGTTCAGAAAACCATTGCACTTGTCATTTAGGGTCCCATGAATAACCTTCAGTCCCTGGCCACTTTTGTAATTCTGTTTGTTTGGGCCAGAAATCCTGATGTCATACCTGACCCCTCTCTTCTTGTTCCTGCCCCCAGTTTAGTCTGTCAGCAACCTTTGCAATCTTGTCTTCAGATCCTGTATGTCTAGAATTCAACCACTTGCATCCCCACAGCTCAGGCCTGCTTCTGCATCCTTTCACCAGTAAGGAATCTCTATGAAATGTAATCGGAATCTCTTCAGAGTTCTTTAGCTTTCTTCATCCTTCTAAATAGCGCTCAAGTACTTGTCTGCCTAGGAGCCGGTATGCCTGAATCTCCCCAACCCTTTCCCGTAACTCCCCTGCTCTGTCCTCTCCGTGGACTTGGGTTCTTCCCACTGGGCTCTAAGGACTTCAGGGCTTTGCTCCTCCAGTGGCTTCAGCCTCCTCGAGTGTGCCCAGGGCACAACGTTCTCACTCTGACATGCTCATCAGCCACAGGGCCCTGTGGTGGTTCATGGATCTGAATTTTCTGCTCTCTCCCATTTGGGATCTGATGCCATGCCCTTCCGTTAAGACGTAACACAGGCTTGCATAGTGTTCCTGTTTGTTCTGTTTCCCCACCAGAGTGTAGCCCCATGAGGATGCACACTCTTTGTGTATTACTGTACTGTGAAGCAGCCCCTTGGCAGTGTGAAGGGTAGAGTAGACCTTCCGATTCATGAATTCCATCTTATTCTTAATTTAATTTCTCCAGCGGTGCACGTCATTTCTTTGGAACACCTGGCATGACTGCACACTGGAGTGGGGGCGAGGGGTATAAAGCCCTCCCTGAGCTGCGGTGCCTCTGTCCTCTGTCCCCAGCTCCAGTGTCCAGCTTTGCCTGTCCTGTCTCAGATTCAGCTCAGCTGACATCCTTTCCCATTCAGACGCTGACTTTTCCTTTTTCTGCACCTTTGCTCATGTTTCCTTGGCCACTTTCTTCCTATAGAAATGTTCCTTTATTCTTTAACTCGCTTCCTTCTTTTCTTTTTCTCTCTTTTCCTGTAACCGATTTCTAATGTCACCTGAAGTTTTTCCCAGTGGCCTGAGCTGCTGTCACTTTTTCTCTGCCTTTAGATTGTCTTGTTTTCTTCAGGGAACAGTCTTCCCTCAATTACGTATGGGTATTTCTCGCGTCTCTCCCTGTTCAATGCCACACACATCCCCATACATGTACTCTGTCAGCTGTCGCCTTACAACCTCCCTATTTAGTGGAAATCTACTTCCTATTTTATTTCTTAGACCATCAAACATCAGTTAAATTCACAAACAGTTTTGCCATATGACACTTTGAAAATCAGGACCACTTTAGGCCTCATGCCTGGGTTTATATTTCTTTAACAAATCACTATTAATAGAGGGTGTCATTGCTTGAGATTGTTTGATAATAGCCAGAAATACTTGAAGAAGGCATTTCCAGTGCAATTATTGCTGTTATAAGATATGAGCAGCTTATGCTCAGCCACATGTTGGGGAATGTCAAGCATGATTCTCCTTCCTACCTTTTCTCATTTAAAACGTATACCACAGACACTGAGAATTCTTACAGTGTCTCTCAGGAAGGCTTCCCCATCCTTGGTGTGCTTCCTGATACTGTACAGTAATGCAGAGACCTTGTCTTACTGATCCCTGTAAGGGCAGGCTACTTTGGTCACTTAAGTGAACAACTCAGTACTATAATAAATATATCATGAGTTCTTTTGAACTTGTGCAGAGGTTCTTAGAAGTGTTGGCCTCATTTCCATGCCTAGAATATTCTGTATTCTCTCTCTCCCTCCACCTCACTAACTTGGCCAACCACCAGCCATTTCATAGCTTGAGAGAGAGCTACTGTCTAGGCCTTCAGAACCACGGCATATTCAGTATCTCATGCTATAGTGAAGCCTCACCATAGTCCTTATCTCTTTTGTAGCTCATGACGCTGAGAGGGTCTGTCCTGGAGGATGCCATTCCCTCCACAGCCAAGCACTCAACCGCCAGAGGACTGCCTCTGAAGGAGGTGCTGGAACACGTGATCCCAGAACTCAACGTGCAGTGCCTGCGTCTGGCCTTCAACACGCCCAAAGTCACGGAGCAGCTCATGAAACTGGATGAGCAAGGGGTACGTGTGGCCCTGCAGGAGCTCATCCTTGCGCTGGGGTTCCCTGCTGGGTTTCCAGAACAGCCCGTTATGTTTCTTAGGTGGGGAGAACTATGTGTTATAAAGGATACTCTTGGGTTGTTCATCTGTCCACTTCTCATCTGATTTCTCTGTCTAAGCTGGTAGAGGGAGGGCTTTAGCCGTGCTCAGCTCTTTCATGGTCACCCACATGTGATGGGTTTCTGAGTATGTGTGGAAAAGTCATGGCGGTATTAACAGTAACATAAAGTATAGTGATATTACATTACTAATAATTAGAATGATGATGGCGAGCACTACCGGATGTGTTCACCAGGTTCTGTCCTGGGTGTTTAAAGTATGTTATCCCATTTTACCTTCCAACCTTAAGAGAATGGTACTGTTACCATCCCTTACCATCCCCATTTTAGAGATGAGGAATCTGAGCCATGGAGAGATTACATAATAAATTCAATTTCACACTGTTTATAAGTTAGAGAACCAGGATTCAAACACAGTCATCTCCAAGCATGTGCTGTTAGCTATTAACCATGCCATTCCTAAAAGCTTAGGTTTTAGAAAGTCTACTTTTCCGTACTGCCAAAGATGCATTTTACCCAGGAGTTTTAAGTGTAGAAATTTAAAACTATGGTGTAGCATCTTTAAATTCTCAAGGTTGCTGGCTCCATTTTTCTGTCCCCAGTCATGATGTCCTTTGGTCAAGGTGTTTACGTGATTAGATGACCTGTGTAGAGACTGCAGAAAGGAAAAGATGCTGTGACTTGAAACCTTTACTATCCAACAGTGTGGACCACGTTCTGCTTGGAGGAATTTGAACGCACAGCTAATCTTACTTCTAACTGTTAGCATTTTAGTCTCATTGTACCCTACTAGTAGGTAAAAGTAGCTTGACCTTGCATATAAATTTTGACCAGGTATTGAATAGTATTCTGTGAACAAGTTTTGTCTACATTTCCTTAATCAAAAATTCTGATTTTATGAAACTAAAATTGAACACACAATTTCAAGGTATTTTAAATCTCTCCATCCATTCATTGAGCATATAAAATAAGTTGATGGAGCTTTCTGAATCCTCCTTTCTCTCTCAGGCTTCACACAATGCATTGTAGCTAATGTCCTTTCTGGTGAAGACACACAGAATCTTGTGAGTGTTCGTCTTTGTAGCATTTAACTTGGGAGCACATTGAATGCTTCAGAGGGTGGCTGCTGCATGAGCTGGAGTACTCAGAGGACTGTCTCCCAGCACATATCCTGGACATTAATAAAGAGGAGGGACTGGATGGCTGCTTCAGCTTTATTAGTTCAGTTAGTTCAAATTACTGCACTTACCCAGGAGGGAGAAACCCACTCAGGCATTGATAACATAGTCATCTACTTAACATTCTCAATCTCTACAGGACAGATTACTTCATATAAAGAAGGTGCTTTATTACCATTTTCCTTGTTTTAAACATATTAAATTTAAAATTTCATGCTCCAGTTGTGGATTTTTATGGGACGTCTGGCACATTCTGTGTCCTCTTAGTGATTGCGGCGTGTTGGGCCGCAGATGGTGCTGCTCTGCCATGAGCATTTCATGGTCCCTCCAGCACAGGAAGTGTAATAGGAATGCCATAATGAGTTTCACTCAGTTACATTTATTTAATTCACAGAATTGGCCATTATTCTTTAATTACCACTTTCCTTTCCTTGGTTACTAAGATATTTCCTCCTTCATAAATTATTAATTATAATATATGGTAATTGTTTTCTTTAGTTAAACATTATAATATGGCCATCAGTGGATCTCCCTGGTTTTATTCTGAAAAAGGTGTCTTAAATATGTTATCCTATAAAATGGGGTCTTACCGTTAGGCAGCCATTTCCGACAGACAGTGGGATCTAGCAAGTAAAGCATGGTGGTCTGTGTGGTGAGTGCCCAGCTAGCTGTACTTCCCTCTTCCACTCTGGTTCTGTCTTGTTTGTCCCCTGCAGAGCCTTCCAGCCAGGGGTCCTGCTGGTGCACACTTCACAAGGCAGTTGTGAATGCCCAGGAGCCACTTTGAGAAGTCGATTCTTTAGGTGCCTTTAGAGATACGTACTTTAAAAAGAAATGCACTGGGTGGTGGCGGCACACGCCTTTAATGCCAGCTCTCGGGAGGCAGAGGCAGGCGGATCTCAGTGAGTTCCAGGCCAGCCTGGGCTACAGAGCAAAATCCAGGACAGGCAAGGCTATACAGAGAAACTCTGTCTCAAAAAACTAAACCAACCAACCAGCCAACCAAACAAAAGGCAAGTGCAGCGCACAGCACACAAACCATTACACAGCACTTCTGTCCCATCTGTCATCTTAATTCAGGCTCTCTGTATCTCCTTGTATTAGACCCTCAGTGTGATACCAGGAAACTGGACTCACAAAAAGAATCTTTTAAATCTCACTGTATTATCCTTTTTGCCCTTATTAAACTGCTAATATAAATATGCTTGGAAAAAGAAAACACAGACTTGTTCACTATATTGTGGTGTTTTGTCTTTCAAATGGTTTGTGCTTGATTCTGTCTTTTCAAGTACATAAAGCAAAAATGAACCAAGGAAAACTTGTTTTTGTGAGGTATACAACAAAACACTGCACAGACCTCTAGTTGTTTGTATTTGGCTGGTGGAGTCATGCGTTCAGGAGTGGGAGGAGGCCTTCTGACACCTGAAGAAATTCATTTTGAGACATGAATGTATGCTCTGTGGCTTAGCCAGCGTTCCCATTCCCCTTGCTGTATTTTGGAGGCTTTTATTTACTCTTTTTGAATGGTCACTTTAATTCTGTTGTTATGCGAAATGAGAAGCCGTAACTTAGTTGGCAAGGTTTCAAACTGCCTGCTATTTATTGGGGCTCAGAACATTTGTTTGAACTTTTGGATTTCATTTACCTGCCTTACTGTCAGGTCTCTGTTACCTAATTGAGAGCATCTGTGGGGTGAAGCAGACTGCATAGGTGTGCGTTGCACTCTTACTACGTTCTGATCACTTTCCTGGCATTATCTGATTCTGTTCTCACAGTGTCCAGAGCAGTTCCTTCCGGTCATTGGCCTGTTGTATGTTCAAGGCAACTGAGGCCCCAGAAGCTTGGGGCATTTTCTGCCCTCTCAGCCCTTGCTGAGGCTGGGCACTGGCTACAGATCTGCATAATACTGCCTTTCTAAAAATTGCAAGTTTGCCTTTACTTTTTTCTTGTCCTGAATGTGAAATGCTAGGAATTTCACTATGTATTCCATGAACTTTTAAGTTGTACGGCCAGTTCAGGTACTTTTAAATTATGTCAGAATCTTATCTCCAACAGTCACTGAAAACTGCCTATATCCCATCTGTTTTGTGCATGAGGAATGAGAGACTGTGTCATGACCTGTTTGCAGGAGTTGAGAAATGTCTAACACTCAGTACAACACTGGGCACTTGAACAAGACTCAGGGAATCTTAGCTGTTACTGATGTCTCTAAAATGATCCCGTGTTAGTCACCTTTTACATGCATCATCTCATTTAATCTCTGCAAACCTCCTAGGAGAGCACTTCTATTAAAAATAAAATACTGTGCTTCAAAAGTAAGTGCAGCTGGTGCATCCCACATAGCACTCCTTGGGATTGCTAAGGACTGTGGAAAATAGATAGGCTGTAACAGAGGTCAGGCTTAACATATACCTGCAGACAAAGAGAGATGTGGATCAGAACAAGGTGCCTCTTGAAGGGGAAGAGGCTTGCAGTAGGCTGAGTAAATGATCTGGTGCTCCAGACCCAAGTCAGTAGGAACAAAGTAGGGGGAAGGCTCAGTGTGTTCGTGGAGCAGTAAGCAGGCCCACTGAGCATCCCTCACACCCACATTTCCCCCAGAGTACTCTTGAGTAGGAGCAGCAGGAAATATTAGTTAGAAAGCTAGAGGGGAGAGAAACAGATAGAAAATACAAGATAGACTCGGGAGCACCTGAATCCTAATCCATCGTCTCTGACTGGCCCTGCCCTAGGGTATTTAAAGGAATGCCAAGGGGTGGAGCAAAAGACCTCCCCCAGCACAGCCAAGTGCAGACCATCTCAGACACCTGCACTCAGGCCCGTGATCCAATTATCCTCTCTATGCAGACCTGCTGGGAAAAGCCCAAATGTGTTCCAACACAGGGGGAGTAAAAATAGAGAGCTTTGATGAGCACTGACAAAGCCAGGTACTGTCAGAAATAATTTACATGAATTATCCAGGCTCACAGACTTCATAGCCCACATTCCTGACCCCTATACTATATGCCCCATTCTACTCCTTCTCTTGAGTGGGGAAGAGCCTGGAATGATGAATCTGAGTCTCACTGATGAGGCTTCAGTAGCCAGTGTGAAGTGTAACGTGTTAAACCCAAAGAAAACAGGATAGGACTGACTTACAAATGTCAAAATCATGCTTGCTAGTTAGTGGTAGAAGGAATCAACAGTCCTGCCTTCCTTAGGAATGTCAAGTCATGTATACCCAGTTGTGATTTTGCCTAATGAGCATCCATTTTAAAAGTTGTTCATTAAAAATAACTCAAAATGAGAATGTGTTTCTCAATTTTGAAAACAATTGCTTTTCAGATTGTAGAAGTGAAGGAGGAAGTGTAGTCATTTTACTGTACACCTGCAGCACATGCTAAGAATGGCCGTCTGGAAAAGGGCGGTGCCTTTTTCATAGTGGATAGGCTGATCCTTTGATAGGGTGTGAATGGAACTCTGCTGACTTGGCCTGTTCACTGCCACAGTGCGTTATTGTATTGTGAGGCTAAATGAGTTTGACCAGCCACTGTCCTCTGTATTCAGGCAGCCTGTTTTGAAAAAATGACCCATAGGGGAAACATTCTGTCTAAAACCAATTTTCTGTGAATGACACTTTGACAGAATAGTGACATCCCTAGAATTTAAATTTCTTAGATTTTACACGTGGAGTTTTATTTCCCTGTTTCCTTGGACACTTCCTGCTTACTTAGTATGTTTTATAGACCTTTGTATGTATGCAAAGGTCTAGTCATTTATACTCTGGTTAATACTCTATTGTGTGCTCTACCATTGATGAATTAATAATTTCAGTTTCTCTTTTTATGATCCATGTGGTTGATCTCAGTCTTTCACAGAATCTGCTTTAATGAAGACTTTTTCCTATGTAATTGAAATTCATCTCAGTGTCAAGTTAGATATATTATCAGCTTAATACCATCAGATGAAGCTTTTTATTTTTGGAGAACTTTTTCACAATATATCTTAGAATAAGATTAGATTACGTGTGTGGAATAGTTTATTTGCATTATGCCAAAGATAAAAATAGATTAGCATATAATCTGTGCAAGTGTACATAATTTTGAAAATATATGCCATAAAAAACCTTCCCTACCCAACATCTATGTTTTTTCTCCTTCCCTCCCTCCCTCCCTCCCTCCCTCCCTTCTTCCCTTTATTTCTTTTGCATTGGATTTTTGTTTGTATACCCAATGAGGACATAATTTCAAGCCAGCATTTTAAACGTTTCCAGTACTGATGTTTTCCCAGTCTCTGCCATTCTTGTTGGAAGACAATAAAGAGACTCATCTGTAGGAAGAGGTTGAGAGAGTTATGTTTATGGAGACCAAACCAAAGTGAACACTGTCTGTGAATCCCTGTTCCCAGCAGGCAGAGGAGCTCCTTGTAGACCAGCCCCCATTACCCCAACCCCCGACTAACCAGGGAACTCAATGGAAGAACATTTTAAAAACAAGCTCTTGCTTCTGAAAAGACGGAAGAATGCCTCCCACTCTTTTCGCTCATTCCAGCCAACAATCCTGGACATAACATATAATGAAAATGGCTGAGGCTCAGGAGGTAGATTGGCTGAGGATCTTGGGGTCTGTGGATGGCACAGTGAAGAAGGTTGTGGCTTTTCTTTCTGACTCCCAGTTTGGAATGGGAAGAAGCCTAACACTTTTGAGTCCTGATAAGCACAGACAAAACTTCTCAAAGATTTTATAGATTAAAAAATAAAACCATCAACAGAAGATGTTTGAATAGCCTCCCCGCACTTGGGGGTCACTGCTGGAGGGAACAGGTGGGTTGGATTCTTGACTCTATGGATCTTGTTTCCCACAGGGTGGCATCAGACACTGGGTACTTCAGTGGTCTCTTTAAGGCTTATGTACATTTCTGTGAAGCCACATGGAGGACAGGAATGATGCTGGCCTCCCTGCCCAGCCCCAGTAGCATTATTTGGAGGCCTAGTAGGCTGCTGGGATGTCCCCTGTCCAACAGTGGCTCTCTTTGTCCTCAAAGAGAGGGCCTGTCTGTCATCCACAGTCTTGGGTGGATAAAGCAGCTGGTTCTTCTTGTAACTCTCCCAACATTTGCTGTATACCCTGAGTACTGGTAGGGTTTGGTGCCACTGATGTGATGTGGGCATTGGCTCTCAGGGAGAGGAAGACAAGAGTCTAGAGACCCTGGAGAACTTATGTCCCATGCTTTAAGAACAGTGGCACAGTGAAAGATCTTTTTACTATTTCACACTTCATAAACATCTAGATTGGACGTTTAATCCTAAAGGTTTATACAGACAAGGTTGTCATTCATTGTAGTGCTGGTCACCCAGTGTTCCTGCAACAGAAGACTCCCTAAGATGTGCCCGAGTACCTTAGTACTAAGATACAGTCAGCTGGTCCTGAGCTTGACTGGCTCTGCCCTCTTCCCAGGATTGCAGGAACTTGTGAGTCGGGTTGTTCTGCTTCACCACAGTGCCTAGAAACAAACCCTTTCAGAGAGTGGCAGTCTTTTTGGATATTGGAATAGTTCAGTAGACTACTGATTGAGCATCCCTATATCAAAATTCAAGAATGCTAACATTGTATCTATCTGTTGGTGCTGTGTGAAAGGAACCAGATTGGTACTGTTGGTTCAGATCAATGGGTGCACGCATCACCTCTGATACAGGTTGAAAATGGCTTCACTTTGCTGAGATTCAGCTTTTGTCCTGTTGGACTGACCAACATCAATTTTTATAGACATAAATGCCTACTGCCAGGCCTGGTAATGCACCCCTTTAATATCAACACTCAGGAGACACGCAGGTGGAACCTCTTTGAGTATGAGGCCAGACTGGTCTACAGAGTAAATTCTAGGCTAGCACTGGATAGTAACCTTGTCTCAAAATACAAACAAACAAGGAAAAAAAAATAGATATTTGCTGTGTGACCAGACACTTGGATCCTGCAGGGCCCCAGAGGAGCAGCGTGTCTGAGACACAGAGCTGTATTGCATTACTGAAAAGCCCAGACATACTCACCAACAAAATGTACACTGCATAGACCCACCCTGTTTCCAGGGTAATTCTCAGTTCATTGTTACTGTTTTGCATTTTATATTTAAATATTGTATATTCCCATTCATAGCCCACACAGATATATTTTTGCCTCTGAAAGAAGACAGATCTATTCCATTGAACACTGATAGCAGTCCCATGGTGCTCAAGCCGTTGACCCTGACCCGGGTGTCACTGGCACCTGCCCCTTCTCTGGACATGTTTGTGTTACACTTGCGTAACCCCTGCACAGTGCCGCAAATGCCAGCAGGAAACTGGCATTCACTAGTGAAGGATTTGAGGAGTCTTGAGTTCAGAGAATGCCACCTACGTTTGATTTAATTGGAGCAGAAATCAAGTGTATAGTCATATTGTCAGTTTAGGAGAACAGAGCAGGTGGCATCTGGCACAGTTGTAAAGTGAAGAAAATGTGACAATCCAGCAGATTTTCTAATCCTCTTATAAAGCACTCTTCCTTTCAAACCAGTGAAACCAGAAACCAGCTGGTTGTCTGTGGGGGGAACTGACCCCAGTATCCCGTGACTGTGTAGAAGGGCACATTGTGTCCTTTCCTGGAGTCTGGCTGGCTGGTGCTTTCAGATGCCTGACTTATCTTACTCGGCATGGATGCTTTTTAACATGATAAATGAATCCTGTTGAATTTTCAGTGAAACCGTAGGCCTGTAAGAAGTTCTTTAAAATCACCTACAAACCCAGAGTGATAAAATGTTTCCCACTGAGCAGGCTGACTTCTGTTTTGTATTTGTGGCCTGTGCAGGCTGATCTCTGAGGCACAGCCAGACAGGGGAACTCAAAGCTCCCTCCTGTCTCCAGATCACTATCTCTGATGGTTCTCCCTGCAGGGAGGAGATGCTGCCACTCAAACCCAGTCCTGGGAGCTGGCTGTGATAAAGACTGCCTTTGTAATGGACAGAGAGCCTGCCATTCTGGACTTACTCTCAAAGACCCAAAGGGCTCAGTTCTAAAGCCAGGATGAGACCTCTCCTCCTGGGGGTTCCCCCAGCATTAGCCACATTCGGATGATTGGAGCAGCCAGCTGAGTAGAGAGAGAGCTTGAAATGTCAGTGATTTTACTTCGGTATTTTGTTTGCTTTTCCCCTAAGTGTGATATACAAAACAAACCAGCCAGCCACATGTATGCCTGTTACCAATTAAAGTGAAGTAAGGATACTGCCATGTTAAATGCTATTTTTCCCACAGTCCAGTAGTAGTTCGTCTACTTGCAAGGCTCATGCCTGTGGCTTTACTTTGTCACTGTAAGTGTAGGGACCGGTGAGCAGAGTGCCCCTGGGCAGTTGAGCCCGTGTCTGGGGCTGTTGAACTCTTTCACCTAAGCAGGGTGAAAGGAGAAGCAAGCAAAGGATTTCGTTCTGAACCGTGTGATTCCCAATGTTGATAAAGGCCCAAGGCCTCAAATGGCAGGGTCTGAATATGTTTCCAGAATTGAGAAATTTTCAGATTGTAGAAGGATAATAAAATACATGCACAACGTGCTAATATTCCCAGTGTGATATGGGAGAGCATCCCACAGTCAAACACATGAATATTTATGCAGAGGATATATGAATATTCATGCGAAGAAGAATAAATTAAAAGTTAGGATGTCAGTCCTTTATCAGTTTTTGCTGCCAAGTGTGTTTGCTTAAATTGATTTATTTTTCAGCTTGAGAATTACAAATAAATGGCTTTGGACCCATGTGTTGAATGACAGATACAGAATAAAACATGCAGGCTTAGAGGCACACCCCTTTAACCTCAGCACTTGGGAGGTAGAGAGCTGGTCTCTTGCAAGATCAAGACCAGCCTGGTTTACATAGGGAGTTCCAGGCCAGCCAGGGCTACACAGAGAGACCCTGTTTTTGTTGTTGTTGTTGTTCTGTTTTGTTTTTCAACAAAAGGCGGGGGGGGGGGGGCAAAACTCCCCATTGCACAAATTCCTTTCCTTCCATTCCAATTTCTGTCAGATGAGTAAGATCAAGGTCAAGCTGGTAAGCTGCTGTGGAGACCGGATGATAAGTTTGCGTTGGGTATTGTATGTGGTATTTGGCAGGTAGCCGGTATTCAGTATATGCTGGTTACTAACACTTCACCTTACCAGGCATGGGGGCTGCACCTGTAGTCACAGCGGCTCAGGAGCAGAAGTAGGAGGGCTGTTTGACCTCAGGAATGTGGGACCAGCCTTTATCTGTGCTCCGTCGGAATCCGGTGAACGCTAAGCAAACACATAGCACCAAGTGGCAGCCTGGGCTCTCCTGTTGTTGTTCTTAGATAACGTTCTCACATTGGTGCCTGCAGCACCCTAGGGAAGAGCGTTAAGAGCTCAGCACTGGCCACACTGGATCTCAGCGTTGTAGCAGGAATCTTAAAAGTTCTTATTAATAAAGTCAAACCGGAGCCAGGTATTGGGGTGAACTGGAAGATCAGAGAACCAGAACAAGCCACAGCTACCTCACCTCGCCGGATCCTCAGCTGGTCTTGTTTCCTCAGACTGGAAGCCTCTGAGTCCTCATCCAGAATGGGTCTCAGCTGAACTGTGCTGCTCAAAAGCCTGAATGCTTAACCAGCCAAATGCTTCTAGTTTCTGGTCCTCATGCCTTATAAACCTTTCTGCTTTCTACCACCACTCCCTGGGATTAAAGGCTGCTTTCTGGGATTAAAGGCATGTGTCACCATGCCTGGCTGTTTCCAGTGTGGCCTTGAACTCACAGAGATCCAGAGGGATTTCTACCTCTGGAGTGCTAGGATTAAAGGTGTGAGTGCCACCATTTTCTAGCCTTTGTATCTAGTGGCTGTTCTGTCTCTGACCCCAGATAAGTTAATTAGGGTGCACAATATTTTGGGGAACACAATACCACCACACAGCGTCTACATTTTTAAGTTGCAAACTTGCTTCTTATTGAGAGTTCATATCTTTTTGGAAGTTGTTTGTAGGATGACCAAGCTTTTCAGTGATGAAAAGGTGTCTCGATTACTGTTAGTTCATATTTGAAACTTGGGACTGCTTCACTCTGAGTGCAGTGGAAAAAGAGTGTTTGCCCCCAGCTGATCTGCCGTTAAGAAGTGCCCCCAGAATCCCTCTCAGGCTCTTGCCTTTGAGCACGGTTTGGAAGAGAAGTTTCTCTAGCTGTGTGCTGGTGACACTGGACTCTACCCAAGCTCTACGTTAGGATCACAGTTTAATGCACTGTTCAAATGGTGCTGTGCAAGTCTGCTCAAATTCTGCTCAAATACCAAGTTTATTAATGGGTCTTTTAGTTCAATACCATTTATTTTAAAGTACGTTTTGATAAATAGACCTCAGCTTTTAAATGTGCAAAGGCCTCAGATTTGTAAAGGGAAAGATCATTGAGGATTAATTGGCAGTTTTGGTCAGGCTGTTCATCAACCTTTCATAGTTTGTAAATGCTGAAGAGAAGTTTCCTGAAACCCCGCCATCTGGTCTGATGCTGTATTGACATGCAAGAATTCCAGTTCACTTCTTTGTCCTTTTCTTTTAGCTCAGGAGGGTTAGAGGTTTGTTCCACTGTAGTTTTTGGATCTCGGACAGAAGAATTCAAATGATTTCCTGAGAAGGGTGCTAGCTGTGTGCCGGACATGTGCCCTGCAGGACTTGTTAACGCTGGAGGGTAGAGTATGCTGGCCGCTCCTTAATGTCCCTGTGTGCCCTGTCTCCACAGCTGAACTATCAGCAGAAAGTGGGCATCATGTACTGCAAAGCAGGCCAGAGCACTGAAGAAGAGATGTACAATAACGAGTCTGCAGGTCCAGCCTTTGAGGAATTCCTTCAGCTTCTGGGAGAACGAGTTCGGCTAAAAGGCTTTGAGAAGTATCGTGCACAGCTTGACACCAAAAGTAAGAAATACTTACACCTTCCCGCTATGCTTGATTTCCCTTGCCCTGCTGATGTGCAGCTGCTAAATCATCTGTAAACAGCGCTGCCACTTCCTGCAGAAAGCTGCTGGCGAGGGAGGGGAAACGGGCTGGGAGATGGAGCGCTAGGACTGTCAGAGACCATAATCCGAATGGCTGGGATGGGACTGGGATGCATTGGTGCCATCAGAGCTGTGGATGGGTCAGGGCACGGACACAGATAGTGCACAACTGCAGAGATTTCACCACGTGCAGCTGAATGTTGGGGGATTTAAGGCTCTAGAAACCTAATCTGATTTGGAAAGTAAAGACCTGGACATCTTTACTTTTATTGGTTTGTTATATAATCCTTGTACTCTGCTGCATAGCCAGCCTTTACATAGCTTTCTTGTTTATTTTTATATTCTTTCTTAATACTATTGTGTGTACATGTGTTTGTGCATGGTGGATGTGGAGTCTATTCTCTCTCTCTTGTTTAGTCAGCATCTCATTATGTATCTTTGGCTGACCTGGAACTCACTATGTAGACCAGGCTGACCTGGAACTCACAAAGACTTTTCTGCCTCCTCAATGCTTGTATCATTACACCCAGCTTCCTTCTACCTTTATGTGGGTTCAAACTCAGGTCACCAGGCTTGTATGGCAAACATCTCTACCCTCTGGGCCATCTTGCTACCCCCATCTGTATTCTTTAATGTCTGGGAGTTCTTTGTTTATGTTGCTTTGTTTTTGTTTCTATGGTTATTTTAAGGGGGTGATGCATGTGTTTGCACATGTGTGTTGCATGTCGATGCCATTGGTCAATCATGGATCTTCCTCAGGAGGCATCCATCCTGTGTTTTGAGACAGGATCTCATTGACCTGAAGTTCACCATGTAAACTAGACTGGCTGGGCAGTGAGCCCCAGGGATTGGCCTGGTTCCGCCCCCTCAGTTCTCCATCACAAGCTTGTGCCAGCACATTCAGCTTTATCAATATGGCTTCCAAGGAGTCAGATTCAGGCCCTCATGCTTGCATGGCAAGAACTTTACCAGTGAGCCATCTCTCCAGCCTCAGTTTATCTTAGATGTTACTATGCCGCTTTCGTGCCGTATCCAATTGCACTTTGCTTGTATTTCCCCCACTTCCTGTCTCTTCTTCCTTGCGCTTACTGGTTTCTTCCTCCCCCAGATAGTGTCCCTTCTGCTTGTTTATTATGGGAATCCCTACGAAAATAGGCTTGTCAGTTTGGCTCAGTGTGTTGGTTAAAGGCCCAGGATGAGACCTGCGAGGTTGTCTGCCCCATCCCCCAAAAGCCCACAGGAGGATAGTTAAGCGCCCAATTGGTGGCTTGGGTGACAGGCAGTGCGTTGGCTTCTGCTGCACCCTGTGTGGAGACTCATTGAAGTTTGGTCTCAGAAACTGTCCTTAGACACCTGTGGTGGCCTGTTTTTCTTTGAGATGGTCTTGGATTAGTACGTATGTTTTGCAGTCTGTAGCAATCTCTCTGGTTTTCTGTACAGGAAATTAAATAAGGCATTGACTCATGAAAACAGAAAAGCATTCATAAACTCCACTGTAGGGAGGATTTCCTGTTGCCATAGTTTTACTGTTGCCAGCTTGGAGACGACATGCAGGAGAATATGAAAAGCCATAAATAGCCTTGCCTCTTAAATAATGTGTTAATGTTCGGCCCTGCTTACAGCTGCACAAGCTCTAAAATCGTTCGGTACCCTTTCAGCTCTTTTTGTCCAGATATTCTAGTCTCTTCCTCGCAGGAATCGTGCATGTCACTATTTGTCCAGCTCTACAGATTGTCACCACAGAGAACTCCTGAAATAAGTGCTCTGCTTCTGAAAATGTATGGTCAGACTGGAGCCCGTAAGATTGTGTGCTGTTCATTAATCTGCCTGTTTCTAGTCACCACTGCAAGTTGTGGGATGATGTGATAAAGGCGTCTCTGAAGTGACAGGCATGCACTCTGGTGCCTAACAGAGCAGTCGAACCACTGAGATAAGCACTTGGTGTGTATTTGGTCCCAAATCCTAACTAGAGGAAGGTGGGCCTGGATTGGCAGACTGCCTCTGATTGTACAGTTTATGTAATACATTCCACAAAAGTGTTCTTCTCACTGAGGAGGGTCCAGAAATGGTTTACGTCTTTGCTTTTACAGAGTATGCCTTCATCCACTTTTCTTTGCTGTGTCAAAATACCCAAGACTAGGTAACTTGTAAAGAAAATGGCTGGCTTAGCTCTGGAGGTATGAGACCATGGTGCTGGCATTTGCTGGGCTCTTGTGAAAGCCTCACAGTGTCAAGGGCACAGGTGGAGGAGGGCACACCTAAGGCAGGAAACCAGGCAGCTGGGAGGGGTTGATCTCCATCTTGTTACAGCAGCCCACTCCTGAGTACTTGCTCACAATGTCCTAACAACTTGCTGGGTCCACCTTTAAAAGACTCCGCAGCCTCTTACTGCTGCCATATTGGGGAGTGCCCACATTCAAACCACACCCAGACCACAGCAGAGCTCTGTGTTTCCTAAAGTTTCCTAAAGGGTCAGAAAGTGTTTCATTCAGAAGCTCCAAAGAAGAGTGTACAGAATTAGCTCTTGTATCACAGGTCAGCAGGGTGTAGGCCTCATATTTAAGCCCATGTTAAAGAGTAATAAGCCCCAAATAGACAGTCGGCATGCTGAGCTGAGCAGCCCCTTGCCAGCTGTGATACACCTAGAGACAGGATGCAGCTCTGTGTGCGTTCATACTCTCGGCCATCTTTTTCTATTATGTCAAGAAACTTTTTCAATATAATTTTTAGAAGGAAAAAAAAAATGCCATGGTGGCACGTGTCTGTAATCCTGGAGCTCAGGAGGTAGAGGCAGGAAGGTTAGAAGTTCAGTGTTGTCCTTGGCTACGCAGGGAGTTTGAGGCCAGCCTCACTGTGTAAGATCCTGTCCCCAAAGTACATAAAGACTCTTTTCTGCAGTAGAGCACAGGCCAATCTGTGGACTTGCAGCTTTTCCTAAATTGAAATCTTGTGTGTTGTTTTTATGTGTGGTTGGCCTCTGGGGTTTCAGTCACACACAGGCTGTGTGTGTCACTAATGTACTAAAGCTGATGAAGTTCTGGCTTTGTTAGGTCACTTTTTCCCACAGCATTGTGCTCCAGTTCTGATCATTCCTGTTAGCACATCTTCAAACTCCCTTTTCTTTTCCTCTCTTTCTTTATAGTGTCTTAGTCCACATTAATTTGACCCAGTAACACTTCGGATAAAATATGGTAATTACCAGGACCAGAAGTTGCATTTGGTAATTTTTTTTATATCTTCCGTTCTCCAAGCCTCATTAGGGACACTTTGTCCTTTAAATCTTTGAACGTTTTTTATGACAGTTAAAGTCTTCTGTTTCTGTCTTACTGGGTTTCCTCCTCTTGCTAGATTTTTCCTGGTTTGAGTTACGCCTTACTACTTCACCTGGCTGTTATTTATGAAGTGCTGCGTTTTGTGACTGTCATCACCGAGCATCTAGATTTTGTTGTCCTTGAAGTGTTGGGTTTTGTGTGGGTGTCAGTGAACTCCCCAAAAGGACCACTTGGTTTTCCTGAGTCTTGCTTAAGCTTGGCTACTGCTACCTATAGTAGCCTGTGGTATTCCTGAGACGTGGTGTGTCGTGTCCTGACTACCATCCTGTTGAACAGGGTGTCTCCAGTGTGTCTTTTGGGAATTCATGTGCCTTCCGACTCTGTACTGTGAACACTGCTTGGTGTGTAATTAGCTGATAGCTCTTGCCCTAATTATTTTCCTTGTTTAGCTTTCGGGAAGTAACCCTGTGCATATGCAGTACTCAAGGGCACCTTGTTCAGGCGCTCAGCCTAGCTGCTGTGAGGTTTTCTCCTCTTGGGTACTCTGCGAGCATCAATCTCCTCAGACTTCCTGAACTCCACTTTCTAGTAGCTTTCCCTTCAGAGGCCTGTCCTGTGCCACTGTCCTGACAATCCACCTGGGTAGAG
The DNA here is from genome assembly GCF_949786415.1 of Peromyscus eremicus. Classification (NCBI taxonomy): domain Eukaryota; kingdom Metazoa; phylum Chordata; class Mammalia; order Rodentia; family Cricetidae; genus Peromyscus; species Peromyscus eremicus. The sequence goes on from NC_081430.1 coordinate 80,388,384, forward strand.
AATTGGGGACATTATAGAGTGCACCTTACTTCCTTAGTACCATCTCCCACCCCCAGGGACCACTAACCATCTATTGCTGTCTGTTGGGAAATGTTTGAAACCAGTTGGTTCAGATGTTTTCTCAAATTTTCTAATTTATAGTGAGAATTATGGCTGAGACAGAAGTTCCTGATTCATTCTCATACTCATTCATTCTGTTTGCCTGTCTGTCTGTCTGTCTGTCTGTCTGTGAATGCATGCCATCTTAGCAAACTGCTAGCTAAATTGGCTTTGGATACATTCACATGCCATGGCTGGGTAGCTAATAAGCATTAGGGAAATTTGCCAGACTGGTGGTATGGTTGGTTAATAAAGTATTTAGAGAAGGCATGGCCACAAACCCAGGGCTTGGCCTTCAGTCTCTGTCCTTCCCTCCCTGGTGCCCTTGAACTTTGCACACCCACGTTGTCTGGTGAGACAGTTCTACACCTCATGTGTTAACTGGTTTGATTTTTTGTTTTTGCTGTGACCCAAGAGAGTCAGGACAGGAAAGCCTGGGAAAACAGTGGAGCTGTTTCTTCTCTTTCACACTCATCATACAAAGTCCATTTTCTCATCTCAGAATTAAAGACTTTCAGCAAACAAATAGGCTTCAGATGACTATGTTGTTGGCTGGAGCAGCCCTCTGAAGGAATGTTTAGCAGTGAATCTTTTGGCCTCCTGTTTGTTCTCGGATTTGGTTGGCAAAACCTCTGGATAATTCCACACACACTAAAGAGAAAACTTCCCACCACGCCGCTTATTTGAAAGCTGGAGTCCATCCTCATTTTAAGCTGTACTCGTGGATGGTTATGTGGGAAGTTATTCCTGACTGAAGCTTGGCTGTCAAGTCAGCACACAGGGGCTCTGAAACCCGTGGTGAGGCATTCCCCAGAGCCCGCCCTCTAAGTCTGCGGTGTCCTGTGCCACCCTGAGCATCTCACCTGTCTAAAGGGCAGCTGAGATGGTTTAGACTAGACTTCCTTGGGCTTTATAAAGAGAATAGAACCTTGGGGGTTGAAGAGAGAGCACAGTGGTTAAGAGGATATGCCGCTCTTCCTGAATATCCGGGTTCAGTTCCCAAGACCCACATGGCAGCTCCCAACCTCTGAAACCCTAGTTCCAGGAGATCCAATGCCCTCTTGCATTTCAGGGCCACAGATACATACGTGGTATACTTACATGCAGGCAATACAGTCGTAATAAAATAATAAATCTTTAAAAAACAAAAAAATCCTTCTTTATTGGGAATAAGCTGTAATGGAGAAAGGTATAAAGTACACACAGAGCCATTCAGAGTTCTAGACACTGAGTGAAAACTATACAAAGAGAAGTGTGCTTTTTAAGGTAACTACATTTTTAACTCTTAACTGAACAAAATTTAAATTTAATATTATTCTGGGGGGGGGGAGAGAGAACACATATGCATAAGTGACAGTACTTTGTGGAGGTCAGGGGACAACGTTAGGGAGTCATTTCTCTTCTCTCATCTGTTAAGAGCATTCTCACTGGTTCTGCTGTGCTGTGTACTCTAGGTGGGTCTCCTGTCTCCACCTCCCACCTTGCCTGGAGTCCTGGGATTGCAGATGTGTGCTCTTGCATCTGGGCTTTTTTATGTGGGTTCTAAGAATTGAGCTGGGGTTGTCAGGAATATGTGTAAAGTATTTTTAGCTGCTGAATCATTTTGTTGGACCTAAAATTTAAATCCAACCAAGACATTTACTGAGGATCTTCTGGGCTAGCACTTTCCCATACTTTATTTCACCTAGCCCTTACAACAGTGAGAATTCAAACAACAGAGAAATGACCACTTTATTGATGAGTGAAATACAACCCAGGATCCAAAACTTGCCCTGTCTCAGAAACATGCCGTTGCTCCAGAAGAGCATACTCAATTCCCAGTGTGCCTCTGAGCATTGACTTCAGCATCTCAAGATCCTGAGGGAAGGTTACATGCATGTGAACTCTTGACTCTAGCATAGAGATTTTAGACAAACAGTTACTTAACTAGTGTGGTATTTCAGACTAGATAAGAATCATGGCCAGGTCCAGCACATCCTTATTCTTCCCGAAGAAGAATAAGCATTCAACCATATGAGTCCCTGGGAGCCATTCTCTTTCAAATCACCACGATGGATATTCATTTTATTCACATATCAGGATACTGGGGCTCAAACCCAGAGCTTCACATGCCAGACAAGCGCTCTCTGACTCAGCTACACCTCCAGACTCAGCAGATATTTGAAGCTAGACAGTTTCCAAAAATCAAGTAGGCTGTGTCCCTGCCATCTTTGTCTTGACCTACTGTCAGTGTTCAAGAAAAAGTTGTAGGAATGAGTGGTTACTTTTTCCTCATTCAGATTCACTCACCCCATTATCCTCCAAGCCTCTGACTACTAAAAAGCCCGAGTTACGTCAGAAGTCAAGGAGATCAGTGGCATTGGCTGTACCTTGAAACTGCTTCCACAGACTTAAAGCACCTTCAAGGAGAAATGCTGCTGTGTACCACTGTCTTCCACACTTTCCCAACGTGTGGCCGTGCCTTACTGCTTTGTTATGGTCTTGTATAGTGAACGACGTTCTGTTCTTATCATCCCTTGGTTATTCCCTATCTTAGTACCATCTGCTTTGAATAATAAAAGTCTTGTTTTGAGATTTTGAGACAAGATCTCCATGTAGTCAAAACTGTCCTCTGCCGTGAGAGCCTCCTTCTCCGTCTTCTGAGTTCCTGGATTATAGGTGTTTCCTACTGTACTCTCTTAAAGGATTTCCTTTTTGTGACATGATTGTTGACTGTGGTAGTGTTCATGACTGTGTGCAGCTAGCTCACAGATGGTGTGAGTTGGAGATGGGTCATTTGACTGTCCGATGGCCCGAGCAGTGTCTGGGTGGGTTTCCAACTATGCTATGGAGCAGTAGTGGCTTTCATGATCTCCTCCTCCAGCACATTTTCACTTAGCAGCTGCTCACTATGTATTATCTGTAACCTGATTTTAAAAAAACAACTCTGTTACCATTTCGAAGATCGTCATCATCTTAAGACGTGGATGGTTTCTGAGTCACTGGAAGCATAGTAAGAACATTTAGTATTGTAGTCTTGGAAGGTCTGCAAACATTCTTTTCTCTTCTCCTTTGTTCTTGTGTTCGTGCTAACCTCGAGACTGGGGAGTTGCTTTCTTCTTAGAAAGGAAGTTGTCATTGGTTTGACCTTAATCTCATCTCTAACCTCATGAAACCATTTCCAAATTGTTCAAAATATTAGCAAACTGTGGGATTGCTCGTATGGCAGCATCTATCACAAAAAATGAGGTGTTCAGAGAAAGAAATGGCTAAAAGTAGAAAAGCAAATTGTTATCCATAGAATTTTTGCTTTCTGGTAGTCATGCCTCTAAGGCAAATGCATTTAGTAAATGTCAGTGGCAGTATTTTTTCTAGTTCATTGATTTTGCTTAAAGTCAGGCTAGAGCACATCAGAGCTGCCACATTCACCTCAAAAGTCTTGCAGGATATTTATAGCAAGTTGATCTGCAGCTATTTATAGCAGGTTCCTAACTATAGATAAGTTCTTCTTATTAAGACCAGCCTTGAACAGTTGAGAAGGACACTTCTCAATGGTCTTCTGTGGTGGTGCACATTAACATTTAGGAGGTTTTTATTTTCTGGAGTACTTACATGTTGTTATGTATTTTGCAATTTTGAAAAGTCATCTTTGCTTTGTTCTATATCTAGCTTATTTCTTTGCATTTTTCATGAGCTTCAAAATAAAGATCCTCCAGTAAGCTACAGCCTAACGCTCTGGGCTCTAGATCATGTTTCTAAATCTGTCCGTGAGTCTCATCTTAGTCTGCTTGGAGCAGTACCTCGGAGCAGTGGGAACTCCCACATCAGAGTTACCCAGACTCCTTTCTGAGGCCTGGTACCCACTGTGCAGCATCGCTGAGTATGGCCTGGGATTTTGCTTCTAAAGTGGCTCCCCCACTGATGCTTGCTGATTTTGAGAATGGCCACCTCTTATGCATGCCGGTGACTTTGTCTTGCTATGTCGTTCGCTAAAACACAAAAGGCACCACTCACTAAAGGGCAATCAGGTCTTTAGTCCTCAAAACTGGTTGGTGGCTTCAATTTACCCAGAGTGAATGCTCTCAGGTTCTCTGGACAACCCATAAATCCAGGACTTCTGAGTCTCAGCAGTCCCTTTCAGCTGGCTGGGTATTTTTTTTTTTCCTCTGATTATAGGTGTTTGTGGGCACACTGATTGGAAAATCATTTGTATTTAGGCATTAGAGGTGTTTTTTTTTCTTAGGGGAAGTGAGGGTACAGCATGTTTTCAACCCTTTAAAATTTGAGGGCACTCCTGCAACCTTGCTGATCAGTGTTAGTCCCCTACTGCTCTTGATTGAATTGGAAATATTAAGAAATTGGTTTTCAATATCTGTGAAGGTGAATGGAAATTTTTGGTTTGTTTTTACTGGCCCTAGATTGAATTTAGCATTTCCCTCAGTTTTAAACATAAACAATCAGTCGCCTGGCTTTATTGCCAACAGAAAACAGATATTTGATACTGTATCTGTTGACAATATTTTTTTTTTATTTATTAGTTATGCATACTGCCTGCATGTATGCCTGCATTCCAGAAGAGGGTACCAGATCTCATTATAGATGGTTGTGAGCCACCATGTGGTTGCTGGGAAATGAACTCAGGACCTCTGGAAGAGCAGCCAGTGCTCTTAACCTCTGAGCCATCTCTCCAGCCTGACAATAATATTTCTTATGCTCATGACGGCTCCCCTTTGCAATATCAGTGTACCCCAGAGTGGCCATTGTGATGCTTGTGATGCTGTTGTCTCAGCCTCTTGAGTACAAGGATTAGAGGGGTACACCACCATTCCTGGCAACATCATATTTTAAATTATTTAATAGCTTTTTGCATGCATATTTATACATACACACATGCGTGAATGAATGCAGGCATGCCCGAACATGAATGTGTGTGAGTGTGGAGGCCAGTGGTTGACATTAGGTGGCCTTTCTTGCTCCTTCTCCACTTTATATGTTGAGTCTGGGTCTTTTATTGACCCCAGAGCTTGCTATTCTACTTGCTCTGGTGATCCCCATCTCCTCATTCTGAGTGCTAGAATTACACAGCAGGCTACCACTGGGGATCCTCTTCTTGTGGGTCAAGCACTTTATCCACTGAGCCATGTCCCTGCCCCAGTTTGTTTGTTTGTTTGAGAATAGTTCTGGATTCACAAATATTCTAAGAAAACATCTACTCTGAGAAAATGTCTAGTCTATAGACTTCCTAGGACCGCAGGAGAGAACTGGGTATTTAAAAATGAGTGGAACCGCCTGCCCTCGGCCTTATCCAGGCTCTTTAATTTCCATGTCATTTTCCAGTGCTGTCCTCTGAAGGAACTCTTTTCCTGCCTTGGTAGTCATCTCATCAGCTGTGTGTTATTTTTCTTAAACTGTAGCTGACTCCACTGGAACCCACTCTCTGTACACAACCTACAAAGACTACGAAATAATGTTCCATGTCTCCACCATGCTGCCATACACACCTAACAACAAGCAACAGGTAAGAAGAGATGCTCTGTCCTCTGTGTTTCTCTTACTGCAGTCCTGTGAAGCCTAAGGGCCAGCTTTACAGACTCTGCAGGCAGAATTGAGTGTTGCACCTGTCACAGCAGCAGGGAGCTTTGTGCTTTATGGAAGCAAGGAATAGCAGGTGAGCTGCAAACCAACGAAGAGACGCAGATTCTAGGTTCACAGGCAGCTGGATAGCTTTGTGAATTAATCATTTGCTTTGCACACCGGGCATTGAGCTTTTCATGCACTCTGAAGAGAAGTTGAAATCACGGTGATTGGATGACTCTGCAGGGTTGCAGAGGATCTACACAAGTGGGTGAAGATTCTCCTCACAGGCCAGTGCTTAAAACAGGAAAGTACTAATGTTTCATCTGGGTCCAAGGAGAATTGAACGCAACAGGGAGAAATGGCAGAGAAAGTGTCAGTGGGGTCCAGAGCCATGTTCCTTCTTCATCAGGAAACGGCAAGGAATAGCATCAGTAATGCCAAGTGCAAAGTCTTGCAGAGGTCGGGGCACAACACCAGCCCCCAGACGGTGAGAAAGAGAAGTGGAGAAGCAAGGACGCCACAGATGTCCATGGAGGAAATGGAAACTAACAGTGGTCTGGACAGTATTGGCAGTTACAGTTTGGGAAGGTATTTCAAAGTAAATGGTGCCAGACTCAAATTGGGAAGCCAAGAGTGGACAGTCTCTCCTTCTGTGCCTATTGCAAACTGGTCCAGTGTCACTTCTGACTTTGCAGGGGTGTGGATATTTTCCTATTTTCTCCACTGTGCTGAGAGCAGGGCTAGCTGCAGAATGAATCAGTGTCCTTCACAGATACCAGCCCATCACTCAGCTACCTCCCACCCCACTGCTTGCCACCGCTTGGGGGGTCAGTCACAAGCCCAAGTACCAGCACTTTCTCAAGCACCAAAGTACTCAAAACTAGAAAACAAAACGATAAGCAGCCATAAATCTGCAGTAAGCCCATCTGATGGTGAGCTCTGATTCAGCCTGTGGACAGTGTGTAGACTTCTAGGTGGAAATCACCATTCTAAGAGAGAAAGTAAACTCATTCTGACTAATCAGCAGAACATTCATGAATAATCTTTGAGGAGATAAAGACCTGTACTATCTGGTCACTTTGAAGAAAACCATGAGATTTGTCAGGGTACCATATTCAGTACCAGGTTTAGTTGTTGAAGTGCTGGGTAGAGTAAGTTAACATTTCCGTGGACAAATAATTCCAAATTAAAATGGGAAAGTAATCTTACTGCTACATACTAAGAATTTTTCTTTCTATAGCTAATTAATGTTTCCTTATATGTCGATAACTTTGTACTTAGAAATAAATTTAAAGAACATATCTTTTCAAAATAGTTAACATGTATTTAAACATGAAAATACAATTTTTTACGTTTACCATAAGGCAAATGGATTTGAGTCCTTTATTAAAACATGGATTCCATATATCGAGACATACTGAAGAATGATTTTGCAGAAAAAGAGATAATGACATCTGTGTAGAAATAGAGAGGTGCTGTTTGTTTTTTATTCATGATCTCACTGTATTAATAAACTTTGATTGCTATATTCTGTATAGCAATCAATTCAAATCAGGCTTTCTTTTTATAGTGTCTGATGCTTAGAAATGAAGCCACCTGCCTCAGTGGAAGATAGTTCAGGATGCTTTCAAATTCCTTAGATTAAAAGTGTGCTTCCCAGGGCTTGAGAATTGTCTCGGCAACTTGTTGCCCTGCCAGGGGATCCAGGTTCAGTTCCAAACACCTACTTGGTGGCTTACAATGATCTGTAACTTCAGGTCTAGGGCATCCAACACCCCCTGCTGACCTTTGCAGGCAGAACACACATACCAAAAATAAAATAATGCACATTTTTCTTAAAAAGTACATTTTTCTCTATATTTCTAACTTGAATCTAAAAGACTGCTATCCCCCAGCTGGCAGCCAGCACACAGTTATTGGTTTTATGTAATTTACATGCTTTAATGTCCCTGGAGAATTTAAATAAAAAAGTAAGTTGCATGAGCTCAGATTTGTGTGTAGCACAGTTAGTTGGTACCATATTTAATTGTTTTACTCTTTGAAAGTTCCATAAAGCAAGGATGAGAAGCACAAACCTCCCAGAGATAATCACACCCTCTTAGACGCCCCTCAGAAGGCCCTGGACTGGCTTGAGGTTCCTGAATTTGGCAACCATCACAGAGTGTGTATAGCATGAATCAGAAGGTGGTTTAAAGGGGCTCTCTATAATTAAGGAACCTGTTCAACCGGAAACCAAACCTGCCCTTAAATTGTTACTATTTGTGGAATAGTACTAATTCTATGTCCCCAACTTGGGACACAAACTGTCTACCAGGAAACCCCTTCACCACATTTTCTGTAAAGGACCATGATGTGATTGTGTTGTAATTACTTCAGCCATTCCTCATCTCTAAAAATCTTCCCTAATGGCAAGTTTCTTATCTGAAAACGGAACACAGCTGTTGCTATAGAAACTGAGGATTTGGACATGCCAGATATTAGTTTGAATATCTGTTTGAATGGCTGTATCCTTCATACAAATTTTAGACTATTCATTTCCACGTTCCTCCTTGGAGAGGATGCTAAGACAGGCTCAGAAAGGCCTGCACTGGTACATGCTGATGGAATAGATGCCTGCAGTATAGGGTGGTGGAGGGGGTCTCCAAGTGCCGGCACTTAGGTTGGTTCTTGCTTGTTTTCTTGTAGCTCCTGAGGAAGCGGCACATTGGAAATGACATTGTGACGATAGTTTTCCAAGAGCCTGGAGCACAACCGTTCAGCCCGAAAACCATCCGCTCTCACTTTCAGCACGTGTTTGTCGTTGTCCGGGCTCACAACCCCTGCACTGAGAGTGTTTGTTACAGGTAGGCCTTGCGCTGCAGGGGCTGAGGGGTGGCGGGTGATGGCTGTGCACAGGGTCCCCCTCCCCAGCTCTGCTTTCTGGAGTACAGTGGGCAGTCTGTTACTTTCATTTTTTATCTCTGCGTTGTGTGTGCAGTTGGCTGAATTCACATGATGATGTAACTGGTGGTGTTGGCATTCCCAGGCTTGTTGGTTAGACACCTGCCGTTGCCATTCGCACCTCCTCCTTAGGTGCTGTCCTTCATCCATGCCATCTGGTCACCAGCTAGCTAATTACTCACACTGCTAATTATATATTTCTTTCGGCATGGCGAGAGCAGAGTGTTCATAATAAATAGAAGTCGTTTTTTAAAAATTGTTGCTATTAAAAAAGCCCTTTACTCTAACATTTCTAAGTATGCTCTTAAAGGCTTTTCTGTATTTTATTAGACATTTGTTGTAGTTGTTTTAAATACTCCTAGCATTTCCCACATGCTGTCTACTGGATTTGTGCAAAGGATTTCATACTAAATAGCACTGGAAGTGTGGCCGGTGAACTGCCACACAGCCTATTTTAAAGGAAACTTTTCTTTTAAGCCTTTGTCTGAATAAGTACTGTCCAATGGAAACAGTGCAAGCCACATGCTAATTTTAATAGCAAGATTTTGAAATTTTGAGATTTACATTTCTCCTCTTTCCTCCCCTCAAACCCTTCTGCATACCCATCCTTGCTCTCCTTCAAATTCATGGCCTCTTTTTTTCACTAAGTAGCCAGATTTTTTTCTAAAGAAATCTTAGGTGAAAGTCATTTTGACACTGTTTTTGACCCAGTGTTTTGTTTACTAAATATAGCTAAGTATTATTATTTCTATATAATAAACTCTAATTTAAAATCTTGATATTGATTGTGACCCTACCCTCTTGTTTCTGAGACAAGGTCTCACTGTGTAACTCTGGAACTTGAACTTGCTATGTAGATCAGGCTAGCCTTGAATTCATAGAGATCCACCTGCCTCAACCTCCCATGTGCTGGGATTATGGAATTAAAGGTGTGTACCACTATGCCCAGCTGATTGTGACCTCTCTTTGGACTAAGTTGAATGCCTTTTAACTAGATACCTTGAGTAGGATACTAAATTTTCATTGAATGACTTGATCATCTTTAGGAATTCATAATACTTACAATTGAAAAATATAATTACATGCCCAGATTGTTCCAGAACATTTTGTAAAAGCTCTGTCTGAATGAACAGTTTTCAATTTTTTTTTTCTCCAAGACAGGAAGATAGGATTTCTCTGTGTAGCCCTGGCTGTCCAGGAACTCACTCTGTAGACCAGGCTGGTCTTGAACTCACAGAGATCCGCTTGCCTCTGCTTCCCAGGTGCTGGGATTAAAGGCATATGCCACCATCTGGCTCAGTTTTCACATTTTCTCTTCACTAAATTTCAGTCTGATTTAATGTTCTTCATTCATATTAGCCATGTTTCAGGTGCTCAGTGGCTACTCTTGACTGCTAGCCACTGGTGGACAGCACCAAGAGGACCGGTGTGTCTTGGCTGCCCTCCGCGGTTCCTTTCTTTACATCTCACACACAGATACATACAGTACTGAAAATGGTGATTTTCTCTCTGTCACTCTTTGAAATTCTTGCGTCAGGAGCCCATTGTTTCTTTTTTAATTCAGTTTTATGTTTTTGTGAATGAGTGTTTCGATTACATTTGTATCTGTGCACCATGTGTGTGCCCAGTGCCAGTAGAGGCTAGAAGAGGGCATTGATCCCCTGAAGCTGGAGTTAGGGATGGTTGTAAACTGCCATTGGGTCCTGGGAATTGAATGTGGGTCCTCTTGAGGAGCCAGTGCTCCTAAACACTGAGCCATCTCTCCAGCCCCTGGGGACCCATCTTTTTAACCCAGCCATGTTATGCTCATGGGGTCTGTGCTGGGAGTAGGACATCCTTGTTCATGACATGACGTGGGTGTGCTTGGAATTTCCTAGTTGACAGCCGTGACTGAAGGCCTAGTGCATTGTTCATCAGTGTGAATATTGAGCCATTGGTAAATCCAAGAGAACATGTCAGCTTCTAATCTCACCAAAAGAAGTCAGAAAATTCCTTAGTCCTTAGTGACTTCCTTTTCTACTGTAAACTTAAGACATGGGGTTGTTCTGGGCCCTCCCATGTAGAGTAGGCGTGTTTTCTGGGTTATATGGGATGCTGAGGTGTCTGGAGGCTGAGGGCACCCAGGTGGCTCTGCTCTTACAGTCTTAAGTGCTGGTGAAGAGGGCAGAGGGAGCTTATGTTCTCATGACAATTAATGTATCCCGAGGCCGAATGGAAAGTTTGTGTTGATTGTACAGTGGCCTTTCGGGGTCCTTGTGAGTTTTCCCATACTCTAGCTGCCCCTCAGACTACTGGGGGTTGACTTCCAGCCCTGTTGTTCATTTAAACTATCAAGTGCTTTTTCTCCAGAGGTTAGGAGGGAACCCAGGGGTTTATGCGTGACAGGCAAGTGATCTAGCACTGAGCTAGATCCCAGCTCTCATTTCCTTTGAGCATTTAAAACCACTTAGGCAGAGCTGGAGCTCAGTTTGTCTGTCAAACGTAAGGCCCTGGGTTCCAGCCCCAGCGCCACAGCCACGCAGTCCTTGGCCCAGCTTTTCCGTTAGAAACACTCCTTCGTTGTTTTGTTTTGTTTTGTTTTGTTTTGTTTTGTTGATGCCTGTTGGGCATCTGACATCTAGAACATGGAACCTTTATTTTATCAAGCGTCTTGCTGTAATGATCGGAGAACAGGGTCGGCTTAAGGATATTTAATTACAAAGATATTTAACCACGAAAACAGGATTTAGCATAGTGTGTGTTTTAAAACACAGATATATGGAATTCAGCAGGAAGCAGAGGAGCCCGTTCAGGAATGGTGGGTGGGTGTGTAGCATAAAGACAGGGACCGTAGGGGTAGGGAGTAACCCTGGGGAAGTAGTCAGCTCAGTGTGTCCATGGAAGGTAATTTATATGAAGAAGTTTAAAGGCTGCAGTCTGCTTAAATCTGTTCCTTTAGTTCTGAACCTGCCATGTATGTACCGGAGAGAACAAAGAAAATGTCCTACTATGGACCCAGAGGATGTGTACTGAAGTTTACCCTGTGGCCAATCAGAGTGCCTGCCAACCTCGGTTGTTAGTTGTATCATTACAGGGAGCCGAATTCCATGGTTCCAGCTGATAGACCACATTGGAAGTGACAAATCCAAAAGACGAAGGAGCTTCGTTAAAGTAAAACTGCACCGGAAACTATCAGTATGTGATTATCGTTAGCGGAGGTATAGAAAAGCCGTTCACATCACAGGTACAGATTCAGTAAGCAGAGCAGAGCAGCCTGGGGTCCATCTCATTTCAGGGCACCATGGGGCTTCACCATTTCCGGTAATGAATTGGTGGATCTAGCATTGGCCATCAAAGGCCACAAACACCAAAAAAGAGACAAATATGTGCCTCACAATGGCAGAGCTCCACTCACCCTGTCCCTTTCTCAGATTAAATTTGACTGTGGTCAAACCTTTTCCTAAAGGCACTTTAAAGGAGATGTGAGACCAGGGAGCAGGTTTATACTCGACAGGACTCACTCTCTGAGCAACCAACAGTCCAGTTTCTTCAGAGGATGCATTGCAAGAAAGAAAAGCATAGGAGAAGGAGACAGGACTCTACAGGATGAAAAATTAGTAAAGATTAATTAATTTCAGGGTAGCATTCATAAGACCCCAGGATCAATCTCCAATATTGTCCCTCCCAAATAATTAATTGGAATGTGTGGAATGTATCATATTGAGACCATATTCTACACACACACACACACACACACACACACACACACACACACCTCTGATGGCTTTGGTTTCCTCTGGGAGGGCATCCTGGGCCTCCCTGGAGCTACAGAGCCTTTACTGAATCTGGCCCCTGGCACCCTGCTGTCTCTAGCAGAGAACTCAAACCAGACTTGCATTTCACCCTTGACCCTCAAGAGTAGCCAGGAGCCTTAGCATGTTGGAGCTCCGTGAACATTACTGGGGAAGTGAGCACTATTGGAATCCCACAGCTCCTAGACAGATAGGCTGTACATGAGTGTGTTCATGTCCTGGACCCAAGTCTGCTGCTTGCAAAGTTCCTCCAGCATTGTTCTTTTTGACTCTAGCTCAAAGAAGGAACTACTCTACCTCTGGGTTGTTCTGTGTTACCTTCTTTTATTCTGATGCTCCTGCAGTCCTGAGGACTGAGCCCGGAGGCCCGGCACATGCTGTGCACACACTCTACCCCTGAGCAGTATCCTCATCAGATCTTGCCCCAAGTTTATTTGTAATCAGCATAGGGCACTGATCATATGCAAATAGTGTGTAGGTGTGTCACACCAGTCCATCTGTCTTCACATTGGCAGACAGGAACCTTTTCTGTGGGACCTTCCGGGTCCTGGGCGCCTTTGGGAACCTGAGCTGGAGCTGAGGCCTCTGTCTTGGTTTGAACCTTGGGCTTTGGTTGCCAGGGTCTGTCATCTTTGGTCATGTAGCTTCTAATCTACTTCCCAAGCTTGGGGTGAGCCATGAAAGCAAAGGGTCTGAATTTGTGGCCGGGGCCTGTTGGCGTCTTGGGCTTAACCACCTTGGGCTTCACAGGGGCCTTGATGGCCTCTGCACACGCACTCACCGCCTTCACGTGGCTGGCCTGCGTCTTCCTGAGGCCTTTCTTGTGCTTCCTGGCAAAGTGCATGTTCCTCGGGAACTTGGGGTTGACCCCCTTAAGAGATTCGTATCTTTGTGACTGGGGCGGTGGGGGTGGGAGTGGGTGTTTTTTAGTGCCACTTTGGTGTCATTTTGGGATTGTTTGTGTGTGGTGGGATTCTTGGACTGGGCCACATCTGAACCCGAGGCTCCCAGTGTAGGGAGCTTGACTCTAGCCCTGGCACTTCCCACCAGCCGTGTAGATCATTGTGGTTTCCTGCAAAGTGAAGAATTTGTAGCCACTGTACCTAGAGATAAACACTAGGCACATTCTGGGTCTCCCTGTTGTTTTCAAGGACTTTGGAGAGTATATCCATATATTTAAAAAACTTAAAAATTGAAGTCAAGTTTGAGGTGCAGCTCATGATTTTATGGAAGTTCGAGGGCCAGTGACCTCTGTAAAGTCCCCTTCAGTGCTGACCTTCTGACTGCTTCAGTCTCTAAGCTCAACTTGTCCCCTAACCCACCTGGGTAGCTGGCCCCATTTCTCCATGCTGGCAGGTAAGCGGGCTTACAGTGGGTGGGTCATTGCCAGCATACAGCGCTGTAAGGTAAGTGTGGCTGACAAGAGACCCTGTGGAATCCACCTTAAAAAAGAAGAACCATTTATATGTAGTCTTAGGTACTTGTATTTAGAAATTCTCGACAAACTTCTTTTTGAATTGAGGCAAAGTGTTCTAATTAGCTTAAACGAGGCCTTACTGTAGTGAGTTTAGCACCTGTGGCATGGCATCTGTGTCTGTCAGTGAACCTCTTAACCTTGCAAGACCGTGAAAGTTAGACACGGTCTAAGACAAAACTGTTGGAAAGGCACCCCCCCCCCCCCCAGCTACCATCTTCCTCTCCGCCTTCCCGAGGATTCTGTTTCTAATATTGCAGACCTGATTACTGTCTATATCACTTACTCCCATCTGTGGTGAATCACAGATAATTACATGGTAAAGACTCAGTTCTCTCCCTCACAGTTCGTTCTAGAAGCTCTTAATTATTGGTAGGTTGCCAGTGTGTGTTTGTCTAAAGTTCTGTCACTTAATAAATAGATCTATGTACTCTTGTGGGCTCGGGGGCAAGTAGACGTGCTCACGATCACACCCCTGCTGTGTGCCTCTCCTCAGTTAAAAGCACAGCTGTTTCCTGAGGAAGAATAATGCTCTGATGAAATTAGCAAGAACAGAAATTGCCAATTTTAAAATGAAAGATATTAAACATCCTCACAGGATTCCTTGTAGAAAATCTTAACAACTCTGGATTTCAGCATTTTCTGCTCAGCTTCGGGGGGTGGGGGAAGCTAACGTGATCGAATTAAAATCACACAACTGTCAGCATTCAAGGCAGACAGTTCACATTGACAAGAACAATTGCCTTTGTGGTGGTGGTGTGTAATAAGGCCCTAATGCATGCACAGGGGAGTCTGAGGCTTCACTTCTGCATTTAGAACACGGGTATTGGCTGACACCTCTCTTTGTCATGAAGTGAGACTGGTAGTCTGTTTGTTAAAGATAAGCTTGTGAAAAGCATAGATCCTGTCCGAGGTGTCTCCCGACCGTGTGGCTTTTCCATTTCACCTAAGTATAATTTCTAAGTATGGGATCTTCATTTGTGGATTTATCTGTCCCATTTCTATAAGATACAGAAAATTTTCTAAAAGTAGCTGAATTTTTGAGAGTTAGACTCCCTACCCCATTTAGGGGAGGGTGAGACAGAGTCTCATGCTGTAGGCTGTTAGGAAACTCTCTGTGTATCCCAGGATAGCCTCAGACTCAGAGCAGTCCTCTCTCTTGCCTCAGCCCCCGATTGCTGGAGTTATAGGTGTGAATATGACAAGACTTTAAAGTCAAGAAAATATGAGGTAGAGTTCTTCAGTTTACTTTGAAAGCACACTCTTGAGGTGTATCCTTTCTCTTGAGAATTCTGATAAAACGTTTTGTAGTGCACAGTTTCATGGCTGACTCACTTTTAAATCACGTGGAAAGTGGGGTCATTATTTTTAGTCCTGTCGAGCTTGGCTGAGGATATCATATATGATCTTGAAAACTGATATAAGATATACAGCCCCTCTATTTCTACCCAACTTCTGTTGTTTTGGGAAACTTTTAATATTTTTCTTTTTGAGATTAAAATTAGTAGATCAGCACATACATTTATGGCCATTTTTCATGATCCTAACTTTTAGCTCTGTGTATACAAAAGGAATGATGGAAACAAGCTTTCTAAGCTCAGTCTGACTTAACAGAGAAAGGGAAATGTGTTTCTTAAAGAATCACAGACCAAAAGTAGAACATTTGGACCAAAGAATAGCTCAGCTGAAAAACACGATTTTCAAGTACTGTGGCAATTCTCTAAAAATCTTTGCTATTGATGGTTTTATTTTAAAGTTATACTTTATATGGTCTCATGATGCCTCACACATGGCCAACAGATAGCATTTGCTGTATTATTAGAAATAGAAATGAGAAATCACTCATTTCTCATGTCATATATCTTCTGACATTTCCCTGATAAACTATCTTGCCTGAAGGCATCCTATCTGAAGTGGAGGACACATTTGTGTTCTGACAATTTCTTTCTGAAAGGTTGTGTGATTATCACAGCCTCCATTGGAAATAGTCTGTAGGTATTTAAAATAGCTTTTATTCTCTTATATGGAACATTACAGTAAGCCGCCAGCCCCGCCCTCATGATGTGTGGTTAGTTTCCTATCTGCTAAAGAAGTGAAGTTTTAACTCCTAAGCTTTTAGACAGAAAGCATCTGGGGGGGGGGGGGGAGACAGCACGGGAATGGACTTACATTCTCTAAAGCCTAAATGAAGAAAGTTGACTCATTAAGCAGAAATTTGTGTTCTTTCTTGCACAAAATGAGTGATTGTTTTGCCTTTAGCATATGTTTCTCCCTTTTACTTAGTACTGGGGACCAAACCCAGAGCCTTGCATGTACATGCTAGACTGGTGTTTTTCTACGGAGCTACGTCCCCCAGCCCTTCGTCACAGCACATTTTATCCCCTTGTTATAATAGAAGACAGACATACTGACACACATCTCATCCTTTGTTCTCTGCTTTGTCTGTCAGTGTGGCCGTCACCAGGTCCAGAGATGTGCCTTCTTTTGGACCTCCCATCCCTAAAGGGGTCACTTTCCCCAAGTCAAACGTGTTCAGGGACTTCCTTTTGGCCAAAGTGATTAATGCAGAAAATGCTGCTCATAAATCAGAAAAGTTCCGGGCCATGGCAACAAGGACCCGCCAGGAATACCTGAAAGATTTGGCAGAAAAGAATGTCACCAACACACCTATCGACCCTTCCGGCAAGTTCCCGTTCATTTCTCTGGCCTCCAAGAAGAAGGAAAAGTCCAAGCCTTATCCAGGAGCTGAGCTCAGTAGCATGGGGGCCATTGTGTGGGCAGTCCGGGCCAAAGACTACAACAAGGCCATGGAATTCGACTGCCTCCTTGGCATCTCCAACGAGTTCATCGTCCTCATCGAGCAGGAAACAAAGAGCGTGGCTTTCAATTGTTCCTGCAGAGATGTGATAGGGTGGACATCCAGCGACACCAGCCTCAAAATCTTCTATGAGCGGGGAGAGTGTGTGTCAGTGGAGAGCTTCATTAGCAGTGAAGATATTAAAGAAATTGTCAAAAGGCTGCAGGTGAGACTTTCTTCTTCTGTTTCAATTCTCACTCCTGAAGTTTCCAGGACAGGAAAGCCAGGGCATGGAACCTTGTGTTGGCTACTCTGGCAATCCCTTGATGATGTGTGAAGCAACACTATTTATCTGACGCTCATGCTTTCCATCATTTGTTGAAAAAAGTAGCAGCACCAGGAGAGAGGACACATTGGCTAGGGGTTTATGAAGGGAACTCACCTCACGTGACCAGATCTCACTGTGCTGGTGACTGGTGTTGCTGTAGCTAGGAGAAAGCTGTTTGCGTATCTGCTGTCTTGGATTTTTTTTTATGAATAGTTGAATGCAGAGTATAGACTCTCTTTGCTGCCAGCTCTCTCCGAGTCTCTCCGAGGTTTCCCTGTAACTTTAGGAAAGCCATTGAGCCCTTCAGGGGCAGCCAGTGTGTTGATTTTGCCTACTGACTAGAGACTAGTGAAGGGGAATAGCTAGCCCACCCTTCGGGTGCCTAGAGGGTGTTCAAGAATAACCCAAGGCAGCATTTTCCCAGTTCTGAGTCTACAGCACTTAACTCCAGTCACTCTCATTTCCTGTCTAGTTTGTTTCAAAAGGTTGTGAATCGGTGGAAATGACTCTGCGAAGAAATGGGCTAGGACAGCTTGGCTTCCATGTCAACTATGAGGGCATCGTGGCGGATGTAGAGCCCTACGGCTATGCCTGGCAAGCAGGTCTGAGGCAGGGCAGCCGCCTGGTGGAGATCTGCAAGGTGGCGGTGGCCACCCTGAGCCATGAGCAGATGATTGATCTCTTGAGAACATCCGTCACAGTGAAAGTTGTCATCATCCCTCCCCATGACGACTGCACCCCAAGGAGGTAGGTCTGAGTTGGCATCTGAGGTCAGGGTTGCTGTGCCACGTAGAACGTCTCTTGATAGGCAGGGTAGCCAGAGAGAAGTTGACCTCTTGTGAGGCTGACTGTTTCTACATGGAAATCTAACACAGGACGCAGCTCCGTTTCAGCAAGTGGCAGTAGCAACTAGAGTGACTAGCTGGTGCCAGTCTAGGATGTGCATCTCTGAGCTACGAAAATTGCTGCTCCAGACAAAATGTCTGTAGTCAGGAAACACGGAGCACATCAGACTTTTTTCTTGCATGTCCATGGCGATCACACTGTCCTCACTCCCATTTATCCCATTGCTGTCCAAAGTTCAGCTGTTGTTTTAAGCCCTCCAGTCTGGACCTAGAGAGCTGAACTCAACTTCCAGGCTCTTTCCTGGCAGCATCTGTGGGGCCAGGAACGGGCTTCGGATGAATCAGCCCTCCACTTGATGCTTTAGCGGCTTGTCTGCAGCCTTCTAGAGGGAGGACCCGGGAGCGCCTGCCTGCTCCACCCTGCCAACCAAGCCCGCGACACTGTCGAAAACTTGCCTGCTTTGCTTCTGGGGAAGCTGCTCCATGGGATAATTTGATCAACTGTTTTTCTCCTTCAGGCTCGTACATGTTATTTTTGTTAGTTTAGAAACATAATCTGTTATTTATTTTTAGCCACCATTTTCTAAGAACTTCTCCTAAGATTTGGCAGTTAATTCTTAGACCTTTTAAAGCCAAAATATAAGCCTGACATCATGGTGCACACCTTTAACCTCAGCACTCAGGAGGCAGAGGCAGACAGATCTCTGTGAGTTTGAGCCCAGCCTGGTCTACAGAGGGAGTTCCAGAACACCTAGGGCTATGTAGAGAAACCCTGTCTTGAAAAAAAAAAAAAATAGATAGCAAAATAATTAAATAAATATGGCAAAACATAGCTCTTATTTACCCCCTAAAATGACCAGTCCTGTGTCTGAGCTCTCATGGATTTATGATTGGCAGATGGTAGCATATAAACTATTACAATGGGTTATTTGTGCTCCTTAAAGACTAAGTGGACTTCAGTTAAAATCGGTCTTTGCTCAGAATAGTCTTTCTTTATGCCACATAACAGTTAGGCAGCTAGGGGACTGTGTGCCTGTATCCACTTATAATGGAGCCCTTTGGTCTGAACAGTTAAGAAGCACTGTCTCCTAGCTGTCTGAATTTCCCAAGAAACCAAAGTATGTATCTGCATAACTTGTTAGTTCAGCAAGGGGGTGCGGGGGGGGGGGGGGGGCTCTGAAATCATCCTACATACATTCCCTGTCCTGGATAGCACAGATTGCTGAACCCTGTCCGTCATTCTGAATTCTCCAAGTCCCCTGTCATGTATGTTAAACATTCTGCTGAGCTGGTACAGCAGGACACATGGAGACTCAGAGGGCAGTTGGGCTCTTATCTAGAACATTCTATAAATGCCCTACACTGCTCTGCTGTCCTTTGATCTCCCTAAACAGGAGATAGTATGTGTAAGCAGGAAACCAGGCTCTTTGATTCACGGACATGCTGGTTCTGCTCTTTTATCTAGGCTCCAGGTTTGATTGGGGAATTGAGAGGAAATAGTGGATGTAAGGAGGGTGGAGATAATGGAGCTGCCTCACTGCACCGAAACTGAGTAACCATTACTAGGGAGACGGGCCTGTGGTGAGGGATGGTGTACTGGCAGTGCTCTTCTAGACTGGGCTTATCATCCTTGGAGTGTCAGGAAATATCATTGGCTGAATTTTTACTTCAGTGTTCCAGGCCTTGGGGGGGGGGGGACGGGACACACGACACTGTGACATGAATTAATGCATTTAATTCTTTTAGCAAACCTATGACCATTATTCATGTTTTTAAGAAACCAAATAGGGTCAGTGTGATGGCTTGTGAGGCCAATCACTTCCCACCTAGTCTGATGACCTCAGGTTGATCCCTGGGTCCCACGTGGTGGAAAGAGATCCCACCTTGACAAACATGCACAGTGACATACCCCATAGTACATAAACAATCAAAGAAATGGTAGTCTTACCAAAAAAAGTCACTAAGGAACTTCTCAAGCTCCTCTGGCATCAGGATCCAGGGTGTAAGCGCTGCTCTGTAGGTTGGCACTGACCCTTGCCCTGTATGTTAGTATAAGTCATGGATGTTCTGGTGAATGTGTGCAGTTCCTGGTTAGTGGTATCACGTTTCCCACTGGCCTCTTTGAAGCTACCACCATGATACCTGTAAAGGCAGAGTTGGGCTAGATGGGACAGCGTGTTCTGAAATCAGTGCAGGCGACTCCCACACACCCGAGTGAAGGAGCCACATCTGTCTTCCAGTGGAAGACACACCCCCCATCCTCTTGAAGCTCACACTGCTGCCCACACATGTTGTCAGGTGCTGAGCCAGGAAGCTGGGTGAGGGCTAAGCGCTAAGCCATAGCCCTCACCACCCCTCTGTGCAGATGGGAAATTGTGCACTGTGCAGATGCCGTCGGAGGCCTGCAGAACTGCTCACTTCTGCAGAAGTGGCTTCCAAGGGAACAGTGAAGCATTAACACCTTGCTGGCTTCTCTCTTCTCCTCCGCGCTTCTCACTCCCACTGCTGTTTTCCTAGCAACTAACTCCTCTGTACTCTGAGCAGTCCCTCTACTCCTCTTGGTCAGCCTTCTTGTTAGGGTTCTAGGGTGAGGTAGGACAGTCCTCCTGAAAGCTCGCTACCCACTGCTGTTTGGTCTTGTGGTCGCCAGGACCTTGAAAACATCAGCAGCAGCCATGCAGTGACCATATGTCAGGCAGACCTTGAGTGTGTGAGCACATTCATTGTGAAGGGCAGCTTTTCAAAAATGGAAGTTATGTTTAAGCAACAAATATAAAATTAAGGGCCCTTTCTTTATTAGAAAACAGGCAGACCTCTCCATGAACTGCTTCCAAACTGCAGTTTGTTTAAGAGAAGGGACATAAAGCAAAGCCAAATTTCTGAGCTCCTGCTATGTGCCTGCAGGGTTTTGTTTCATTTCTTCAGTGTTCTTATGGCTCCTTCATCTTTTAATAAAATGGTGAGATGGATGAGAGGTGTGGGTGCTACCCACAGAGAAACCAGATAGCCAAGAGGACCGCACAGTGAGAGCAGTTCTGAGGGCCTGTCAGAGACCCTTCCTGAGTATCTTCATCCATCCCCACTCCCACTGGTGAAAAGGCCCCTCACTTCCGTCACATCTCCAGTGTCTGTGACCGCTGAGACCCAGCTCGTCCACTTGATAAAGAGTAGCTGGCTAGCAGGTTAGATGAGGTGTTCCGGGAGTGCAGCTTGATTCTACAGGGTGCTACTCTGCAATCAGGGGCCATTCAAGAGCTAAAGACAGTTACATAAAAAGACCAAATTATCTTTAGTACTATTATTTTTCTTGTGGGAGATTTGAGAGTCAAATTATCTTTTAAATAGGAATGGGTTGCAAAGTGTTTTCTTGCTTTGAAAGTGAGAGCATGCTGCCTTTGAGCTAGAACTTGTCTGCTCCAAATCTCATCCTCTAAATGAGCTCCCATTGAAAGGAGTTGCCTGTTTCTTTGGAGCCAAAGTCACAGCTTCTAGGGACCAAGCTGTTTACAAACATTAGGCTTTTTAAAATTAGGTTTCAGTTGGCCCTTTTGGTCACATTTAGCCATGAAACAGTAATGCCTGCTGACAGCTCCCGTGGGGTTTACAAAAGATGCTGCTCCTTTTTGTCATAGGCTGTGCTTTGAGTGAGATGTGATTCATTGTGGGTGAGGATGTCTGGGAGTTAGAGTGCTGTTCTCTAGTTAGGAACTAGAGTAAGATGAGCCCGCAGGTACACTGATTCTGTTCATTAAGACCTGTTCTGCCTCCTGTGGCTGTGCAAAGCTCTCTGGGCCTCTGTGCTCCATAATGCTAGGGTAGTGCAGTATAGCACCTTCATCATGGAGTTGCTGTAGTTTGGCTAAATTAGCACCCATCCCGCTTCCTGTATTCTGTCTTATAGTTATAGTCACCACCACATTTTACTGGAGGAGACCACAGAAAGCTTTTTATGACTATGTACACATGGCATTAAAGCCAGCCATTAGCTTTGTCCTTCAGAGTACTGCCCACCCTTGATTTCATCCGTCATTCTTAGAGTTTGCAGAAACAGGTAAGAGACCAGAAAGCCAGTGAGGTGTTCCCTTGCCATGAAGGCAGTAGGGAATGGCAGGTGGCTGCAGTTTGGTTTCTTGCAAACTGCATGAGATTCAGAAGAACATAAAATACCTCAGTACTTTTTCAGTGTTAACTCTATGTTAAAATGATATGATTTTGGGTAAAACAAAGCATCTTAAATCAGTTGCACCAATTTTGTTTTACTTTCTAAAATTAAACTTCTAACTGTGCCTCACCCATGCAGCTCACCCCGCTTGCCTTGGGCTACAGTATCTCCAAAGTTCCTCATGAGTGACTCTTCACAGCTGCTCTGTTCACCCTCCCTTCCAAGTCTTCCCTCCTGTTTCCCAGTCCTTGTGGTCCCTGTATAAAAGGAAATCATTCTGTTCAACAGTGAATTCTGGTGCATGGGTTAATATTGCAGTAGGGATAGATTTTGTCTGCTTGGTTAATGACAGACAGAATCTCCTCTCATTGCTTAGATATGAAGAATGGAGCGTGGGTTCCCAGCTTCCTGAGGACTGAGGTTTCAGGTAGAGCAGAAGTGGCGGGATGTGTGTCTCTGGCTGTTGATGTCACCCAGGAAGGGAGATGCCTTCCTTTGGAAAGGAATGAAGTCTGGTTTCAGATTGTCTTGGTCTTCCCAAGGGATTTAATAATGGTTGCATTTCTGTAATTGGTTTCTCCCTGCTAAGCTAAATTTGCCTCTCTGCTTGGGTTTGGGATCTTTCCCAACTTAATTTCTTGGCTCTTGGGATCCCCCTCACTTGGACCTGCCCTCTTTGGTCCCCAGTTGCACTTCCCAGCAAAGTTTGCAGAGCTGCTTGTTGTCTGCCCTGAGCTGCCTGCTCTGGGGTCCTTCCAGCTGCCTTTCCTCCTCAGTTCTCCATACTCCCACCTGACCTGGGCTCCGGGTGCTTATGGACTCCTCATTCTTAGACGCCATACTTGGCACTAAGTAAAGGAAAATGCTTGTGTGATTCTTCTGGGGTCCTAGGTTGGAAAAGGAAAATTGCAAGACCCAAAGATTGAAAGAGGTTTCTGTAGCTGGAAGTTTTCTCCAGTCCTACCCACGCCCACAGCCGCTCAGACCCAAATAAACACACAGAGGCTTATATTATTTTTAAACTACATGGCCTAATAGCTCAGGCTTCTCGTTAGCTAGCTCTTACATCTTAAATTAACCCATTTCTATAAATCTATATTTTGCCACATGGCTTGTGCCTTACTGGTACTTTACATCTTGCTTCTCCTGGTGGCGGCTAGCAGCACCTCCTCTGCTGTCTTTCTCCTCCTCTCTCTCTAGTTGGAATGTCCCACCTAACCTTATTCTGCCTCACTATTGGCCAAACAGCTTCATTTATCAACCAATCAGAGCAACACACATTCACAGCATACAGAGTGACATTCCACAGCAGGTTTCTAGAATGTTAATGCAGTGTGTCTTCACCAACATGTTAAGACAGTATTCATTGTTTTGTTTTGTTTTTTCCTGGTCTTTCCTTTTAACAGGAGCTGCTCAGAAACCTACCGCATGCCAGTGATGGAGTACAAGATGAATGAAGGTGTTTCCTATGAGTTCAAGTTTCCCTTCAGGAATAATAACAAATGGCAGCGGAATGCCAGCAAGGGTGCTCATTCACCCCAGGTTCCATCCCAGCTGCAGAGTCCCATGACAGCACGGCTGAATACTGGGAAGGGAGATGGGAAAATGCCCCCTCCAGAAAGAGCTGCCAACATCCCTAGAAGCATTTCCAGTGATGGGCGCCCACTGGAAAGGAGGTGAGTGCCCTCTCCAAGGCCACTTTGCTCTAGTTGAAATAACACCAAATTCGTAAGAGTTACTGAAATGTCCTTGAGTGTCTTCCAAAGCATGGGAGCTTTCCCAACAGAGGATCCAGCTACCTGCAGTGGGATTTGTATGTGCTTTGCTCTTTAATTTCTGTGTGATTATCAACAGAAATCATCACCCTCTATGTAGTGGCCAATTGGATTAAAACTTAGATCACTTAGATCCTTGAGGTGACAATGACTGTATTATTTTCAACAGTTTTCATTGTTTGAGGCAACTTATAGAAGTAATGGAATGCAAGGTTTTGATTGGATATCTTTGTTTCTGTCATTTTATTTGAAAAGAATTTTGAGAGGAGAAATTCATCTTAGTTAGGATCCTATTACTGTGAAGAGACACTGTGACCACAGCAACCATTATAAAGGAAAACATTTAATTGAGGCTGGGTTACAATTCAGGGGTTTAGTCCATTATTGTCATGGTGGCATGCAGGCAGACATGGAGCCCAGGGCTCTACATCTGGATCAGCAGCAGGAAGAGAAAGCTACACTGGGCCTGGCTTGAGCTTCGGAAACCTCAAAGCCCACCCCCCAGTGACATACTTCCTCCAACAAGGCCATACTTCCTAATAGTGCCACTCCTTATTGGCCTTTGGGGGCCTTTTTCATTCAGATCCCTGCAAAACTCAAATAGTGCAGTAGATTTCCTGTGACTTAGGGAGGTAGAGGAAAGCACACGGGAAGAGCTAAGACAGTGATGTAACACTTAGGCAAACAAGCAAAGGGACAAGGATGGAGGTTCTGGAATGTGAGGAACTGAAAGTCATAGTAGACCCCCACAAAAACTGAGTCTGCCTTCCTTGGTGAGCAGCTGTGGCGTTTATCCATCATTCTGTGAACTGTACCACCTCAGACTGGAGCCTCAACCTCGTATTAAGCTGCATCAGGTTCTCAGATGTAAATAACAATTGGATCTAAAGTTTCAAGTCATTGTTCTGCAGATGATGAATGCCTTGGAGATGGTTTCTGTCTGCTACTTGCTAGAAGTTTCTTTTCTTCCCATTCACGGCCATTTTCTTCTCACACTGCTCATAATGCCCACACCCCTGATGTTTCTGTGGAAGCCTTTGGAGCTGGGGTGTTGTTTGTGGTGGGTAGAAGTGTTCCTGTGACAGAGCCTTCTCCTGCAAGGACAGGGTGCCATGGCCAGTGCCCCTAGTCATCAATCTACTTCAGGAGCACTTGAAAGTGGAGGCTTGTCTGTGGAGTCCTGCATTATAGTCTAGCTTTGAGTTTGTATAACATCATCATTTAGCTGTCCTGGGATCCTAAAGTACCCCACAGAAACGGTTTATAAAAGCACACACACAAAAAACTGGTCTCTTTCAAATCCTTCATTGGTTACTGACGATTTATGTCCAGTACCTTGCTGTTTATCCCAGTAAAGGGCTCCTCACCCATAGCCACTCCACCCTATCTGGACTCCTCCTGCTATCATTATCTTTGAGAAGGAAAAGCCTCCAAGAGATCTCTGAATAAATTCTTTGTTTTACTCACTCGAAAATTGGCTCTTCCTGAGGAGAGTGTTAATGTAATTCATGGTTTGGCTCCTGTTTTGAAAGATGAACCCGGGAAGTCATTGTTTAAAGGGCTCACTTTCTCCTGCCGGCCCCCTTTTCTTCTTCTGCAGAACAACCCAGAGGCTTTCACAGGTGGTCATTTGAGTCCTTTCCTTTCACAGTATTCCACATGATGAAATAGTAGAATGTGTTCTGATTCCATGTTGAATTGAATCTGCAGCAGAAGCTAAAACTTGTAAGAGTTCAGAAAGCTGACATGAGGAGGTAGAAGCACTATTTGTGGCTAATACTTCAGTGATGACTTAGTCTGGGTTCTATTGCTGTGACAAACACCATGACCAAGAGTAACTTGGGGATGAAAGGTTGATTTTATCTTAAAACTCTCAGGACACAGTTCATCCTGAGGGAAGTCAGCAGGAACCTGGAGGCAGGAGCTGAGGCAGAGGCCATGGAGGGGTGCTGCTTACTGGTTTGCTCCTCATGACTTGTTCGGCCTGCATTCTTACAGAACCCAGGACCATGAGCCCAGGGAGGTCTGAAGACCACAGGAGGGGCCTGTGCTTCTTTGGACTATAGGGGTGGAAGGGACAGAAGTGAGGCTATCATTGGTTTGGGGAATACTGAACCCTACTCACTGCCCTTTCTGTATCATGTATCATATTTAGTAGTGTTCTCTGAGAACCCTACTAAAATCCCAGATTCTAGGGTATCTTGTGAAATCTCACCCCTATATTTTCTGTCTATTAGAATGGTTGGATTGTCTCCACTTTGGAATGTATGGTAGTATTCTATTATAAACCATGGTTGTCAATTCCCAGGCTTTCACTTCAAGCCCCAACCCTCATGGCAGTTACATTTGGAGTGAGGTCATTTATGAATATGAGATGACCTTTAAGGAGTCATATGTAGTCTACACGAATGCTTTGATGCAGAACCTTGAGCTTGCTTTACAGTCATTTGGGTCTGTTCCTTCTGCCCCAGAAAGTTGTGCTTAGACCAACTGTGGAGAAACCAGTTCTCTTGAAGCAGAAGCCAGCAGCAATCTTCAATGTCCTTTCCTGCACGTCACAAGCCTGCTTGCCTTGCTTGGGTCCAGCACAGTCCTTTTTGGATAAAAATAGTCATTTACTACTTACAGAACCTATTTCATGGTTTGCAGAACCACAGACTCGAAGATAGTTCTTTAAATTTATGGGATGGATTATTTTCTTTTAATACTAAGGCCATAGTCTATGTAACAATAACATACATTGGTATTTGGGATTCTTAGCAAGAATTTTCAACTGGATAGGGCTCTTTGTACATTGTTGGGAGAAACCAGTGTGTTAGAGGCTATAGTTCATTTGCCATTTGAGGTCTGATCTGTTTGGTTTGAATGTGAGAATTTATGCTCCCCAGGTGTCCTTCTGATTACAGAATTTTATAGTGTTTGTGGAGTGTATCTGTTAACAGAGTAATATTTATTTAGCAGGAATAGGTAACATGAAACAACTGTGGTTTGGGCTTCAGGTTTATCTAGCATTTAAGGGTGGGACTGGAGTAAAAACAGCTCCTAGATTTGCTACATTGCTGAGTTTAAGCATATCAGGATCGGTCATAATTCTCTAGATCTGAGTTAATGTACTCAAAATCTAATCATTTCAAGGGCTTTGGATAAGTAGCAGTCATCTTAGTATGTGAACGAGTTTTTCATTCTGCTTGTTAATCTTACTGTCTGGATTCGCTCTCCTTGGGCCATGGATGTACTGACACCCTCTCCCTGGATCACGGTTGCTCGAGTAGACACAGGATCTTCGCATCGCAGAATGTGGAGCTTTCTTGGGGCTCCTCTGGCCAGGTCCGTGTTCCCACCCATGTTCTCACAGCCATGGGACACCATCAGACCTAGCTTATTAGCCAGCATTTGCCATCCCTCTTAAAAATGTTTCCATGTTGCTATGGTTGGGGGTGTGCCCCCCTAGGTCCACATGCAAAGGGTTGGTCCCCAGGTGCTACTGTTGGGAGGTACCATGAACCTTTAACGTGTGAGACCCAGTGAGCACAGCCTCAAGGACTGTGGTACTCCACCTGTTCCTGCTCCTTCTGTTTCGTGGTCTAGAGTGTGAGCATTCTCTCCAACTCGCACCCCTGCCATCCCATGCCGCACTCACAAGAGACTTAATAATGGGTTCAGTCCTACAATTTTGAACCCCCAAACTGTGAACTCGGAGCTTTTTCTTGTAAGTAGCCTGTTTGAGGTACTTTGTTGTAGTAATTGAAGCTAAGACTCCACTCATTTTCCTAAACCTGATTTATTTTGTTTTTAATCATTGGCCTTTTGCCCCCAATTCCTCCTCCCCCCATTTCTATAAGCCCACGCTGTGCAGCATCTTTACGTTGACATCCACTTCGGGGAGCTCAGTCATCACTGTATGCAGGAAGTCTCTAATGGAAGGGTTTTGTCTTGGCCTCCTTTTCAGTTTCCATATTCATACACCTCTCCGATTGCTGAAAGTCTGCACCCGTGTGTCCGCACCGGCACTCCATACTAAAGGTCCAGTCTGACTTACCCTTCACCCTGCCCCTCCCGTTTCCGCTTCCTCCTTCCCCATCATACCCACCTTGAGGAAGTATGGTATGGTTTGTCCTGTACTCCAGTACGACAGCCTGGCTAGGAGTCGTCCAATTTCCTTATGTTCTCACTTCTGCCCTCCTCCAGTAACCTGCTTCAAGATAACCCCATCTTCTCTTGAGTTCTCAGAAAAGATGGGGGGTGGGGAGTGGGGTAGAGCCAGGAGCTCCACAGCTTGCCTGTGGAAGTCAGAGAACAGTTTTGTAGAGTCTGTTTTCTCCTTCCACCTGAGAACCAAATTCGGGTTGTCAGGTTTGCGTCATAGGGCAGCAAACACCTTTACCCACTGACCGTCTCACCTGCCCTTCCACGTGGTTTTTGAGCTGGGGTCTCTCACTGACTCGGCTGTAGACGGGCTGGCCAGCAATCACTAGGGGTCCCCTGTCCCTGCACGTCCACCACCTCCAGGATCACCAGCACTCCCGGCCACACCTGACTGTTGCATGGTGGGGGATAGAGCTCAGGGCCTCATGCTTGGGAAGCAGGCACCTTACTGTTGGGCCAGCTCCGCAGCCCTTTATTTCTTCCTTTGTGTTTCAGCTTCTTCCTTCTTGGCTTGAGAACTCATGCTTTATGCTACTTTTTAAAAGTCTAAATTGTTGTCAGAAGCCTCCAGTTCTGACGAGCAGCCTCCTGCTGGCAGAGTCATGTGATAAAAATGAAGCTGTGCCTGGAGCCAAGCCTTTACTGACACTCAGGCTTCTGCACAGTCCTCAAGATGAAGTCAGCCTCTCCACCTTGGTTGGTGACACCCTGAAAGTCAGCTGGGCCTTGCTATGTCCCTCTCCCTGTCATACTCTCTCTTGCCCTCTGTCTCCCTCCTGCCTTCACTCCCACCTCTGACCTGTAAGTGACCCTGTTCCTTGGAAGTATCATGTCTCCTCAGTACACAGTCAGGCCCAGCCTGTTCCCTTCAGTTCCTCACAGCTTGGCTCCCATCCGTCTTCTGAAAAGTCACTTTGAAAACTTTTTTTTTCCTGTTTCTGCCTTAATTGCCCCCTTTAGGAATGTTGAGATCATCAGATTTGCTCACAGAATTTGTTATATTAACCTGTCTTGTTCGTCATGATAGTCTAAGAACCAACACACACCGAGACGTCTAATGGGTTCCTGGTGAATAACAGAATGTACACTAATTTGGAAGAAAACAAGAGGGTCTTTTTATAAAAAATCAGATGATAAAGAAAAATGCCAGTTGGTATGTTAAAACTATGGCATTAAGGCTGTGTTTGAATATAACTGCTTTGACTGTTTTTGTTCCATTTAGTAGACTTTTATTTTAAAATATATTCTGATAAAACTTGTCTAAGTTGACTCCATGTGACATACAAGTTCTTGATGACTCTCCTATGTGATTGAACCAGAATTCTGCTGTTGGGGTTGTCTTCAAGATAAAGTAGAAAAGCAGAGACCTGGGTGTGGCTCACCAGCACTGGATACAAGCTTCTCTCCCACACTGCTGCATGGGAGCTAGGGTGTGCTGGCACGTGCTGTGGAACTGGAGCTGATGTGATTTGAAGCTCCACATTCTTAGATGACATTCCAAAGATGGTTGCTATTCAAGCATTCAGAAAATGACATAGCGGCATGGGCTTGGCAAGCCTCCCAGCCCACTTTCCTGTATTCTCCAGAGTAGCCCAGGGAATAAGGGGCAGAGGCCCAGTGTGGTGCCAGGCCCAGGCTCCCGAACTGCCCAGAAGTCCTTCCTCCCTGCACAGCCACCTGTGTGGTGTCAGGCCCAGGCTCCTGAACTGCCCAGAAGTCCTTCCTCCCTGCACAGCCACCTGTGTTATCAGGTGTTCTGCTGTGCAAACTGGGCACTGTGGAGGTGTAGCTGGTGGATCTGTCCTCCACCTTACCTCAGTAACCATGTGTTGGGGCTAGTATGTTCCCAGGAATGATGTGTAGCCTTGACTGACAGGGTCATGGTCAATTCAGGTTGTCTGCTGTGCTGAAAACTAGTGGTCTGGGCACCAGCAGAAGTCATGGGAAATGCTGCAGAATCCATCTGGGCAAATTAAATGGGCCTAAAGGTGATGGGTTGGATTTGGGGAAGAACTGTCAGGTGGCATCCATCACGGAGCCTTTCCCATTGTGGCTTCCAGTGCCCCAGCCTAGCATGCCATCCTGGAGGGCAGCCACTGCTCCCTTACACATGTACATGGCCCTTCTGACTTCTATGACTGACCTGGCTTCCCATGTCAAATGCATTGTCTTCATCAAAGCTTCCTGTCCCCTGGTGCTCCCAACTAGATCTGACTGTTAGTCAGCCTCAGGGACCCTCGCCTCCCTTTCCACTCTCACGTCTTACCTGGGGATTGCCTAAGGTCTGTAGATGACCATTTGCACAACTTGTGTCTTTGCATGAGTCTTCTTGGTTAGTCCTCTCATTAGCCCAGTTGGTTGTGTTTAATCCTGTCTGTGGGTGAGGGCACATAGTGACAGAGAGAAGTTCTGCAAAGCCACAGCTGGTTAGTGGTGAAGCTGAGATTGGCATTGCCCTCTAACTCCAGCGCCTACTTCTCAGCCAGCATGCTGCATGAGTAAAACCCACTACCACTCAATAGAAATTAGCAAAATGAATTGGTGTTCATGTACTGAATGGGCTCCAGGCACATTCACTGGAGTTGAGGTCAGCTTCAGGCCCCTGTGCAGTTACACAGGCAGGCCCCACACTTAAACCAAGTCCATGCTCTGCTATTGTCTTT
Organism: Peromyscus eremicus; assembly: GCF_949786415.1. Lineage (NCBI taxonomy): Eukaryota > Metazoa > Chordata > Mammalia > Rodentia > Cricetidae > Peromyscus > Peromyscus eremicus. The sequence continues at coordinate 80,418,960 of NC_081430.1, forward strand.
GGAATATGGTCTTTGGAAATTTGGAATACTGTTTGAGCAGGGGAACCTATGTTTTCATTATGTGCTGGGTCCCACAAGTTAAGTGACTGGTCCTGTCTACAGTTACTTTTGTTTTTCTTTTCCCTCCTCCGGGATCACCCTTAGATGTGAAATTGATTCTTGTCAAGAGGCCCCCATGGCGTGTGTCCAGCTGTGAATGCCCACAGCTGTGTCTGAGCGTTCTGTCTTGTTTGGAGTGAACCTTGTAGGAGGCCCATGCAAGCAAGATTTCCAGACCGTGGCTGAACAGCTCATGAGCTGAGGTTGGGGCCAGCAGTTGCTCTTCACAGAGCACACAGTAGGAAAGCATGAAAGAGGGTGGTGGGTTGCTTGACTGTGAGCACAGCCTGTGCAGAAGCTACTGGGTAGAAGAGTCATTTTATAACCTTGAATTACTTTAGAGAATTCTTTTTACATCATTCTGGAAGTCCTGGTTGGTATGTATACTGATGAGGACAGATAACTTGGTCCTCTTCCCTGAGTAGATAGCATTTTAATTGCTAAGTTGTGGCAAAATGCTGTGCTTAATTATGGACTCTGGTGTCTAATTTGTCAGTCACAGATGCTGTTTGAAACCCTCTCAGTTGTTTTTACCATCAGTCCATGCTTGCACTTGGGTGACAGAGGGCCTTGTCTCTGTGGATACAGCTAGGCAGTATTGTCACTTTGGAGTAAAAAAGAAGGAAATAGAAGTGTAATTAATCCTAAACACTCAGGAAACCATCGTACCACTAACTACTTAGGCATTGAGAAGTCCTTACTGATGGATTGGTAAATTGTAATTAGTCACTGTCTGGGACAGTAGGTCTTAAGAGTCACTATTGTGCACACTGACTGTAGGCCTGTGGTGATCCATGGGCAATGCTAGCATGGGTTATTATCTATCTGGGACTTAGGTTTGGTAGTTTTCTTCAGTAGAATTTTATCCTTTGAAAATTTCACACGCTGTGTATTTGATCATAGTCATCCCTTCCCTATCCCCATCTCCTCCCAGATCCTCCCCTTAAACTTCATGTCCTCTTTTTTAAATTTTTATTATTTTTAAAGAACCCGTTAAGTTCAGTTTGTGCTTCCAATAGACTTTGGGATGTGAAACTGTTGTTGGTTGTTTTGCTCTTTTGAGAGACCTCAATCCAGCTCCCAAATAAATCACTTGTGGAGGCTTATTCTTAATTATAAATGCCCAGCCTTAGCATGGCTTGTTTCTTGCCAGCTTTTCTTAACTTTAAATTATCCCATCTACCTTTTGCCTCTGGGCTTTTTCTTACTTCTGTATACCTTACTTTTACTCTTACTCTGTGGCTGGCTATGTGGCTGGGTGGCTGGCCCCTAGCATCCTGCTCTCCTTGTTCCCTTGTTCTTTTCTCCTTTCCTCTCAGATTTTTCCTTCTGTTTATTCTCTCTGCCTGCCAGCCCCACCTATCCTTTCTCCTGCCTCACGATTGGCTGTTCAATTCTTCATTAGACCATCGTGTTTTAGACAGGCAAGGTAACACAGCTTCACAGAGTTAAACCAATACAACATAAACAGAAATAACAGGCTTTAAAATAATATTATACAACATGAGACAATCCACTGGAGTGGTGCACCTACCAGGGACCACACCCTTGGAGAAAACTGACTTTCCCTCTCCCAGAAGCCAGCAGCTATCTATGTTTCCTCAGTGTCTTAGTTACTTTTCTTTTGCTGTGAAGAGCTACCATGATGAAGGCAACTTATAAAAGTAAGCATTTGATTAGGGATTGCTTACAGTTTCATCGTGGCAGACAGCATGACATCAAGGAGGGCAAGCATGGAACTGGAGTAGTAGCTGAGAGCTTACCTCTGATCCACAAGCGGGGGGAGGGGGGTTGAAGAGAGGAGAAAGAGAAGAGAGCACTACCTGGTAAAGGCTTGGGCTTTTGAAACCTCAGAGAATACTTACAGTGACACACCTCCTCCTACAAGGCCACCTAATCCTTACCAAACAGTTTCACTAACTGGGGACCAAGTATTTAGACATACGAGCCTGTGGGTGTTATTCTCATTCAAACCAGCACACTCGGTTAGGAGTAGGAGCTTATGAATTTCTCCCCCTCCATGCTAGAATGTTGACTGGCGTGATCTTGTGCAGGTCTTGTATAGGCAACACAGCTGCTGTCAGTTCATAAGTACAGCTATCCTGTTATGTCCAGAAGATACTGTTTCACTCTGTTCTGTTGCTGGAGAATTTCTCTCCAGCTCCCGCCACCAAGTCCCACCAGTCCCAGAGCCCAATTATAAAATAAACACACAGACTCTTACATTATTTAAACTGCTTGGCCATTAGCTCAGGCCTGTTATTGTCTAGCTCTTACTCTTATATTTAGCCCATTTCTATTAATCTTTACTTTGCCACATGGCTCATGGCTTACTGGTACCTTACATCTTCCTTGTCCTGATGGCGGATGGCAGTGTCTCTCTCCCAGCCTTCCACTTCCCAGAATTCTTTTCCTTGTCCCGCCTATACTTCCTGCCTAGCCAATGGCCAATCAGTGATTTATTTACTGACCAATCAGCAACACACTTGACATACAGACCATCCCACAGCACTGTTCCTCCTTCACCTCTGGCTCTTAGACTCTTTCTACCGCCTCTTCTGCAGTGGTCCTTGAGCCTTGAGGAAGGAGTTTGATATAGATGTCCCATTTGTGGCTGAACACTCCACAGTCACCTTTCTCTTCCCTTTGACCAGTTATGAGTTTCTGTGTTAACCACTGCCCACTGCACAGAGAAACTTCTCTGTTGATGTCTGAGAACTGCATTGATCTTTGGGTAGAGGAATAGGAATTTAGAGGGCAGTTTGATACTGTGTCCATTTAGCAAAATAATAGTAGGTTCAGCCCTAGGTCTTTGGCTAGATTATGGTACCAGGCATGTGTTTCTTCCTGTGGAACAGGCCTTAAATTCGGTCAGAAAGTGGTTGGTTACCGCAATAACATTTGCATTATTGCAGTTCACAGACTTTGTAGCTGGAATACTATTGATGGCTTTACCCCAGCAACCAGTGAGAGACCTTGTCTCTAAATATATATATATATGGGTAGTACTTGAGGAACAACACCCAATATTGTGCTCTGGACAGACGGACACAGACACACACACACACACACACACACACACACACACACACACACACACATGATAATTGTTTATTCTTCGTGAGATTATGGATTTCATATTAATTGAAAGGTAGTTAATCTTCATTCTCTAAACCAGTGTGATTATTAACATTCAGTATTTTGGGTTCCTTTAAACAGAACAAAGCAGGAAGAGCTGGATTATTTTAGAGGAGAAGGCTCCGATCTTATCCTAAGTTACTGGAGTAACAGTAACACAGCAGTTCCTACAACAGATGTGCTTAGGCCGTGAGGGCCCAGCACAGGTCAGGGAGGTAGGTCAGTGTGCGGAGAGCCTGGGAGAAGAGCCTTCTACCTTTTCAGAGCGCCGCTTGGGAGTGCCAGGGAGTACCCAGGACAACGCCCAGCAACAGCTAGCCTCTCACTCGGCAGAGCTGGACTGCCGGCACCCAGACAGTCACACCTTCTGCTCCTGAACAGGTCTCTTAGACATTGGCGTGATGGCACCAGAGTCATAGTATTGAAAACAGCAGAGTTGTACATCACAAGGTTAAAGCTGATTCTAAATTTTCTTTGTCCAGCGTTCATGTATTTGGAGACATAAACACACGGAGGTGGCTTTCCTTCAGCTGCTCTGTGTGTGTCCTCTGTGTGTGAACAGTCAGAAAACAAAGCCACCATTGAGTTACATACATGCAGAAGAGAGGTGGAATGAACGCCAGCCTTCTGAAAAGGCTGTTTCTTCTTTTTCTTTTTCTTTTTTTTTTCATTTTGGGCTAACTCCAGTAACCAAATAGAATTTTCTGATACATTTGCCAAGTAAAAGAGCTAATGTTGAGAATGAGATTCAAGTGTTTTAGTTTAATGTATGTTTTGGAGAACAGGCTACATAAAGCAAGTTCTAAAGCCAAAGATAAAAATTCTATCTTAGCTTTGCCTAAGGAGCCATGTGAGTTAGCGTGCCCCTCAGTATGACTCAGCTGCCTAGCTGTCGCACTGGCCCTCACTGGCTCATGACCCACTGCCACCCTGGTTCTCCCATTTTCTTCTGTAACATGTCTTCCTCTGCAGTGACGGGATCAAAGCTGTACAGAATGAAACCATCTGGTCTGTCTGTCAGGTGCACTTGGAAGGCAGATTCCGGGGGAAGAAAGGCAAATGGCGTCAGGCTCCTTTGGATCTGTGCTGTTCCCTAATTCTTACTCAGTTTTCTTGTTTGCAACTTTCCCTTTCCCCTTCCTCCTCCATTCCAGCCCTGGTTATATCTGAGTGGATTATGAGACATCTGAGAGAAATCCTAGGAGAACACAGTATAGGAACATCTATTTCTTGGTACCCAGCTATGTCTTGATCATTCTTTTATCAAAACACAGTCCTAGGGTGGTTAAGAGCACTGGGTGCTCTTTCAGAGGACCTAATTTGGCTCCCAGCACCCACATGGTGGCTCACAATTGTCTGTAACTCCAGTTCCAGGGGATCTGGCACCCTCTTCTAACCTCTATGGGTGCTGCATGCTCAAGGCGCACAGACATACATGCAGGCAAAACACTCATACACATAAAATAAAATAAAGGTGAATCTAAAAACAAAAAAAGTACCCCAGATAGGGTTGAACTAAGTTCCTCTAATCACTAAGCACACAGCTGCCTGCAGACACACCCTGGACCCTAACATGAAGGTCTGTGTGGTGTACCAGAACGGGTGATGACAGAGGCAGATGCCACGGGGGCACAAGTCTTACTCTTGAAGTGGTGGAACACAGAGCAAGTGTCTGAGGGACCCCTGTGAGGACAGTGCTTTCACGCTGTGTATGTATGAAAAACCCTGTGGTGATGAGACGCTGACACCCACCAGGAGCATGGCTTGAGATGGTGGTGGAAACTGCTTAGAGGTGACCTGGCCTGGCTTCCCATCACAGTCCCCAGACACTAGTCTTCTTGTCCTAGTTCACACTTAGATCAGCATCCTCAGTAGATCTCTCCTCCATCTGTGACAGTAATGACTTTCTGCTGTAATATTAGCCCTGTGACTCCATCCCTGTTTCAGCAGTTAAGAAAGCATACTGATTTGGTTATAATTGCTTTTAGCAAATTACAAATTTTAAAAGCCAACACTTTTCAGCCACTCTAGGTCTTCCATAAGTAAGAACCCCTGGCTGGGGCAAGAGTGAGGGGTGGGTAGTAGCTCAGTGATTAATAGTATTTGCTGCTCTTACAAAAGACATAGATTCAGTGGCACACAACCTTTGTAACTCTTAGTTCCAGGAATCCAACATCCTCTTCTGACCTCTGCAGGTACCAGGTATATAAGTGGTTTACCAGTGTTCTAAAGCCAAAATAGTTATACACGTACAATAAAGATAGTAAGGTTCCGCCCTGTGCCATCAAGACAGTGTCGTAGGGAGACAGATAAACACAAGACTGTGGTATGCTCTGAAGGTACACAGAATAGGTACTATGGGGTGTGAAGAGGTTCTGCTCTGTGCATTCAGATGTAATACTGGAAGAGAGGAAGGCATTCTAGATAGACAGCAGATGAGTGAAGGCGTGAGTATGGTGGTACTCTGCATCCTGGCCCACAATCAACCTAATCAGAGCCCAGGACACGGGGACGTGGAGGTGAGAGTGGAATCAGGTCAGATGATTCGGGCCTTGAAGACGGTGGCAGGGTTGGTTTTGGTCTTTGGAGAAGCTCTAGCGGTAGGTTGACATGGCAGAAGAGCGTTGCTAGGAGCTGTTGGAGGGATGGCATGGATGGAGCCTGGAAGTCAGAGACTGTTTGGGTGAAAGAGGTCAGAGGGCAGGCATGTGGAGCCCGGATGTATTTTCAAGACCAGTACCCAGGGTGCTAGGACACAGTCTTTGTGTAGTACGCTAGTGTACGGCATAATTAGGCCAGTTGAATCTGGAAGATCAGAGAGAGAAAGGGAAACATGGTTCCAAGATGCTTAGCTTGATAAAACAAATAGAGGAGGACCATTCCGTTTGTGGCCCAGGGAGAAGACTGTTCCTTTTGAAGAGGCTTGATTTGCATTAGGAGAGGATTAAGGAGCCGCATCTAGAAGACAGCCCGAGAGAACTCAGATGTGCCTTGTAGATAAGTTCAAGTTAGACTCCTAGCAGCTGTCCTGACAGTGTCTCCACTAGAAAAGGATCTTGTTATGGTTCTGTTAGCCCTTCTGCCACCTGCTGAGCGAAGCTCCTTCCCCATCTGGAGACTCACTGTAGGAATGGTTTATTCCATCAGCCAGGTTCTGGCCCAGGGTTTCCACTCTGCTTGGAACTGAATGGCTTTACATTAGAAGTCTGTTGACCATGCCAAACCCACACAGACTGTTTCATTAGTAGAAGGAATCCCTGCCTTCTCTGTGGACAGCAGCTCACACAAAGTGCTGTAGGCTTAGCCAAGAAACCCGGCCTGTTGTGACCTGGGATGAATGACTTAGAACCCACTTCCTCGGCCAGCCCATGGAACCAGTCCACCCTACTGGGGGAGTCCAGACATCTGCAGGCGTTCACTTTTGAAATAAAGTCGCTTTGTTACAAGCCTGGTCACAGTTGTCAGCATACACACAGATATCCCTGTGGCTGCCCTGTTGCCTACAGGAGTAGAGAAGGTTGAGGGAGAATCTGTCTGTCCTGCCCACAGAGTTCAGCCTCTGCCTAGATAGTCAGTTGACCAATATGCCAGGGCCAAGACACAACACATCGTTACTGTGAAAATCCTGCAGATGCAATTCTAGGAAGGTTTTTTTTCCCTGTGGAAATTCTTAGTGTAATGCTACTATCAGCCAAAATTATAAAAACTAATTGTCAGAGCCTGAAGATTGCAAACTTTGAGTAATGAGATAGGAAAACAAAGAGGCACATGAAGAATGTGCTCTTGCAGTGGCCATGGGGAGGGCGGTGTGACAAACTGCAATTAACTGCTGGCTAATTGTCACTGGGGTTCACTTATCCTCTGCTCTGCCACCCTGGACACTGCATAGCATTTCACCTGATTGAATCCTGGCAGCTTTTGGAAGCACTTGTGTTTTCTAGGTCTTTCCCCCTATAATGTTTTAGGGGTTCCACACCCTTCGAGGCAGTTTTCCCGCTGTTCCCTCAGGAGTGGTGTTAGCAGGAGGTTTCTGTTGTGGGCTTCCAGCTGGTTTCATTTCCACTATCTCCATGAGGCTGCTGCCTTTGTGGTGTTCATATGATATCCTCTGCCATGCACTGCTTTGGGGTTTTCTCTCTGGGTTGTTGACTTCGTATTTTGCTTCACACTTGCAGGCTGTCTCCTGGTTCGGACATCTATGTGACAGTCTCATCCATGGCCTTGGCAAGATCCCAGTGCCGTAACTCCCCCAGCAACCTGTCTTCATCCAGTGAGACTGGCTCTGGGGGTGGCACCTACAGACAAAAATCCATGCCCGAAGGGTAAGTATGCCATTTGTCCCCCTTGGAGAGTGGTCCATGGTCAGTGTTCTTCTCCGTGCTCAGATATGGAAAATGATACCCATTCAGACAGGCCTCATAAAGCTCTTCTCTGTGTTCAGACATGGAAAAAGATACCCATTCAGACAGGCCTCGTAAAGCTCCACGCAACCAGCAGAGAAGATGTCCCAAGGGCTAGGTCAAACCACTTCCGAATAAGATGATTAGTCTATAATCGATGCAGCCGTGAGGTCAAATAGCATCAGTTTCTTCATCACACATATCATTTAGTATCACTGGAATATTTCCTCCAAACTGAACTCGGCAGAACATTGCTTGCACTGGAGTTCATATTGCTGCTGATACAGAGAAAATGATAACCACACCCTAAGCTGAAAATTGTCTTGTAAGGTGCCTGAGTTTTGTTGATTTGTTTTTTGTTGTTACATCACACATCAAGTGTGTCTCCAATGAGGCCCTCTAAAATGAGGCGAAGTGTGAGATTCAGCTTTTGTCTAAATCCTAGCTCGACGCCCTAGAAAACAGAACAAAACTTTCAAGTAAAAGGTGGAGGGGCACTGCACCCAATTCTGAAAGCCACTGGAATGCCTGAAGCTTGGAAGTAATGGGCACGGAAGCACAGCATAGCACACACAAGCTGCCTCTGTCCAGAATAAGAACCAAACTGCGTGTTCTCTGGTGGACCTGAGAAAGAACGTGAACCATTCAAAAGACAAATGGTTCTAGTCTACATTTTCCCAAAGACTGATTAACAGATGGGCACTTGATTTGATTACTTTCCTGAGATTTCACCATGTCAGAAATTAGCAAGGTGCTGATAATACCCTCATAGTGGGTGTTTTTTCATTATGACTAGTATTCTGGTTTTATTTATTTATTTGTTTTTTTCTTTTTTTGGTTTTTCAAGACAGGGTTTCTCTATGTAGCTTTGCGCCTTTCCTAGAACTCACTTGGTAGTCCAGGCTGGCCTCGAACTCACAGAGATCTGCCTGGCTCTGCCTCCTGAGTGCTGGGATTAAAGGCGTGCGCCACCACCGCCCGGCTTTATTTTATTTTAATTAAGATTTGTTTGTGTGTGCATACATGTTCTACTTGCATGTATGTATGTGTACTATGTTTATGCCTTTTGCCCTTAGAGGTCAGAACAGGGCATTGGATTCCCTGGAACTAGAGTTATGGATGGTTGTGAGCTGCCATGTGGGTGCTGGGAACCAAACTCAGGTCCTCTGGAAGAGCAGCCAGTGCTGTTAACCACTGAGTCATCCTCCAGTTCTTCTGTTGTTTTTCCTAACCATTGAATATGAATATTTGTTGGTGATGCTAAATGTTTATATTAACAGAAGGTAGGTGATAAAACACTCTAGAACTCTCCTTCTCCACCCTCTTGTCTCCCCAGTGGCCTGTTTGAAGTGCACATATCTTACTGTAATTGCTTCAGTGATGACTAGAAAATAATTTTAGCTCTTCTTGTCAGTCCCTGCAGAGGGATTGTGAGTCACTTATGTTCTGCACCACAAGCCCAACTAATTATTTCCTATTTAAATTAGACTTTAAATGGTATGATTTGCCTTCGCAATGAAGTCAGCATACCTTCATCATTATAGCACTAAAATGTAAATGAGCTAACAATTAAAAAGGTGGGGTTTTTTTCCTGTCTGTGATATACTCTAAATGTGTATCAACAAAGCAAGTGGAGATATTAGTGTTGTAGTTGATGCTACAAACCATGAGCCCCATGTCCTTGGTGCTCCATTTTTGTTAACAAAGTAGTGATTATTTCTTGGGGCATGCAGTAGCTAACCTGTACCCTAGATGGTATTGAGGGGTTTGCGACCTTTTGTGAGCTCACCTTGGATTGCTGATGATACCGCATAATTTCTTTTGCACCTGGGCATGATCTTTTAAAAAATAATAATAATAATGAAGTGTTGCTATTTTGATGTTTGTTTGTTTTTGTTTTGTTTTTCAAAACATGGTTTCTTTGGGTAGCCCTGGCTGGCCTCAAACTCGGGGATCTGCCTGTCTCTCCCTTCCAAGTGCTAGGTTAAAGGCATGATCACTACACTGGTGTGTCTCCTGTTGCCCATGAATGAAGTTTGATCCTGAAGTTACCCTAACCCAGTAAGAGCAGCTGTGTCCAAGTCGATAGTGAAGTGTTAGTGCTCTGCTGGGCACCTGTTAGTGTTAGGCCTGTGTGACGTCATAGCAGTAACCACCATAGAGTGGCTCTCCGTGGACAGTGTGCCATGCTGATGTCCCCCCTCACTTCAGGGGGCCTTGTTTCTGCACCTGGGTGCTGTGAGCCTGTTCGTTCTTCGGTCCTAGGACATTGAGACTATCCTCATCAGTTGAGAGGTGAAACTGAGTAGGGAGATCCGTAGCACCTCTGCTATTTGGTAGGGGAGAAAAGACACCATTCAAACTTCAGATGGGAATCAGAGGTAATGAAAAAGCAACTCAGTTTAAAGACTGTGGGCCAGGGGTGGAGCTCAGTGGTAGAGCTTTTGCTAACAAGTACAAGGCCCTGGATTCAATCCCTAGCAAAGCCAGACGACAACAATAAACAAACGCAGTATCAAGGCTATTCTCCCGTCTTAGAAATGCATTTTGATGCCATCCGTGAGAGCTTTTTTCTAGTTGTCCCTAGTGAGGGATTATACTTGTCTGTGATGGCAGCTAGGAGCAAGTGCCAGCCCATTGTAAGGAAGTTTCTTTGAGAGGTGCCAGCCTCCTGTAAGAAGTAGGCAGCTTGGGTGGCTGCATGCCTAGTCACTGAGTGTGACCTGTGTGAGCCAAGTAATCACTTTAAACTGCTTTCAGATACCACCGGTGGCTCTGACACCAAGTGTCTCTCCAATGAGGCCCTCTAAAGTGAGGCGAAGTGTGAGATTCAACTTTTGTCTAAATCCCTCAAGGACAAGATGTTTGTCTTGGGTTCTTTGACACACATTGCATATGTAAGAAGAGAAATGCTTCTCAAGGCAAAACTTAAAAGTGTCTTAGTAGTTACTTAAATGGACATAGAAAATGGTTCTCCTTTAAATTCAGAGATGGAGAAAGTTACCTTTTGGTTTCTTCTGCTAAAAAAAAGGAAAGCGAGATTGGAATCCATGTCTAACTGGCATCCTTACCCTATTTGGAAAAGCCTTCCTTTAGTGTACATTTAGTACGGGGCTGAAAGGTTGGTGTGAGTGTTCTCACTACTTAGGAGAAAGAAAGCAGATTTGTGAATCTCCTCCTTCCCTGATATTTTTATAAATCAAGGTTTTTCTCGCTTGGACTGCATCCATATAGAAGATGGTTTTTCACAGAAAGCCTTACAAAGGGGCTTCTAACCAAGAACCATTTGCCACAGCAAATGGGAAGATAATTTCTTAAATGTTTGACAGCAGCAAATATTTTTGTATCCTTCTATAATTTCCAAGTCTTTTGCCTAGATTTTGCTACCTATAGCTCTATAATGGAATTGCCATGCTGTGTGTAAAGAGAAGGAGACAGAGTTCAGGGGTTTTGTTTAGTTCTACTGGGTCACCAGTTTCAACTCCACTCCATGTTTTCTCACTCCCAGGGTCCCACCCTTCCCAATATAGCTCTTGCAGGTCCTGGTCACATGTCAGTCATCACAGGCAAAGCACAGGCATCAGTTGATACAGAACCTATAGAGGGCTATCTTATCTATTAAGTTCTTCAGAAGTTCATTAGTTAGTAACTGTCTAAGTTAGGGTTTCTATTGCTGTAAGAGACACCATGACCGTGACAACTCCTATAAAAGAAAACATTTCATTGGAGCTGGCTTACAGTTTCAGAGATTTAGTCCATTATCATCATTGCAGGAAGCATGGAGGCCTGCAAGCATTCATGGTGCTAGAGAAGGAGCCAAGAGTTCTGCATCCGGATCTGCAGGCTCAGGAAGAGAATGCCACACTGGGCCTGGCTCAAGCATCTGAGACCTCAAAGCCCTCCTCTAGTGACACACTCCCTCCAGCAATGCTACACCTACTCCAATACCTATTCCAACTATTCATCCTAATAATGCCACTCCCTATGGGCCTGTGCAGGCCATTTTTATTCATACCACCATAGTAACCATGGAAAATACAGTAAATTTCCTCATTAAATACTTGAATTCTATACTCTGGCCCTTTCTGGTCTCAGAATTTGTATCAACATTTGTGCTGATATTGATAGAGACATAGGATTTCATGTGATTTAGTTAAAACAAATGTTACTTATTTTTTTCAAGGGGAAAATCAAACTGGCTCACTAAATAGCTGCATTTCTTTCCAAAAGTAGTTATTTACATTTTACATGCCAGGTTACCTACTTCCAAATTGCCCTTCCCAATAGCAATTTCAAATTCATATAATTAGAAAGGGGCTTGCACATAATACAAATGGTAGTTGTCTTTGTTTTTCAGATCATAGAGTACATTGCTTAGAAAATGATTGATCCAAGAGTAACTTAATGATTTAGTGCATCATTGAATTAAGAGAAACAACCCCCCGTAGATGTACTGTTTGGAAGATGTATGTGAGGGATTTAAGTGGGCTGATGGTAAATGGCAGTCTGAACTTGAGTGTGTGGCTGGTGAACTTGGGTTACTTACTCTCTGGGCCTCCTGTTAGCAAGCTCCTTGCCCTAGTTAACACTTGATTTCAATAATAAGCATACCTTCCTGAGCAGAGAGATGTGTCTACGTGTACAGACATGCAAGCAGAAACTGGTAATACCTGTCATCAGAACCAGGACTCCACCTGTGGGTAAAGATTCTGATGTGTCTTGCTTTTGTTTGGGAATCACCACAGGTTTGGGGTGAGCCGAAGATCCCCAGCCTCCATCGACAGGCAGAATACTCAGTCAGATATCGGTAGCAGTGGAAAATCCACACCCAGCTGGCAAAGAAGTGAGGACAGCCTTGCCGACCAGATGGGTAAGTAAGCGATTTCTATAAAAGTGCTTTCAAAGCAAGGTGGCCTCCTGATACCATCAAAGCATGGTGTTATAAAGGATACCTTAGTTAGCAAGTGTGCATGAGAACTGATCTCTGCTAGACTAGTGCGCGTGAAGGCAACAGATAAGACCAGGGGCTCTCAGTGACCCAGACTTCAGCCAGAGTGACCAGAGGTTATGTTTAATGGCCAGTCTGCTGAAGCTCCTGTATCCTCAGTACCTCTCTCCCTGCTTGCTCACTTGCTTGGGTTGGTTAGTTCATTGGTTTTGCCTTGTGCCTGGGAAGATTGTTTATTATTGTTAATGTTGACTTTTAAGGAGAAAGACATCTCTGTACAAGTGGGAAGAGATTGGATTCTTGTTTGGTCACATTTGTTTCTTGGTTAGGCACCCTCTCCTGCCTGATGGGCATTTCAAAAAATTCTTTCCCCTCCACTCTTAGGCTGTCAGGTGAGAAAATTTCTTAACGAAACAGCATGATGGATTGAGTTCAGTAGGGGCCCTTGTTCAGGTTTCTAGTGCGTAGCCCTCGGAGGATGTGGAGGAGAAATCCACCCGTCTACAGTGGCACCGTGGATACTGCTCCTGACAGTGAAATTTATCAGACACACCAGAAATGTGATGCCAACCCAATTCATACGTCAGAGACCTGGTTGTGAGCCGTCAGGCTGCCTTGTCATCCTGTGCCTCCATCCCACAGTTCTTTTTCTTTCTTCTGAAAGTATTACCATCCATATGGGATAAAGAGATACATATTTCATGCCTGAAACAACTTTTAAGGCAAAGAAGACCTACCTTATGTTTCTTGAAGGTTGATGGGTTTGTCCTGTGTGAATGACCGTGCCCGGGTAAATACATGAAAGTTGAGGAAGAGAAGTGTGATTCCTGGGTCCCGAAGGCATGCTTTGTTCCACCGTGCTTTGTTATTGAAGTCATCTGTTACTCCTCAGCCTTATCCCACCCACCCCCAACTCGGAAAACCTGAGCATATTCTCTCTGCTTTCCTGCTCCTTACAGAATGTCTGTAATCCCCAATGTTTTGGTACTATTGGGATGGTGACATCACATATGAACAGGCTTCTCTGCAGCATTACCTTAGTGGCTTTCTCTGGCTCCCAGTGCAGACTATGACCAAGGCTGCAGCAAGCCTTTGTATGCCCAGTGCCGTGCTTCCATATCACGGGGAACTGGAAGGTGTCTGAGAACCAGGATAGTTAGAGAGTCTATCATCCACCCACATTCCTCCCCTCGCATGAAGTCCTCTCCAGTCTTCTTCCTCCTGCATCTTCTTCAGTGTAGTGACATCTCACTCTTCACAGCTTACGATGCCAGTGTGGATTTAGATGACTCCTGAGCACACTGGTTCATCCTTCTGGTACAGTATAACTTTAAATCAAACTGATATAGTCAGATGCCCCTAGAGCTGGCCTGGGAAGACTTCACTATACTGTGTGAAATGAAATTGATGGTTTTTCTTCTCTTAACATCTGTTAGCTGGGCACGGTGGATCATACCTTTAATCCCAAACAAGGGCATGGGGGTTAGCTGATTCAGGAGAATGCCATCACTTCAAAGCTCTGTTGGGCTACGTAGTGAGTTCCAGACCAGTGTAGGCTACAGAGTGAGATCCTGTTTCGAAATGCTTTACAATACATATTTTAATTTGGGGATCCAAGCATTGCAGGAGAATAAACCAGCCTTCCCTAATTGGCATATCATAAGGAATCCAGGGCTTGATTGATGTCCAGGCTGCCCAGCCTTTGAAATAAGATTTAGTCATCTGTGAAGATCACACTTAAAAGCTACAGTCAGGTTACAAAATAAAGAAAAGGGGGAAAATATCCTATAATGATGTGGCTGGATGTGGTGGTACACACCTTCAATCCCAGTGCTCAGGAGGCAGAAGCAAGGGGATCTCCATGTGTTCAAGGCCAACCTGGCTAGCCAGGGCTACATAGTAAGACCCTGTTGCAAAATAAAGTGTGTGTGTGTATGTGTGTGTGTGTGTATCCCATAATGTTTCCAGTAAGTTAACCATTTTTTGTTGTTGTTGGTTGCATTCATAACCATCCTCAATTTTATGTGTCCTGTGGGCCTTTGGACATGCCTGGCAGCCATCCTAGGGAAAATACACAAAGAACAAGTTAGATTTTTCCTGGCTCAGTATGTGATGCATAGAGTTGACCTCCCCACACTTGTTGTGGATGTAACTGGTACCTGCTAGGCAGGCTAGGAGGGGTGTTGGAGAAGTCCAGAATTCTTGCTCTTAGCTGTAGGTGGTCAGGGTAGATCACTGCCTCTTGTCTCGGGGACCCCCATCTTGAATGCCAGTATGGCGCCTGAAAGGAAGTGATCATTTGAAGTAAACTAGCTGCTGTGTGTCTGTTCTGTCATGCTCAGCTTACAGTTATAGAGGACCTCAGGGATGCAATTCTTTTGTCCTCCAGCAGCATGAATTCACAGGTAAAATGTTCCCAGAGTATCACGGTAAGTAATGTGTGATTGCATCCATGCTTGTCTAGGGAATGGACGCTGAGCTAGGTTAGCCTCCCTGCAGCGAGTGATTCCTGAGTTTAACTCATGTATTCTGAACTTCCCCCAAAGCAAGTTAGTTCCAAACTTTGCTGCATTGTTCATAGCCTTTGGTTTGGTGGCACTTGGCTATGCTAATGTGTATGGTGTGACATGTTGTCACCAGCTGCAAGCTTTCTCCTTCAGCCACCTAGTTTCTGACATGCTGTCTCTTGTGTAGACTCCTGACAAGCTTGCTGCTGGTGCCCAGAATTGGCTGGTCAGTGAGCTCTGAGAGGTGGGGTGCCAGGCCGTTTCCATGTGGTAGCTGTACGCTATTTAGTGCCTGTACCATAATGTCCTGTGCTGTGTTCCAGAGCCTACATGCCATCTCCCAGCAGTATCAAAGGTACTGCCTGCTTTCCGAGACAGTCCCAGTGGGAGATTAATTCGGCAGGATCCAGTGGTTCACTTGTCTCCAAACAAACAAGGCCATGTAAGTTTACCATAAGCTTAACGAAATAACTGCTTTCCAGCAATGTATCGTGATTCCTGAAATTTGAAAATGACACCCACCTGCTCTACCCCAACTCTGTGTGGCAGAAGGCAAGATATTTTAGACTTGGGGTTTGCACAGCCCAGATTCTGAGTTGCTTTAGTGTAAACTACATTCTGAGGAGTGTATCTGCATCCCCACAGGTCTTTAGGAAGGTTCAAGAATTCAGAAGAAGTCCTAATATTAGAAGGAGAACTGTGCAACAAAGAGGTTTTGCCCCTCAGCATAGCTGGGAGTGGAGTGAGTGAGTGAGGCCAGGTTATGTGATCTGTTATTAAACACAGATCAAAAATTCTTATCCATGTTGTAGCTGCACCTGCAGTTCATTCCCTTTTTTGGGACTGAAGAGTATTCCATTGATGGATGGGGATGGATATATATATATATAATATTTTTAATCTCTTCATGAGTTAGTAGTCCCTTAGCTTGTATCTTCTTTTATCTATTATGATGACTGCTACAAACACTCATGCTTTTATATTTGTGAATATACATTTTTCTCTCTCGAGTCTGCATCAAGAAGGAAATTACAGCGATTTACTGTGGCTACTGCCCAGTTTTCATTCCTAATAATCCTCCCTCTTCTGTCCGCTGTTTGGTTTGGAGGGATTCTTGTGTGTGTAAAGTCCTCACTCTCCTTGCTCTGCATTTCCCTACGGCCAGCGACACTGGGCACCTTGCCTTGTGGTTGTTGATTTTTGTTTTGTTTTGTTTTTTTGTTTTCGAGACAGGGTCTCTCTGTGTAGCTTTGAAGCCTGTCCTGGGACTCACTTGGTAGTCCAGGCTGGCCTCGAACTCACAGAGATCCACCCGTCTCTGCCTCCCGAGTGCTGGAATTAAAGGTGTGCGCCGCCACCGCCCAGCGTGGTTGTTATTTAAGTGTTTTCTTTGCAGAAGCAACTGTTTACATGTCACACCATTTTTAATTCATTAGTTTTGATAAAATCCAGTTTCCATGTCTATTGTCCTAGCTAAGAAACCATGGTGTAACCCATGGTCATGGAGATTTACACCTGCTTTGTCTCAGGGTTCAAAAGTTTAGCTTGTACATTTAGGTCTCTTAAGTTTTTGTTTTTTGTTTTTTTGTTTTTTTGTTTTTTTTTCCCTATGCAGTAAGGATTCAACAACTTCTGGTTTTGGTTTGTTTGTTTGGTTGGTTGGTTGGTTGGTTTGGGGTTTTTTGGCATGTGAATATCCAGTTGTCTCTTCGCCATTTATTAATGAGACCAGTTTCTCCCTGTGGAATTATCTTGGCATCTCTGTGTAGATCTAACTTTCAGCCTCGGTAGGAAAGCTGTCTCCTAAGCAGTTGCTAACTGGGAAAGCACAAGAGTTCAGACTTAGTTCATCTCAGATTCTGCCTGTTAGCTACTGAGGATGGCTTCTAGAGTCACTTGGGAATACCATTTCCTTTCTCTGTTAAGATAATAAAGAAGTCAATGACAGCTTATATTTTCCTGGTTAAAGTCATCTTTATGCCATTGTGTTGTTACGTTGGCCTAAGTGAAATAATGGAAAATGGATTCTCAGAGGACATGTACCGTCTCTGCCAGAACCATGTACCACAGAAGAGTCCATCAGTCTGAGTGCTGTTCCCAGTCACTCTTAACCTTATTTTGACTTGTTATTGGAGCTGTGTAACTAGACACATGCCAGAGTGTCACCCTGTGATCTTTTCTTGGTGTTCAGGGCCCGTCCCCTGCATGTAAGTAACTCTGGCTTCTCTTGTAGTCTGACAACCACTACTCCAGCCACTCCAGCAGCAACACCCTCTCCAGCAACGCATCCAGTGCCCACAGTGACGAGAAGTGGTATGATGGGGACCGCACGGAATCTGAACTCAACAGCTATAACTACCTACAGGGCACCTCTGCTGACAGTGGCATCGATACCACCTCCTATGGCCTCAGCCATGGCAGCACGGCCTCCCTGGGGGCCGCCACTTCGTCACCTCGTTCAGGGCCAGGCAAAGAGAAGGTGGCACCCCTGTGGCACAGCTCCAGCGAAGTGCTGTCCCTGGCAGATCGGACCTTAGAGACTGAGGGCCATGGCATGGACAGGAAAACAGAGTCCTCTCTGAGCCTGGACATCCACAGCAAGAGCCAGGGTGGCTCGAGCCCACTAACCAGGGAGAACAGCACCTTCAGCATAAACGACGCCGCATCCCACACCAGGTAGGTGCCCTCTGAGCCTGCCTGCCCACCCTCCCCACTTTAGTGTGCAGTGATGTCCTCAGGGGCACTGGAGTCGGGTACATTTATTTATAAACACTATATCTTTATATGCTGTTATATTTTATGCCATTTATTTCTCAGCAAAAGAGTTCAGCAATCTTAATGCGATATTTCAAATTGGGAGAAAATTTTGCAGATATATTCATTGTAAAGTTGTTTTTTTTTTTTTAAATTTCCCTAACTACATTCCAGAATTAGAGTTTTCTAATTTTGATTTTCAGCATTGATATATAATGAATATAGAGGGCTACAGATTTTTTTAAGATACTTGAATGTCTTGACTATATTTTTGAAACAAAGTGGTTTTTCCTAAGATGGGCAGCTTTTCCTTAGTGCCCACATCATCTCCCAGCTTCGTGCCCTAGGCCATCGCTTACCCCATGTTTCCCTTGCTGGTTCCTGACAATAACGCATTGATGGTGGAAATGCCCATCACAAAAGCATAGCTGAAGTGCAGCATGCCCTTCCCACAGCGGAAGCACACTTCTCTGGGGTCCTTGCTCATCACTCCACTAAGCAGAGTAAAAGCTGTCCTCCATTTCCTCAAATCCATAGTGCGAGAGGACTGTCTTAGGGAGGAGGCATTCCATTTCTGCTCTACACCTCTACATCTCCGGTCGGTCATTTTTCCTTCTGCCTTTCACTGCCCCTCCTGACAGTGAAGACTAATTTAGCCTTTGAGTTTTCCAAATGACAAGCCCTGTGTATAATTGGCTAGTAAACCCCAGATCCCCCTGGTGGGAAGAGACATCCCCTTTATTTGTACTTAACTGAGTCAATGCAGCACCCAGCTTTCTCATCGGGTCTGT
This sequence comes from Peromyscus eremicus, assembly GCF_949786415.1. Classification (NCBI taxonomy): domain Eukaryota; kingdom Metazoa; phylum Chordata; class Mammalia; order Rodentia; family Cricetidae; genus Peromyscus; species Peromyscus eremicus. The sequence goes on from NC_081430.1 coordinate 80,437,597, forward strand.
TCTTGCTGAGGAAGTTTTTTTGTTGTTGTTGTTTGTTGTTTTGTTTTGTTTTTTTGGTCTATCAAGACAGGGTTTCTCTTGTGTAGCTTTGGAGCCTTTCATGGATCTCGCGCTGTAGACCAGGCTGGCCTCAAACTCACAGAGATCCGCCTGCCTCTGCCTCCCGAGTGCTGGGATTAAAGGCGTGCGCCACCACCACCCAGCTTGCTGAGGAAGTTTTAAGTTTCTCTTCTCTTCAAGGTCGAGGCTGTGTGACTGGATGCATCTCCCAAGCAGTGTCTCTGGTTGTCATCCCTACATTCCAGCTTGATGTTATTTTTGAGACTGTGTTTTAGTTAGGTTTCTCCCTTCTTCCCCTTCCTCTCTCCAAACTCTCTTATGTACTCCTCCCCACTTTCCTTCAAATTCACAACCTCTTTTTCGTTAAGTATTACAGTCATTAAGTCTATACATTATATATGTATAGACATATATATTCCTAAATGTAACCTACTCGTTCCATATAGTGTTACTTGTATGTATGTTCTCATGGCTGACCATTTGACAAGGAGCTGGTGCTCTCTTCCCTGGGGAGGACCCCTCTCCCACTCCCAGCTCTCCTTAATTACCTGTAGTTCTTTGTGTAGGGTTGGGGCCCCATGGGCTTTTCCTCCTGCAGTTTGGCCTGTCTGCTGGTGTCCTCCTTGTTCAGTCCATGTTTGGGCGCTCATGTTGGTGAGACTATATAGCTGTAGCTTCTGATACTACCAGGAGATTTTTAAATGACTGTACTCTGGAAACTCCATGTACCTCGAGCAGCAGTGACCTTGAGAAAGTGGCCTCAGGATCCCATTGTCCTATAGTTCAGGAGCTAAAGTATTTGGCTCAGCAAGAGTAAGGGATGTGTTAGAACAGAAAGGTGGGCCCCAAATGCCCTTAGCAATACAGACAACCTGGTAGAATAGCACCTTGCCGGCTGCTTCTAGTGTGACCCTCCGTTGTATTAGTTAGACTGCTAATGCCCCTCGGCATGGGGCAGAACTGAGTGGTTTCTAGAAACCTAGATTTCGGTTTCATTGATTCTCAGTTGCTCATTTTAGAAGGGGACCTTTTCCTAATGACAGGAATGCACCTGAAGAGAGACTCTGATCCTTGGTCTAACCTGAGGCAGCAGAAAGTGAGCTGAGGAGGGATGGTCTAGAAGGTGTGACCACAGAGCAAGGTTGAGAAGAGCTGGACCCAGGTACCGAACCACAAAATACTGAGGCTGTGCTGGGACAAGCCCAGGGATCTGCACGTGTGTGTACACACACACACACACACACACACACACACACTCACTCATTCACTCACTCACTCACTCACTCACTCACTCACTCACTCACTCACTCACTTTCTCTCTGGAAGCAGGCACCTGGGTTTTCCTTGTGCTGACCAGACCTGCCAAAGCCTCAGGAAGGATTATCTAGACTTTCTGCTTCAGATGGGCTATGTGGAATCATTGAAGTCATTGCTTAGAAATAGCTGTGCTATTGGAAGCCAAACTCACTAGAGAAGAATATGGTCTTTCAGAAGGGCGGCAGGGCTTCCCACCCACCGGAGGCTTGAGTCACCCTGCTTTCTAGACTCCTGGTAAACAGGCATACTTTTTCGGGTCTGTTGGTCTTGGCAGAGTGAGCTGCCTAAGCAGAGCTGAAGCAGCCTCCCCTTTGTAGAGGAAGAGAGGACTAAGCCACAAATGTGCATTGCCGGGGAGCTGAAGTCACAGCAAATTAGAGTGTTTGTGTCCTCTGAAGACAGGAGCAGCAATTAATGTGGAGATCTCTTGACAGTGCATAAAAGAGCTTGTACCTGGGACTTGGTGACAAAATTTAAATTACAGTGATTAAGTTCCCCTCCCTATTTCTGGCTAGGCTGGCCTCCCCTCTGTCCTCCAGTCTCCCTGTTGATGACTGCGCAGGTTTTTTGTGGCACCCTTGAGAACTGCATTAACACAGGTTGATAATTACATGGGGATGTTATATTTGAAAGTCATTAAGAGAAGCCATCCCTACAGATAACTTGCTGTGGGGGTAGAGAATATGCAGCCTAGGTTTTAATTTTTATCTTTTTATAATTGATCTTTCCCTTTTAGGTCTTAAAATGTATCATTCAAAAAAAAAAGATTTATGGTGAACATAGGAGAGATGAAGGTAACACTAACTTTAATATATTTGTTCACAGTTTTTAATACATTCCTAATAGCTGGAATTGTTGGTTTTTCCTTAAGAGTTCTGGCTATGACAGTGGGCAAGGTCAGTATATGGGGTAATGCCTCAGTGAGTGGAAAGTAGCTGTAAAGCCCCAATGTGCTCTGGATCTGCTGCCCTTGAGCACACACCCTACAGAAAGCTTCAAGAGCCCACCTCATCCTTACACATGGTATCCTTGTTAGCAGGCTCTATCACTGACGAAGTGCCCGGTGCAAACAGCACACTGGAGGGAAGATTTACTTCGGGTCATCGTTTCAAGGGTTTCAGTCTGAGAGGTGCTCGGTCCATTGCTGGGGTCCAGGCTAAGGCAGGACACAGCATGGTGGTGGTAGCGGGGATGAGCAGAACCTGCCCCACCTCCTGGTGGCCTAGAAACAGAGAGACAGACACACAAGGCAGCAAGAGCAGCCCTGGGAAACCTGTTTGTCCAACTAGAGTCCCAGCTCCAGTTTTCACCCCCCCAAAAAAAATGCCACTGTGTTGTGAGTCCTCCAGTGGGTCACTCCTTTATTAGCTCAAAGCCCTTGTGAGCTAGTCATTACTTGGTCAACTGGGGACCAAGCCTTTAGCCAGCAGTTCTCAACAAGTGGGTCGTGACCCTTTTGGCAAATCTCTAGCTCCAAAAACTGCTTACATTATGATTCATAGCAGTAGCAAAATGACAGTTATGAAGTAGCAACGACAATAATTTGATGGTTGGGTCCCCACACATGAGGAGCTGTGTTAAAGGGTCCCAGCATTAGGGAGGTGGAGAACCACTGCCTTTAGCACATCAGCCTTTGGGGAGGATCTGTCACACTGAACTCCTGTCACTTCTTTCTATAGTCACTCTTGTTAGTCAGCCATTCTGCTGGCCTCAGAACTCCTTTTGGCTTCCTGGAGCCCCTGAGAGCCTCTAGGCAGTTGGGACCCATTATCTTTAGCGTCACCTCAGAGGACTCCCACCGAGCAGGCCTACCCTGAGCTCCTGTATGCTCAAGTACCACCTGAGCATTTCAGCAGGTGGGTCCTGATGGACAAGCAGGAAATGCTCTGTCCTGATGCTCCTGCTTTCTGCTGGATGGGAAAAGGTCTCTACGAGGAGAATTCAAACATGACATAAATTCTCAACTCATGACTTCAGAGACGCACACTCTGTTTCAGAGCTTCCTGCCGACACATCTGCTTTCATGGATAGTTTTAGTACTTAAGTGTGTTAGTTAGTACTTAAGGCCTTGTATATCTAGCATGAGCTGTTGAAAAGTTATTTCTAGGTGAAAGGGTTTTCTTTTTTTTAACTTTAACAAAACAAGGAAGAAGTTGGTCATTCTGATAGTTACCAGAGGGGCCGGTTCAAGACCAAGAAAACTGCCTGCCTGTAATACAACTGTTTTGTGAATGGGCCTTTTCTAGTTGACCTCATAAGCTAATGAATTGTTCATGCCAGAAAAGCTCTTTCCTGGGAGTGGTGAGGGGGCTTCATGGGTGGAGCTCACACGGCCTGCTGGGCTATGTCTGTGTGTCTGTCCTACGGCTGCTGTGTTTAAATCCTGTCCTCTAGATCTGAGCCTCTTTCAGATGTAAGAGAGAATCCTTCCTGCTTTGTTTAAAAATTGTCCCATTGTGTTTATATGCAGTGGTTTTTGCCCTAAATTTTTTCTGGATGGAATTTAGTCAGTAGTTAACAGTTAATTGCATGTCTTCTTCGTCCCATCCCCACCCTCTATTCCCAAGTACTGAGAACTGAGCCCACAGCCTTGCATTTGGTAGCCAGATGCTGTACCACTGAGCCGCATCTCCAACTCTTTACTTTTTGATTCTGAGCAGAGTTTTACTAAGTTTTCCAGACTGGCCTTGAACTTGAGATCCTCCTGCCACAGCCAGGCCTGATAGTCTTCATTTTTCTCCCTTGGTTGAGAATACTGTTTTTCTAAGTATTATATACTAATTCAGAATTTGAAACTGCAGTGTCTGGAATTCAAAACACAGACCTTTGGTTGGAAGCTGCAGGCATCTCCGTTTGAGCCCCATCAATGAGTTTCATTGTGTGCAGAGCTCTGCATACAACGAGCATTAGGGATGCATTGCTCTGCTTTTGTCGAGCAGGCTTCAGCCTGTCTGGATGAAGCATCTTGCTGGATCTCCTCCAGCCTGTAGGAGCAACTACTATTGGATGTGGACTTCAGTGACCAGCAGGAATAGGAAATAGAGCCACTGTGGCTGAAATTTAAAGTGCATGTTCAGCAAAGAGCCCTCTGTTAAGGCTTGAGGGTCTGATGCAGAGCTGCCCCACAGCCCTGCCCCTCAGAATAACCTTCACTTGGCTGACGTGGCAAGCCCAGGCCTTCCAAATGCATGAAGTAGAGGCCCAAAGCAATGCAGCAAAGCAGAGTCCATTATTTGCCACTCTGAGCATGCTCTCTCAGGGTAAGAATTCATGTATATGTTTCATTAAGGAGAAAAGGACTCCATAGAAGAGGTTCCAGGGCCTCTCTGCCAGTTCAGCTTGGAACAGTCTCCTCCCTGTCAACATTTTGCCACATTCCTCCAGCTACAGCCAAAACCCTTTTAAGAGAGAAGTGGTTTTGTTCAGCCAAGTCCTTTCTAAACATAAAGGAGAATGTTTGGTTTTGTTTTTACTTCTAAGGTTAAGAGGAGATCCGATTGATTCTATCTGCCTTAGCCTCGATAAGTCAATGACTGCATGAAAGGAAAGAATGCATTACACCCTTTACCACAGGCAAGGCAAGCGAGAGACTCAACAACATGGACTTGAGCCTGAAATCAATGCCATGTCTTTTCTGCCACTGTCCCGCTCTGTGGCCTGTGACCAGTCTCACCCCTACTGTGAGCGGGTGTTTATTTTCTGTTTCTCTTACGTAGTTGGGTGTTGCAGGCTACCTCACTTTGTGGTCTACAATGATCCATGAGGCCTCTTCTGCGCCCACCTCATTCCTCAGGCTGAATGTGCATGCTTTCTGCTTACCAGACACTTGCTTCTTGCAAAGGAGCAGCTTGCTTTCTTGAGTCCACTCTGCCCCCTGCCAGATTAACCACCAGACTCTCTTGCCCATCTCCCCTAGTGCTTTAATACTGTGTCTCCTGAAGCCCTCCAGAATGATGGAGCTGGTAGTAGAGAATTAGCCAGTGTTGAACACGGTGGGAGGAGTCCTGCTTCATCATTATCCCCCATTATCTGTCACCCAAAGACTTGTTATTTGCACAAGCAATCCCGGGAAACTGTATCAGCTACCCTGTCTTTGGTCATAGGCCAGCATCCAGCCTTTGCCCAGATTTTGTCACAGCCATTTGACAGGTGACTAATTGCTGCTTTCCCTCTCAGAAAATACCATCCTTCACCGGCCAGCACTGAAACTCAAGCCCTCGTGCCATGCCCCACTCTCAGATGTCTCCAAGCATCTCTCTGGCAACTCCCCATAGCAGACAGTGGGCAGCAGCTGTTGCTGCACCGGGAAGAATAGTCTCCGTGGTGATGCAGACATTTAGAAGGGCATCCTCAGCCCAAGTACGCAGGATTGGTACCTGGAAATTTGACTGACATCTGTGCTCCCCCTTCCTGCTGGTTCCTTCTTTGTAGGGTCGGCAGGAGATGCAAGCAGCACTCACCTTACTAATGTGCCTTCTGCAGGTGGCCAGCCCCTCCTGTTAAGACACACAGGAAGTCACCAGGCTCCTGAACCTTTCTTTATTCACGGCTTCCTTCAGGCCGTAAGTTGAGATGAGAAGTCTGGATAGGTCAGACTGGCCTGAGCTCCTGGCTACCTTGTTGCCCTTTCTTTTACCTTTGTGTGTAGTAATACATGTGTGTCCTTTCTTCTTCCCTAGAATGGCCAAAGAACCCAGAGCTGTTCCATTTCTTAGGAAAGGGAAAGCGTCCTAGAGTGTAGATGAAAATTGAAGATGCAGAGTCCAGGGATGTCCTGCCAGGATGCTCAGTAATCTGCTTTGGCCGTCCATGCTCACAGTTAAACTGGCTTTTCGTATAGTAGAAAGGAATCGATACAACATTGTCATTTCCTTTTTGTTCCACATTGTTGCCTTATTACCTTACACGGTTCTTAGGACTCAAGGCTCCGTAGGTTAGACAGAATCACAGCATACTGAATTAACAAGAGTTCCCCCAGGTAATAAAACAGCCCAGCTGTCTGGGTCCCCTTTAACTCAGAGCTGTCAATTTGGCGTTGACCGTGGTATAATTAAACTCCCTCCAGAGTCTCTTGGTGAAGTATATAGCTGTACTACCTGGAGGTGGTCATAGGCCCGCAGGGGGTCAGCCCCAGGAGGCTCCACCCAGAGCCTGAGCTGGAACTATGTAGGAAAGGAGAAGACAGACCTGTTTGGGAAGGTGAAAAGTTTATAGTCTTGGATAGCAGTTCTTAGTTCTAGGAAATAAGAGAAGCCTTTAGAACTGTTCAGTACATACCTTTCTTTGACTCCAGAAAATGTTATACAAGCTCTCAACTCTTCATCAATATCGACTCCTGCAGAGACCACAGTATTATTTCAGAAACATGGTGTCCTTGGCTTTAATCTGGGCAGACATGAAGTGTGGATTTGACCAGATTAGAGCAGTATGAGCAATTCAACTGGACTCAAGTGGTGGTTCTCAAACTGGGTACACACTCAGAGAGGTTTTGGCCACGTGCAGGCACTGATCCTGCTCTGCCTCAGTGGATCTCTGGGATTAGAACTCCAAGGCACTGGCTTCTGCTGCCGGAGGTGTATGCACTAAGGAAGGAAGACAGGCCAGTGAATTTCTATTCTTTTCTCTTTCTGCCTTTGTTCCCAGATGTAATCAGTTCTTAAACAGGGCTGTCTGCTTATAACCAAATAAACAGACATATGCTGGCATTTCACACCTGGGACCGAGTATTAGCCATCATAGTCATAGATCAAACGGTTTAGTTAAGTGGCTCACTAGTGAGGATCTGATGTAAGCAGAAGCATCATTTGTAGGCTTAGTTATCACAATAAAAATAATGTCAAGTTTTAAGTACAATTGGGTAAAGCACTGTGCACATCCATAATCTCACATTTGAGGTGGACTTACAGCTTACCATTGATTTAGCCTTGCCTTTCATCATATGTTGAGTGGTTACAGTTGCTGGGTACTATCCTAGGCATGAGGCATGAGGCATGCAGTAGCAAGCAAGGAAAAACAAAAGCAAAAAAGCCATCTCAGCCCTCTTGGGTTTGCACCCACCCATTCAGACAGAGGACAGACAACAGAACCGAGTATGTAGCACTCCGCACAGGGCAGATGCTGAGGAGAAACCACACAGCAAGTATTTTGGGAAGAGCCTGCTGGGTTCCCGGGAGTAGTGGCCACGGAGAGATAAAGTCCGCTTCAGAGTCTGTGCTGTAGTACAGACGCTCCCCGAATGCCAGTTAGGAAAAATAACAGTTAAATTGACATGCGCACTGCTGTCTCCTCTGAACATTTCCCAGCCTCCTCTTTAACTTCCTCTTGGCATAGATCTGTGCAGCATAGCAGAGTGGTTTGTAAATTAATTAGCTGTATAATTTATTTTCTATTCTCCTGGCAAATTATTCCTGTTTTGACTCAACTCTAGCCTTTTAAAGTTCTAAAATTTTTGAAAGAATATCAAAGTATTTGAAAGTAAAATTTGGCAATTCAGGTGTACCTCAGGTACAGTAGATTGCAGAGGCTGGGTCATGGACCACAGCAGCCTCTGGGAATACATTAGAAGTGTGAGTTCTCAGCAGGGCAGTGGTGGCGCACGCCTTTAATCCCAGAGGCAGAGGCAGGCGGATCTCTGTGAGTTCGAGGCCAGCCTGGGCTACAGAGCGAGTTCCAAGACAGGCTCCAAAGCTACACAGAGAAACCCTGTCTCAAAAAAACAAACAAACAGCAACAAAAAAAGAAGTGTGAGTTCTCATGTTGCTAACCATGTCCCACCTGCTACATCAGCATCTCTGGAGAGGGGACATAGTCAGCATTTTTAACATACTCCTATTTGAGAGCTGGCTCATATGACTATCCAAGGTCACTTACACATCCAAGATGTGTAAGTTCTGCTCCAAATACCAACCAGGGCTAAGGCTTGGGACCTCCTAACTGTGTTCTTGGTGTGTGTGAAGAGATCCTAAAGCAAAATATAAATTTTAAAATCTGCAAACCGAAGACTAGAATCTTGTCTCCGGGTAACTAATGCACACACACACACACACACACACACACACACACACACACACACACACACACCCCGAGCGCCTGCCATGCTGTTTAAAGCTGATCTGAGGCCGCCCTCCTGCACTGCAGAAGCACCTTGGCTGGCTGGCACTGCCTCCCCTCATGTGTGCTGTGCCTCTGGTGCCTCTCTGTGTGCTCACTCTTCAGCCTTTGAAGTCTCTCCTTTTTCCTTCAGTTCATTTTCACACTCTGCGTCTTCTTTCTGGAGCAGAGATCTGCTGGTGTGTTCTTCTTACTGATTCAATACCCAACAATTAAGAAATAGTTTTGCATCCTCCCTTTTAAGATGTATTATTTTCTTTTTTAACTGTATCTGTATGTCAGCAAGGGTATGTCTTATTGCCCTCAGAGGCAGGAAGAGGACATTGGCTCTCCTGGAGTTACAGGTTGTGGTAAGCCACTGGGAACCAAACTCGGGTCCTCTGCAAGAGCAGTACATACTCTTAACCACTGAGCCATCTCTCTGGCCCCTCTTCTTAACTCTAAAAGCAGCCAGGTGGAATGTTTATCAGGGAGTAACATGTTACTGCTTTTAAATTTATGTTGTCCTTGGAGATGTTGAAGGGGTTCCACCTGTCTTCTCTAGCTGGGAAAATGCTTGGGGGAAGAAAATGTTTGGGTATTAAAGTAAGACTGGTCATTTTTTATTCTGTTTTTCCAAGATTGGGCCTAGTTCTTCTCTATCATTATAAAAATAGAGCATTTGGCTCGCTGTGTTCTGAAGTAATAAGACCACATTCATATTGAAAGCTCTCCAGATGGATTCTTCCCCCAATACCTGTCCGGCTCTGGTTGCTGATCCTCGAATACTTACGTGGCCCCTCCCTGCATATTATTGATGTTTGCTTTTCTGTGGACTTTTTCACAGAAGGCTAACATTCCTAGGGCAGAAGGCAGCAACAGTACTTGTACTTCCCACATGAACACTAGATAAAGCAAACTAGACCACTGATATTCCTCCATCATGCTCTGACCCCATTCCTTCTTCAGTCAGACTCAATTCCCAGGATTCTAGACTTACAAGGATAGGCTCACACCCTCTGTGTTATTCTGTGTGGTGTCTTTTTCATCAACACAACAGTGCTGAGGTCTGTCCCTGTGTTCCAGGCCACCTCAGTTTGTTTCCTTTGCTGGTTCCTGTTTGGGTTGTGTCTGATCTGAGGGTATTATATAGTCTTGAACATGCCTTTTTACATATAGGTGTGCTTTCTCTCAACGTGGTAGGTAGAAAATCGATTGTTGTATCTGAAGGATGTATGTTCAGCCTCAGTAGAGGCTGTGGTCTGTTTGGCCACAAAGGTTGTAACAGGAACACATTAGCAACAGTCTGTCTACAGCAAGAGCTGTAGCTGCATCATGTCCTCTCTGGCATGTGGTATTTTAATTTAGCTGTTCTGGTGGATGTGTGATTTAAAGCCTTGTGGTTTAATTTCTATTTTCGTGGTACTTGGTGATGGTGAGTGCTGATGTTTCCAGGTCTTAGATTTAATTCTTTTGAAATTATTGTTCAAATCATTGCCCTTTTTATTTGTTCACCCCGTTGCCTTGTTTATTTTAGGAGTTTGGTTTATGTATTGACTAGAGACATAATGTTGGGTGTGTTTTTTCTACCCCTTTGGATGCATATTTCTTTATTGTTTTGGTTTGGTTTTCAAGAAAAGGTTTCTCTGTGTAGCCCTGGATATCCTGGAACTCACTCTGTAGACCAGGCTGGCTCCAACTCAGAGATCTGCTTGCTTCTGCCCTCCAGGTGCTGGGGTTAAAGGTGTGTGCCACCACCATCTGGCCTACGTGGATATTTCTTAACTTTAATGGGCTTTCGTATTTTCATGATCTCATTCAAAAACATGAAAATTTTCTTCCATGTTATAGTTGAGTCTGTGGTCTGTTTTAATATACAATCCAGGTATGACTGATTTATGTAAGGTTTGAGGCCGGAGTGTCAAGATTTGTTTTCATCAACACATTGCCTCAGGCTATGGGGTCTCAGTTCTTTTCCTACCATGACTCCTCACAATATTCTCATAGTTTCACAGTCACATTAAAGTTGCCAAGACAGAGTTCCTGTACACTCTATTGTTATTTATTAAGCGGCGCTGTTTACTGTGAGAGAGAAGCCACGAGGCACAACAGAACCCACTATAAGAGTTTATTAAGGGAAGGGAACAGAAAGGGTGTGCATAGGCCTATGGAATGACGATGCAGGAAGAGAGGGAAGGAATGAGTGGAACCCACTTTTATATGTCCCCCCCCATACACACACATGTGCATATGGGCTTATGTAGCTACACCACTCATGTGCATAGATTACATGATCACGCAGCACCAGATTACTTAGGGCACAAGGCTCTGGGATGACTAAGCATCTTGCCTGGCTACTGGACAGCGCATGCGTGGTCATGTGGGGGAGTGGCCAGGAATTCCAACACCTATACTCAGTTTCCCTTTGTCATCTCCTCCCATTGCTGAGTGGTGCCTTTGTCACAGCGGCACGTCACTACTGATACCTTAATACTTGTTCAGTTAGGACCATTAGTTTTTGACAAAAAGCGCTACCAAGGAATGCAACTATACATCTGTTGTAGGAGTCACCTGACGCTAGATTTCTTCTAAGCAGAACTCAGCAGTGCTCATAGTATGGATATGGGCCCTCAGGAACCTCAGAAGGGAAGTACGGGGATCCTGCATGTGGGTGATTGAGATAAGCTCTCATCCCCAGCCTTGAAAAGTCTGCCTTGTTCAGTCTGAAAACTTGTCTGGTGATGAGCAGCCATTTTAAATCACTATGCCAAATCTCCAGGGACATAGACCTCACTCAGTGTGCCCTTGGCCTTGGGTGTCAAGGAGAGCCGTGTCCCTCCATGACTTGGTCTCCCTCTGGTCCTTAGCCTGGTCTTAGTGTCACCATGACCCCCAGATCTGAGGAAGTAAAGACAAGACAGACAGACACTGAAATTTCTGCTCCTTGTCTGTCCTTTGCCCCTTATGGACTTCAGCGGGGCCAGTGTGTTTGAGAGGGCTCCTCAGCTTTTACTTTTAACTACATGCAGACCAGGCCCCACTGTCCATTTATCACTTTGAGAGCAGACATCTAAATTTCAGGGAGAGAACAGGAAGGCCAGGTAGCCGTTCTTTTTAATCATTTATTTCTATTCAGATTTCATTTTTCTTTAACCTTGCCTTCATCCCCACCTTGGACACCACTTCCGCAGCTGACATGGTGACCCTGAGTATACACTGGAGTCACTGTCTCTTTCCTGCCTCTCCACAGTACCATGAGCTCCCGACACTCTGCCAGCCCAGTGGTGTTCTCCAGTGCCAGAAGTTCACCCAAAGAGGAGCTTCATCCCACCACGTCCTCCCAGCTCGCACCATCCTTCTCCTCCTCTTCCTCATCCTCCTCTGGGCCTAGAACTTTCTACCCCCGCCAGGGTGCCACTAGCAAGTACCTGATTGGATGGAAAAAGCCAGAAGGAACCATTAACTCCGTGGGATTTATGGATACAAGGAAGTAAGAGTTCTTCTCCTTCTACGTAGTGGTTGATTTTCTCCATGTACAGAAAGAGCTGGGGGCAACCTCTTGGCCCGTGATGCTGGGCTGGAGGCTTGGGGTTGGAGGGATTGCCTTAGTGGAGGGGTTTTTCTTTCTTTTTTTAAATGAAAAAATATTTTTCATACAATATATTCTGATAACACTTCTCTCCTCTCCCCAAGAGATTTTATTTGCTAAGTAAATTTTTTTCTCTAAATTATTCCTCTGCCTCATTGCTTGAGTAAGATGTACTATGAAACATTATGATCTGAGCTCTTTAGCTGTCCTCAGAAAGAGCTGTATGAAAGACAGTCTGGGTGATTGAGCCTCCAGCGTTCTGTCAGTCACAGCCTTTCTGTGGACTGCTTCTCCGCTGGGCCATTGGGGCCGGGAGGATATTAGAAATGAGTGACTGCTCCGAGGATAAAGAATCTTTCCGTGTATTGGTCCTGTTGTTCGCCTCTGATGAATACAGGTGGCACTGGGGATCCATCTCTGATCTCCTGTCAAGTCTGCTGCTGGTGTTGGCTGAATGGGCAAGTGGGTTCCTGTGGAGGAGGGGTTTACCCCATGGGTTTTGATCCTATGTAAGCAGGAGCCACGCCCCCTGTCTCCCTTCACGCCCCATGCCCTTGAGCCAACCCTGTCGACTCCATTTCCACCATCTCTTTCCCCAGGCGTCATCAGAGTGATGGCAATGAGATGTCCCACACTAGGCTCCGAGCTTCAACCAGGGACCTGCGGGCATCCCCTAAGCCCACCTCCAAGTCCACCATTGAGGAGGATCTAAAGAAACTCATCGACCTTGAGAGCCCAACTCCCGAATCACAGAAGAATTTCAAGGTAGAAGGTTGGCTGGGGTAATGGCGGCAGAAAGCCAGGTGTCAAGGGACCTTGGGCTGAGGGTGTTTGGACTCCTCTTCCTCAGTGCTGAGCACTCTGTCCCCACAGCCACACCTCTAGTGTGGGTTCCTGTGGAACTGCCCTTTCCCCAGCCCTGTCTTGCAGTGTGTCCTATTCTAAGTGCATGATTCCTTGGTCTGCACCTAAGTGTCATCACTTCCAGGACTGTAAAGACATGTGACTCCCTGTCAGCTAGAACGTTTTCCATGTGGTCTCCAGTCTGTCTTCTGTCCCTAAGGTCCTCTTCTCACATGTGTCTCCAGCTTGCCTGCTCATCTCCATGCCCCCATGCTGATGACCACCACTGATACTCTCTCTACATATCAATCAAGGGAACTGCCTCATGGCCAGACTCATAATTCTCTATACTCAAAGCCTCATTTCTCCCTCAGAATTCTAGACTGTGCAGGCCTTCCCTAGAGCCAAGTCTTCCTCTCCTCCCATCTCAAATGCTCAAATGCAGCGTTTGTGTGCTCGTCAGTGGACATCTTGGCAGGTTTTTCTGCCTGCCTTGTTGCAGGGCCTAGGATGCTTCCGAAGGTTCCCTGCATCTGTATTCTCAAAGTGAGGGCCTGAGGAGTTCCTCCTCTCCCAGGAGTGAGGTATTTCTGCTGAGGTGTTCTGGGCAGCCCCAGGAGAAGGGAAGCCACTCCAGGAAGGTCATGGCAGTGAACTCTTGTGGGTTTCTCTCCTTGAATTTCTTCTGAACCTTGAACTTCATCCTGAGAGTTCAGGCTGACTAGAAAGCTCAGTTTCAGAATATTGAGAAAATGTTGGAAATGAAAGCTAGAAAATGTTATTAGATCTTCTTTTTATTCCAGCCCCACATTGGGACACCAAAATGTTGTTGTTTGTTTTTTCTACTCTTTTATTCTTTTGGATTTTTTGCTCTTTGATCTTTTGGGGTTCCACCACACAGCTCCCAAATAAATCACACATGGAAGCTTATTCTTAATCATAAATGCCTGGCCTTAGCTTGGCTTGTTTCTTGTCAGCTTTTCTTAACTTTAAATTATTCCATTTACCTTTGGCCTCTGGGCTTTTTTTCTTTTTCTTTCTTCTGTAATATTCCATGGCTGGCTGTGTGGCTGTGTGGCTGGCCCCTAGCATCCACCTCTCCTTGTTCTCTTCCTCCTTTCTTCTTCCTCTCCTAGATTTCTCCTTCTGTATACTCTCCCTGCCTGCCAGCCCTGCCTGTCCTTTTCTTGCCTTGCTATTGGCTCTTTAGTTCTTTATTAGACCATCAGGTGTTTTAGACAGGCACAGTAACACAGCTTCACAGAGTTACACAAATGCAACATAAAGGAATGCAGCATATCTTTGCATCATTAAAGCAAATGTTCCACAGTACAAACCAATGTAACACATCTTAAAATAATATTCTGCAACAAGAAAATCCTTTCCACATACCAGCCTCCACTACAGTCAGAGTGAGTGGTGCACCAGGCGAAGTGGCCTCGTGCTCCTGTCTCCTCCAGGCTTTTCTGTGCATGTGTGTATACATGCACCACCTACATAGATCAGATACATCCCCTAAACTGAAAAATCAGCATTTACAGGAATTAATGTATCCCGAGGGCCACTCTGGAGTTTTGCTGAGAAATAAATGGTTTATTAACATGATTTATGTGACTAAATGATTTATGGATACAGCCATTCCTGACTTCCGTCATTTCTGTTTCAGAAGCCAGCACTTAGCAGTTCTGACTCATCATCCAGGGAACAAATGGTTCCCTTAGCAACCTTGGGAATGATGGCACGTGCAACTTAGCCATCAAAACCCAAGATGACATATTAAAACTCTGTAGTCCCAGTTTCAATATAAAAATTATTTCAAATGTACTGTTTGAGGTTGGAGGATAGTAAAACTTGCCCTGCAAGGAATCTTTCCTCTAAATCTTACCTGAATGGTTTTTTGGCTCAGGGTGAGCTCAGAGTTTCCGTTCCTTAGATTTACTCATGCAGTAGGAATAATTGAAGGCAAATGTCTGTCTGCCCTTATTCCAGGTCCTGACTTTAGTTTCCGAAATGAAATACTTCAGCATTGCTATTTGAATCAGGGTGCACGTTCTCTGTGTTGTAACTCTACTAATATGAGACCCTCTGCAAAGGCAGTGCTCCTGCTGTCCCTGACCATTGCAGCAGACTGGAGCGGCCGTGGCCATGTGCTGATTTTCCTCTCCAGTTTATCCCTCTTGAGCTGGTTTGGTTTCAGATGAGTTGAGCTAAGTGGCCTTGGTGTGTCTTCTGGTATAGATTTCTGAATGACCATGGCTCTGTGGTGTAAAGGGAGACTGGCATCGCCTTGAGAAGCCTCCCAGGCCTGTCCTGACTCAAGGCCCTCAGGCCAACAGCAAGCTTCAGGAAGGGGCCTAGGAAAGCCATTTCTGGGCTAAAGACTTGGAGCCTACTTGTATACCACGATGGGCTCTCTATCCTATGAGCTGTCGGTCCTCGCTTTTCTACCAGTAGAGCAGAATTAGTCCGTGCTCTGTCCCCAGGCTTGAGAATGCTGACACTGTGGCACTCACCTCACTGACAGAATGGGATTGCCTTGTTTGCTACAGGCAATATACTGTCCTGCGTCCCAGCCAGTGATCTCAGGTGGACCAGAGCAAGGGACTCCACGTAACACTAGTATGTAGGAAAAGCTTCCTGGGAGTGCTGGTGACTCCGTGTCGCTGACATTCAGGGCAATTGGGAATGATCAGAACAGGGGCAGTGTGGGGGGAAGGAGGTCTGAGTCACTGCGGCAGGAGTGCAGATGGAATAAACAGCCATCTCGGCTGGGCTGTGACCAAATTGGGGAATCACTGGTCTCCAAATGGTTCAGTAGTTTTAAATTATTTTTAAAGTAAAATCATGCACAAAGCTCAATTTGTAGAACCAAATTTGTGATAGAAGAGATGGCTGACATCCCACCTAACCCTCTCCCTAGCAGTGAGCGCTGTAAGAAACTCTTTGGGCTCCTTGGAGCCTAATTTGAGACCCTGTTGGACCTGTCGGTGTGCCCTCTGAAATCTGGGTCTGACACCCAGCTTCGAGCTTCTTTCCCCAGGGCTGGTGGCACTGGTCCATAGCCCTGGGGAACCCTAGGCCCCACCCCCACAGCAGGCACGTGGTGGGTTTGTATACCTTTAAGCCTGGGAGTTGAAGAAGGATGAGGTGAGGTGTGCTGACAGTTTATCAAGACTTGGTGCTGCTGTACCTCAGGTTGTGTCCTTCCACACCTGCTCTGCTTCCCTGTGGGTCAGGATTCCATGGCAGCTGGTAAAGTGTGCTGTCCAGGGGACTGCTGATAAAGCGGCGAAACAGGAGTTGGTATAGAGTTTCTCTCCTGTAAAACCCTTAGGCTAGAGATGCTCATTGGAAATGAAAATCTCTGCTAAAGCCTGACGTGCTAAGAAAGATCCAGTGGGGCATGTTGACTCCTGGGATCTGAGAGCTGCATGGGGTGGGCAGGAGCCTTGTGTGATAGTTCTAGAACCTCGTTAGAAATCTACTTCATGTCCACTACTCTACATAAGATAGTGAAAGAGCCGTCTGTCACTTCTCTCACAGACTGATCACAGTGGCTTACTCCTAGACCAGCTCCTACATACCTTGAATTTAACTCATCATGATTTTAAAGAGCATTTACTGATTTATTTTTGTGTGTTTGATGGTTATTTGTAGACAGTTTGTATATGTGTGTTGCCTTTGTATGAATGTGTTTATATGAGAGAGTGTGTCTGCCCTGGTGCATGCATCCACCTTGTTTGAGGCAGACTCTCTTGTTTATTGCTGGGTGGCATGCTCCAGCTAGATGGTCTGCAAGCTTCTAGAGGATTCTCCTGCCTCTGCCTCCCTTCTCACCATAGAAGTGTATTTTCAGTCAGGGTTCTGTTCCTGTGAAGAGACACCCGTGACCATGGCAACTCTTTTTTTTTTTTTTTTTTTTTTTTTGGTTTTTCGAGACAGGGTTTCTCTGTGTAGCTTTGCGCCTTTCCTGGAACTCACTTGGTAGCCCAGGCTGGCTCGAACTCACAGAGATCCTCCTGGCTCTGCCTCCCGAGTGCTGGGATTAAAGGCGTGCGCCACCACCGCCCAGCGGCAACTCTTATAAAAGAAAGCATTTAATTGGGGCTTGTTTGCGGTTTCAGTTTAGTCCATTATCATGGTGGGAAGCATGGTGGCAAGCATGGTGGCACACAGGCAGACATGGTGATGGAGAAAGACCTGAGAGCTACATCCTGAGCCACTGGCTAAGAAAGAGATTCTGGGCTTGGAATGGGCTTCTGAAACTTCAAAGCCCACCCCAGTGACACACTTCCTCCAACAAGGCCACACTTCGTAATCCTTTCAAATAGTGCCACTCCCTGGTGACCAAGCATTCAAATCTATGAACCTATGCCACCATTCTTACTTAAACCACTACAGAGTGCTTGGATTGCAGACACATATCACTCTGTCCAGCTTGTACATGGATCCCAGAGATCCACACTTGGGTTGTCAGGCTCTCTTGAGGAGTGCTCTTACGGCTGAGCCACCTCCTGGTCCCTCATCCTGGATTTTTTAAGTGAGCAAGATTGTTACCACATTGGTCACACTTTATTCTTATTTACAGTGTGTCTAATTAATGGTTTATGTGGCCCTGGAGGGATGGGGGTGTTGGGTTGATTGTTTGATTGAAATGATCTTGGGTTGGCAAGATGCCCCAGCAGATGAAAACACTTGCAAGCCTGAGGACCTGAGTTCAGTCTCCATGAATATCTAGTCTGTGTTCATGTTGTTGTTGTTGTTGTTTATGTATAGTAGTGTTTTCATTACATGTTTGTCTATGCGCCACATACACGCCTATGCCAGAGAGGGTGTTGGATCCCCTGGAACTGGAGTTACAGATGGTTATGAGCTGCCATGTAGGTGCTGGGAATCGAACCCTGGTCCTCTGAAGAGCACCCAGTGCTTTTAACTGCTGAGCCATCTCTCAAGCCTTGAGTGCATGTGTTTTGATGATCATCTCCTGGTTGCTCAGCAGTTACACCCTCTGTCATCTGGCCAGCTTCTAAGTCTCCCTGTCCCTGTCCCTGTCCCTTGGCTGTCCATCCCTACTCTGTGGCTGTGTTCCCAGGAGCCGCACACTCATTTTCTAGCCTCCTGGCAGGTGTCATAGTGATCAGCCAGCATTTTACCAAGCAGTTGTGGCAATCCAGGCAGATGCTTGGCTCACATTGACAGCTGAGAAGTGTAAACCCAGGGAGATTACAGGATCTGGTTAAAGACATAGGATTGAAATAAAGTTTATATTTAAGACTTAGGGTGCTGGTGCATACCTTTAATAGCCAGGTGGACCTCTTGAGTTCCACACCTGCCAGGGTTACATAGTAAGACCCTCCCTCCCATCTTCAAAACAAACAAAAAAACCCATCTTGTTATTCAGTAGCACTTAATATTGATAAATCATGGGTCTGAGCTTCCTACTGAACGTGGGTAGAATTTGTCTCTCCCTGGGATGTAGGATTGGAGCTCTGAGACTGGATGGGGCTGGTCCAGAGGTAGCACCTCACTGCTTCACCTGCTCCACCTTAGCCCTGACCCCAGCCTGTCTTCTGTTTTCCAGTTCCACGCGCTGTCCTCCCCACAGTGTCCGTTCCCCCCCACCCCCACTTCCCGGCGGGCCTTGCACAGGACACTGTCTGACGAGAGCATTTACAGTGGCCAGAGGGAGCACTTCTTCGCCTCCAGGGCTTCACTTCTAGACCAAGCCCTGCCCAACGATGTCCTCTTCAGCAGCACCTACCCGTCTCTCCCCAAGTCGCTTCCACTGAGGAGGCCGTCTTACACGTTGGGAATGAAGTCACTGCATGGTAAGTGTGCTTGCAGCTGAAGCCGGGCGGTCCTGTGCATGGCCCGTGGCCCAGTATGGCAGGCAGTCATTCATTTTCTCGGGATAGCTGTGGAGGAGTTCCTACCTCTACCCCAGCCTTCAGTTCTTCCCTTCCTCCTGTAATCCCAGACCACAGGTCATCTCAGCATTGGTCACCACAGGTTGCTAGACTACCCAGACCTGCTGATTGCCTTGACCTGAAGGAAGAGCTGGGAATCAGTGTTCTTGGCAGATGTCCTAGCTGCTGAGATAGCATTGGGCAAACAAGGCCAGCGTGAGATTAATCATTTCATAGAGATGCGTGCCCTGCTTCCCTCAGCCGCTGTCTCACTGTCTGCCACACCCAGGAAAAGAACTGGGTGGGGGTCATGGCACCTCTGTATCCTAGTCCACAGTCATATATGCTGTGCTCACTTGGTGGCCTAGCTAGATCCCAGTTTTACTAACAGCCATATTCTGGGACTTTAGACGTAAGTGTTTTTCTTTCTGTCTCTGCCTAAGTCCACTCCAGGGCTCACCTGATAGCCATGGCTAAGTGCCGCAGACACGCAGCACAGGACCTCATGGCCGATCCTTGGCTGTGCACACCATTATAACTAGATTTCCCTCTGACTCTCCCCTTCTCCGAACTCTGCCGCAGCAATCCTGTGTATCAGGCCCGTGGTTCTTCCCCTCCTCTTGCTCTGCACTGTCTTGAACCCTCACTGACACTCATGCACCTTCTCCCACATCTCCATCCTGCGCAGGCACATCCCAGGCTCCCTCTCACTACTTAGGGACCATGGCATCTTCCTCTGCTCCTCCCTCCACCCACCTACAGCTCAAGTCTAGATTTGCTTTGCCCCAGAAAGTCACTCCCAGTGAACCAAAGCCAGCCCTTGAAGTACTGCTTCCTGCCACAAGCTCTCTCCAGCACAGTGGTTCTCACCCTTCCTCAGGCTGCGACCCTTTATTACAGCTCCTCATGTTGTGGGGACTCCAACCATACAGTTGTTTCGTTGCTACTTCATAACTGTCATTTTGCTACTGCTGTGAATCGTAATGTAAACATTTTAGGAGATAGAGATTTGCCAAGGGGGTAGCAGCCCACAGGTTGAGAACCATTGCTCTAGGGTAAGCCCCTCTGTGGAAGGCTCGTATGCTCTCACCCTTGCCCTTTCCTCCCCATGTGAGAGTCACTGTTCATGAATCCCTTTACTCCTAGGATCCTGCCTACCTTGAAAACTTTCCTTCTCTCCCTGAACTTTTCTTCAACCTTCACAAGCAATGAAAAGTAGCGTGCCACCCGCCACCCATATGTGTGGGCATGCATGATCATAAGTCAGAATGGGTCTGACTCCTAGAGGCTTGTAGTCCAGAGAAACAGCTTCCACTGAGGCAGCTTGTGGATAGAGACCAAGTGGACCACAGAGAGCTGGGAGGAACACATGTCCTCGCCATGTACCTTTGCATCCCACCTCCTGCGGGAAGCCAGGTGCACCTGTCCTCAGCAGCCTCATTTGGTATCTACCACTGACATGTATGGGGGGGGGCGGCGGCGGCGGCGGAGGTGGTAGTTTTGTTCCCTTTCCCATATATGGAAACTGGAGCATCAGCAACGGAAGGGCAGAAGGGTCATAAGTGGCAAACACAATTATCTGTGCCGCCTACATACCCTTGGTGGGATCAGGTTTAAACACAGCTGAGTATTGAATGTCTCCGGGGTTTGCTGACTTCTGTTTACTCATAATTTTGCTCCTTTGATGCACACTAACAGCCAGCAGCTGCACTTCCGTATAGTTCTTTACGCAGTTTGAAAGGGAAAGCATGCACTAAATGTACCTTGGCTTTCGAGGCTGCTGTCACAGGCATGACTGTCATCCCTTGTAAGCAGGGACTTCTGGAGCCACCTTGCTTTGCAGTGAGCTTTGCTTAGCTCTGTGTTTCAGGGCTTTGGTGCTACAGCACATTTGAGGGGTGCCCTCATGGAGTACATACTATGCTGCTTTCATCCCAGCTGCTGCCTCGAGGTTTCCTGCTTTCCCTACCTCTCTGCTTTCCACTTGTCTGCCTTCCCGACCCTGTTGCTCCTCTAGTTGGTATTAGCATTCCTGGGCTGTGTCCACAGTCCAGTTCTCCAGTAGAGTAGGCCTCTTCTCCCGAGATGAATCTTTTGACACTGTTAAGAGAAGCTGATCGCTAGAGCTACCCCCTTGCCCCACCGAGGACAGGCAGTTTCTCCACAGCAGACCAATGTATGGCCTCGGTGCGAAACTAAGTTTCTCATGACTCACATGCTTGGGAGAGAGATGGTGGGAGATATTTTTAATATGGAAAGACACTGGAGGAAACCAGATCTGCTTTACTAATGGCCTTCTAGACTAGAAATTGATTCCATCAACAAATGGCTTGCACATCTATTGTGGTAATAGGAACTGGATAAGTTCTTGAGTGCTTCTGCTGTGGACACAAGTGTTATCCTGTTGTGCCCTCTGTAGGAGAGTTCTCTGCCTCGGACAGCTCCCTCACCGACATCCAGGAGAGCCAGAGGCAGCCTATCCCTGACCCTGGCCTGATGCCCCTGCCTGACACTGCCGCGGACTTGGACTGGTCCAACCTAGTAGATGCCGCCAAAGCCTATGAGGGTGAGTGGGTTGCTAACAACACACTCGGGGTGCCAGGATTGTGAGCAGATCTGACCAGTGTGCCACCCTGGGCACACTGATAGTGCTTCACCACACAGCTGGAGCCCAGAGCCTAGTGCTGAGATCTAGTGGGTGACGCTGGGCTGGGAGTGTCTTATATCAGATGGAACATGATGTTCCCTCTATACAGAAAGTCATGTGACCTCTATAGCTCGTAAATGTAGTGGCCCCTAGGATGCTCTGCTCTGTAGAAACGAGACTAAACACAAGGCAATGTGTGTTGACATAGGCTGTCTTCTGTCCTTTTTTCAGTAAAGACTGACTTTGCTCTAAGATCCTTCTAAACCTTTTTGATGCTACAATGTTCTTTAGAAAGTTGTAGTAGCAGAGTAACTTTTGTTTATTGCTCTTAGTAGAATTGAAAGTGACTATCGTGACAGTGGGTTATTAGGCCGCAGAGTTCAGAAACACAGCCACCGTGTCCAGCAGACACCCATCACTGTGTTCCGCTTCTTTCTCTCATGGAGCCTCCCCGATTCTAACCTGGTTTGTCAGTTTGCTGACTAATCTCCATATAAATTTTAAGCTGGGATTTGTCTAAGCAGTTGGTGTGGACACAATGCTAAAACCCACCAGAGTGGCCAGGCATCTTATGGAAAGTATCAAGAAGCCTGATTTTAGCCTTTGGGGCATTTTATCTTTCGAAAAGCCTTGGTCTAGAATTTGGCACAGGCCTCTTTCTGGAGTAGAACACTGCTTTGGTAAGCAGGTAAGGGGGCTAGAAATGCATTTACAGCAACTCTTTTCAAGGACACTTACTGTTACTGTCCATTCAATTGAAAACTCACAGTCTCTTCCTGTGGGGGTTGGAGACTGTTCAGTGGCCCTGGGTGTTGGTTAAGCTTGACCACCCCGTAGACTTCTGGCAGACTTTGCAGATAGGCCCAGGATCGGCCCCTGTACTGGACGCTTTCTCTCTTCTCTTCCAGTCCAGAGAGCCTCGTTTTTTGCTGCTAGTGATGAAAACCATCGTCCCTTGAGTGCGGCCTCCAACAGTGACCAGCTGGAGGAGCACGCCCTGGTCCAGATGAAGTCCTACAGCAGGTTGGTCACCCAGTGCTGAGGGCACCACTGGGCACCATGTGTCGCCCCCAGTAGTGGCAGATGTGACGAAGAGGAGATGGAAGGCCCGTGGATGAGCTGAGTGAAGCTCGACTGCAATGCCAGATACTTGGCTTTTTAGTTAGAACTCTCTATAACTGACTACTGTACATACAATTAAACTGGTTTTGATGCTTAAGGAGAAAATTATGAATATTCTTCATTATTTAATGTCACAATTCACCTGTGCCCCTGGAGCTTATTAGGTAAAGTAAGAGAAACTGTTGGTCACAAATGCCCCGGAGCTCTTGGGAGTTAGTCTCCAAGTCTGGTTTTTGAGTTTTCTGAGTTGCCACCTGTACTCATGTCTGCTCAGCTCCTGTTATTCTGCCTCCGCTCTCCTGTGTTTAACACAGGTCAGCAGGCTGCCTGAGAGCATTTGTAAGCTGGGGCAGGTCAATAGTAACTGAAACCAGGAGAGCTCCCGAATTTCAGTCATGGACTTTGAGACTGGGGCTGTGTGGGAGCAGAGTTTTCTGTTTCCTTAGTTACCAGTGGTTGAGGTGTGGGCTGAGATGAAGTGTTTCTTAGCATCCCAGCAGCCAGCTGTGGAACACACGCTGACACCTCCATGTAGAATAGTCTCGTCAACTGGAAATTCCTGCCCTAAATCCACCTGGGGATGGTTGGGAACCAAGGTACCAAAGTATCTAAGCCAGGTGTGGTGGTGCGTGTCTGTAATTCCACACTCGGGAGGCTGAGGCAGCAGGGGCAAGAGACCAGCCAGGCTACATTTGGAGACCCTGTTTCAATAAAACCAACGTATTTCACACCTACATATATATTCAAGTATCTATGAGATGTGATGAGCAGCAGATAATAACAGGAAAAGTGAGGCTGATGTGGCCACACTGCTCTAAGTGGAGCTCCTGCTTGAGGACTTCTGAACAAGTCTGCAGGGATGTCTGCTTAGTTCTTGTTAATTATGAGTATAACAGAGAGATGCCGCAGTCCCTCTTATCATTGGGACAGCTAGGGCAAGCAGAGTGGCAGACTGCTGAAAAGAAGACCCGGCTGAAGGACTGTGCTGCATTGACATGTGCTCTGCACAGAGAAGTGTGAGTCTGACTCTCTGGGAAGGGATCATTATTCTGGACCATAAGACGAGGGAAGACGGACAGCAGACGCAGGTGGAGTACGTAGACCTTAGTATACTGTCAGTACACTCAGAGCATTCAGAAGAACCTGTGGAAAAGAGTTAGGCACCAGAGGGCTCCTTGGAGGCCAGCACCCTGCAGCGCTTTGTGAGAAGCAAGTGTTTCCCCATGCACAGCTTCCTTTCTGTCCTGCGTGTGTGTTCTTCAGCCCAGCCCTGAACTGACCAGCCTGTGGTACCACATTGGGGGTTACAGTTGACATTTACGATCCAGTCACTGTCTTTGGTTGTTATGTCTGAGGAGTTTGGAGATCAGCATCACTCATCGGTGGCCTTGTTGTGCTCAGTTAACTGTGGGCTTCGCCTTTGAAGCCTGTTGCAGACATAAAATTAAGAGAACAGTAACACAGATCATTATTGGTCAGCAATTCCAACTTGAACTTTGACTTTTGAACTGTATTTGAAGAGTACTTTTTATTCCATGACTTAGACAGCCAAGAGTTATATCCCTAGCTCTACAGAGTCCTCTGCATTTTCCCTACAGAAGGCCCAGCTTTCTGTGTGTGAGTCTTAAGGTCATGTGACATGGTTAGAACTCCCCCAGGAAACTGTTGGCAGCTCACATTCATTTGGGAGGGGCACAGAGAAGCTCTGACTGGTGCTCAGCCTGGTCCTCAGCCTGGTCCTCAGGTACACCCATACACACTTGGTGCTCCGCCAGCAAGGTGTGATTAGCACTTTAACTTAACAGGGTTGCTCTGTTGGCCCTAATGGCACAGAATTTGAGATGGTAAGCTTGGGCTGACAGGCTTCTGAAACATAATGCTTCATGTCTTCAGTGTTTAAAGACACTTAGACGGGTAAGGTGTGAGCGTTGTATGTAGCTGCAATGACCTGCACAGAGGCAGAGCCTTCTGGGAACTGGAGGCATGCTCTGTGTTGGTGGTCCTGATACCTATCCTGTATTAGCTATATTTATATGTGTACCACCACACACACACACACACACACACACACACACACGCACGCACGCACGCACGCACTGGTAGCTCTCCTTTGAAACCCCTAGAAGAGATCTTGAGAATAACTGCACCATGTAACTTGGGTCTGTGTACCTCCTGTGCCACCAAAGAGACCATTGTCACTCATTGTCACCAACTCTTGTCAGAAGATGTAATGTCTTTATCAAAGGAAGCCATTGACTGGCTGTCATTCAAACCTGTATCATTGTTAAGATGACCGTTTTCTCTTTTTAAAGTAAAAAAATGCACATTGGTTAGCCATGCTGAATAATTTGACCTTGAAAAACATTTTACAAAAAAAGGGGGGAGAACCCCCAGCAGCCCTGGAGGCGTCTGCCAGTGCGGCCTTTTGTCTCTCCTCCCAGCAGTAAGGAGTCCTCTCCCACTCTGGCTTCTAAAGTGGACCAGTTGGAAGGGATGCTGAAGATGCTTCGAGAAGATCTGAAGAAGGTAAATGTTCTCAGAACAGATTGCCCAGGCTGTGAGAACAACATGCCCTTAATTTGGCCAGGGAGACATGCATGGGTGTTTCCCTGCACAGTTTCTCTGTGCGTGTGTGTAGGGCAGCTTAGACCTTGGTGCCTTTGGCACACATGGTGGGAGAGGTCTTCATTGTCCCATACAGAACACCTGGTCCCTTGAAGGGAAAGCCTTAAGCTTCAGCCAGGCCTCGGGTTCTCATGTATCCTTGTTATCTGGGTCTTCAGACCAGGAGAGCTGCAGGTTGTGTTTCTTTGGCGTTGACTTTATCAAGGCAGCAGCCACCAAAGCAATGGCCTAAAACTCAAAGCTAGCTGTACAGTACACATTAGTACAATTGCACACCCAGCTAGTCCTGTAGTGCCGAGCTTTCTGGGGGCTGAACCTGGGCTCGAACCAGACACATTCGTGGAAATTTAGTAGACTGGGGAATGGGAAGGGACCACCTAAAGAGAGTCGGAGCTGCTGCTCCTGAGAGCTGGGCGTGGTGGGTGGGCACCCCTAGGTTACATCTCCTTGGCTTTTCCTTCAGGAAAAAGAAGACAAGGCTCACCTCCAGGCGGAGGTTCAGCACTTGCGTGAGGACAACCTGCGGCTACAGGAGGAGTCCCAGAATGCCTCGGACAAGCTGAAGAAGTTCACAGAGTGGGTCTTCAATACCATAGACATGAGCTAGGGGCAGCTGAGGGGAGAGAAGGGGAGAGGCTGCTCTCTGTGGGTGCCCTAAAGCATCCATTCATGCCTTGGAAAGTGTTCTCAGCGTTCCTAGCTCCCACTCGGCTCCTGTTGGACAGTGCACAACACAACAATTGCAGATCAACAATCATTATCTGCCTTTTATAGAAAAGAAAAACAAAAAAATAAAAATTTTAAAAAGTAAAATAAAAGTTTAACTGCTAAAATGTGAATGTCTTTATTTTTTGCACAATATCTTTATCTGTTATGTAATTACAAAGAAACTGGGCACAGGACCAGAGTGCCCCCTGGTCCCTCAGCCTCTGCTTTCATCAGCTTGCTGATCTATTTCAGGTAACCCCAGCTCTCCCTGTTATCCTGACAGATGTTTTTGTTCCTAGGGAAATAAAGATTTGTTTTTAACTGTTCGTTTGGGGTTGGGGAAGGGTGTTTCCTTGCCTCCTTTCCTAAAATACCTGAAGAGGGGGACTTTAAGGAAAGGCCCACCTCCCCTGTGTGGTCTGTGGGAGGCTTCTCTCCTCTGCACCTGTCTGCTAGAGACTTTCAGGGCTAGCACCACTCACCCTTCTGATCCTGCATCTTGTCCCTTCTTTCCCCGGAGAAATGGTCCCCAGTACATTCCTCAGAGCTCGGGCTCTTTGTTTGGCTTAAGTGAACCCACTCAATTAGAATCAACCTGTTACACCTCCCTGGCCCCTAACATTAATTGGCTTCTGAATTTTCCCCAAAGAAAACCTTACCTGTATGCATTTTAAATA
Organism: Peromyscus eremicus; assembly: GCF_949786415.1. Classification (NCBI taxonomy): domain Eukaryota; kingdom Metazoa; phylum Chordata; class Mammalia; order Rodentia; family Cricetidae; genus Peromyscus; species Peromyscus eremicus. The sequence goes on from NC_081430.1 coordinate 80,464,180, forward strand.
CATTTTGGTCAAAAGTCTATATATATATGTATAGTTTCTGTTTGAGATTTCAAAGATGTAGCAGAACTTTTTTAAAGCTTGTTCAAAATGACTACATTAATTGATAAATCCTTCTCGTCAAAGCAAGACTTCACCGTGTCTTTAATTTAGGAAAGCTAACAGTGAATGTTAAACCGTGAGTCTAATCCTTGCTTGTTTGGGGCAATGCCTGTAACGAAATGGGCTCTTGGAACCTGCATGCCACACTGTGGAGTTCACACACAGCATTTCCTGCATCCTTCCGAGGCCACCCAAAGGACTCTGCTGTAGAAATCACTCCCGCGATGTTCCTCCCGTCTAGTGACACAGGCAGGCTCTGGGCTCCTCTTCCTGCTGCAGAGCTCAGATATGGGACTGGCCAGTGGCCACTGGCTGTGTGCTGTAAGTTCCTGCTGTTAAGTGGACCCAACTTGCCCTGGATTCCATCCCTGAGAAACGAAATGGACTCCTCCTGCCTCCCCCCCACACACCAGACCTTTCTGCCATAGAGTCACAAATGATTGTGATTTCTCCATGGGTTGTTGGTTGTTTTTTGTTGTTGTTGTTAACATTTCTACCGTGGAAATAGGAAGATTTGGGAGTGCTTTGTAAAGATTACAGTCAACTCTTTCTTTAACGTGTGAAGGAGATTGTACATTGCCTGACGTCTCTCTGTAAATGAGAAGTAACTGCTAACATCTGAGCATCCTGAAGTCTTGCTTATCTTTCCGAGGTTCCTTTTCACTTGGTTTTCCTTTTTCTTTGGGGACTTGGGGCAAGCTATTTATTAGAGTTTTGCAACAGAGTTCTTGTTTGAAGCCTCTAAAGACTACTTGTAAAATTCGAACAATAAAATTCATTTCAAATGCTCTTTTAAAATGGGTTGTTGTTATTGCTCTGGGTTTTCTTACTTGAGAGACCACCCAGGAATTTGCTGGCCCGCCCTTCCTGATTTTCCTCATTAAGCTCCATTAACTCTAAAGAGGACACTGGGAAGTCTGTCTTAGGAGTTTAACAGGCTGCTTCGCTCCCTGTTCACAGGTCGGTAGAGAATTCCTGCCCTCTCCTCTTTGAGCATGATTGTTTCCAGAGCATTGTGTAACCGGTTGCCTCTTCATTATCCCCGTGTGCATTTCCTATCACAGCATCGTCATTCCCTGAGACCAGCACTTTGTTGTTGTTGTTGTTAGAAAAGCTGACTCCATCCTTTAACTCCGATTGTCAGATGTTGTGTGCTCAGGGAATACAAATGCCTGTTAATATTATTAGACTGTGCAAAATATAATTAGAGAAGTTAGCCCACTGGAGAAAATGAGTGCATCCTAAACTCAAAAACAGAAAAATGCTATTTTTAATCCACCACATTGCCGTCCTTCTCCAGTGGGGCAGCTAATTTGAGAGCTGACACAGTTTCTTCTCGTTGATTCAACAATTTCTACAAATTCTAGAGTTGCAAGTCTAGGATAAAAGTAGATCCCACAAGACACTGACCGATAAGCTTAAAGATGTGTTCAAGCACAGCTTGCGGGGCGTCAGGGAAGCTAGGGAATGTAGATCGGTCTGTACAGTGCTTGCCTAACACACAAAAGCCGTGTGTTTAATCTTCAGCTCTGCCCAGTGCAGTGGCTAGTACACTAGCTAGAGGTGGAGGCAGGAGGATCAGAAGTTCAAGGTCAGTCTGGGATATATATGAGATCCTGTCTCAATAAACAGTAAAACAGCTTGGCTTTGTGCCTTGCTACTGAAAGCCTTGGCAGGGGCAGGGGCCACTGGGCTTCCTTGATGGAAGAAATCTAGATAGGCCAGGTGAACGCTGAACCTGTTGCAGATAAGTGGGTGGGATTTCTCCATAGATGAGGATGGGAACCACAGTCAAGGGCAGATGATTGGTGGCATACCCAGCACTCAAGAGGCTCAGGCAGGAGGACTGGAGGTTTAGGAACAGTGTGAGCTCAGCAGGGAGATCCTACTCAATAGTCCAAAGACAAAAGAAACAGGCCCATCCAATAAGCACTTTGCTTCTTGCTACATGTAGGAGATTCTGGTCTGGGTAGAAGGTTCCTGTATCTGCAAGGTTCTGCTTCTCGGGGGTGAAGCAATGGGGATTTAGGTGCAGGTGGCACATCTGGCTAGAAACACAACCAGTCAAGACTTGGGCACTGTTAGCCAGAAGCTGTGTGGTTAGAAAACAAGGATGGCAGGGAAATGTTGTGATACTTGCCTATAAACTCATTCCTCTACTAATGATCTGTCCAGTGGGACTCATCGTTCTCCAATGAGAAGGGCACTTGGCTTAGGCTCAAAGCGCGTCTGTTAAGATAGCATGGGCAGCCTTCCCTAAGTCACCTAACTGCCGCCGAGTGTCAAATGTTACAGCCTTATTGCAAGAACCATGTGTGTGGAGCTGGCCACTGCCAGACGGTGGGCACATTGTTTTCCAGGAGGGGATCCTGACATGCCAATAGCCTGGTGCAATGGAAAATCAAAATGAGTGGGGCCGCTCTGCTTAGAGTGTCGGGTGCTTTTCCTGCTCTGTAGATCTGAGTTCAGTGGTACCTCATCGGGAGCTTGCTTCCTTATCACCCAGGCAGTTGGGATAACATCACTTGGCAGCTTCCTGGAGCTATGGTTTAACAAGTATGGCATAGATACATAATACTAAAATGTCCAGCAAGTTCCCAGGTGATTTGGGATCATGTTAGAAGCATCAATATTAAAAGAAACACACTAGGTACAGAGACACTTGTCCGTGCTAGATAGCAGAGTTGTGGTAATGGGTTTTCTGGCCCCACAGCACCTTACAGGACGAAACTGCTTTAAATTTGTAGCTAGTATTTGAGTTTTTTAAAGTCCATCTTTTCCCCTTTTTACTATTATTTGGAGCTAGCTCTGCTAGGATTTTCTACCGCTTGACTATTTGAAACCCCCTGCTCCCAGATGAGGTTGACATTCCTTCACCATTTAATTACATGAGGCCAGTTGCCAGCGTAGTAAGAGGTGACCCTGATGACCTTGGGGGGTGGCAATTCAGATGGCAGTACTGCTGAGGAAAGCAAGACCCAGGGTGGCAGTTGAGCTCTTGACCCAGGACCCCAGCAGATGGCCACAGGGAGGTGTAGAACCCAGGAGACTGGCTTCCAGGCTGGGAGTATTGAATTCATGTAAGCCACTGAATCAGCCCACCCTAATCGCCTCGATCTCCAAGAGCACGATTTCCCATCAAGTTTCCCAGCTGTCCTTGAACCTGGTCTGCTTATTTAGAAAGCTTTACCCGAGCGTTCACTCTGTACAAGAGCCCATTTCCTCTGCCTCTGGCCAGAGAGAAGACAGAGTTGAGGAAGGGGCTGTGTATCCTCTGTATCCTCTATGCAAAGTTGAGCTCCTAGACTCTTCACACTGCCTGTCTCTACTGAGAGGATCATCATCACCTACAGCCCTGGTCCTTTGTTGTCTTCTCTCTGCATTGCCCTTCCTGGACCTGGGGTATGCCCTTCCGGACCTACATCCTTTCCTTTCAGACATTTTCCATCTTGTCTTTGTGTGTCTGAGTCAGCATACCTGAGACCTAAATGAACTTGCCACCTTCCCCTCCTCTCATGAGCCCTCTCATTCTGCCCTTTACCACACTACCTTTCAGTCCTAGGAACCTCTTGGGTTTCCTCCTGTTACTTACTCTCAAGGAGCATAATCTGGTCATTATGCCTCTTCGGCACCTCTGCCAGCCTTCACAGCCCTGCCTCTAACCATATGTAGCTCATCTTACCCTTCAGTGTGGACTTCTCGTGCCCTATGTTCAACCCGGTGACCTCCCAAAGCTCTGGGCAGCATACTCAGGGTCTGTCGATAGGTAGATTGCTTTGGGGATCTTACCACACCTCCCATTGGTGCGTCTGTGTTTCCTTTTCCTTACAGAGGACTGTGTGCTTTCAATGGGTCCGTCTTCCCATTCAGCTTAGACCTTGTTAGCATACCTGGAGTCTCTAGTGCACACCCCCAGCCACAACTCTCCTAGGCATTTGCTAATTCAGCATCAAAGAAGGGAATCAAACAGTGGCTGTCTGTCAATAGAATCAGACCTTTGCTAAGTGGCTCAGGAAGGACGTGCTATAAGGACTCTACACACACACACACACACACACACACACACACACACACACACACACACACACATCCAAGGGACCTGCCTGGCAAGTCCATGTACCCTAACAAACCCAAGGAAGTTGTTTTCTGTCCCAAGCCACCACATGAAGCATGGGTGTACACACGGACCTTCCCTGGCCTGAGTTCCTGGGAGTGAAACCCTCTGAGGAGACACAGTTAAGAAGGATTACAATTCAAATAGCAAGCTAGACTCTACCAATAGTTGTCGGGAGGTGGTCCTGTAGTCACTTGCCTTCCTGAAGAGCTGGAATGCATTTGTAACTGACCTGGTAATTTTTCTAAAGTGCTTATGAGTAGTCTGCGTAAGAAGCTTACCCATTGCTTTGCAATCTTAGACAATACAGACGCTTACCCCACTCTTGTCGGTGCAAAGGTAAACCTAGTGTAGATACATTTCAAATTAATGAGGCCATGCCTATTAAGCAGATGCTGTAAATGAGACAGCAGCTGCAGTAGGAGCTAGGCTGTGTGGACAGGCACCGAGGGTGGACTGAGGGGAAGAGAGGGTGGCCATAGGCTCATTGCTCACTGCAAGTGTTTGATGGATTCCAGATGGAAAGAGAGCCCAGCCTTGATCTTTGTGACCTTAGAGGCAAGTCTCAGGATCGGTGGGTTAAAGGTACACCTGCTAGATTTTATTTCCAAGATCAATGGATTTTCAGTGAATCTCTGAGCTTGGGGTCAAGGGTCAGCCTTGAAGCCAAGTGATATCATTTCCTCTCCCATCTTTAATGGACCCTGTGTCTCTTAAACCTTGGAATCCTGGGACACAATTGGACTGGAAAGACATCCCAGTCTCTCTGTTCTGCCTCATCCGATTCCATCACTGTCCTGGCCCAGGTTCAGGCACCTGTGTCGGGCTATGTCCAGTGATGTGAGCCCAGTACTGACTGCCTGAGGCTGCGTATTCTATCTGCTGATTTGGTGTGTGTGCACATGCGTGTGCGTGCATTCATGTATGTTCAGGTTCAACTGTGTGTGTGTGTGTGTGTGTGTGTGTGTGTGTGTGCACATTCATGTATGTTCAGGTTCAACTGTGTGTGTGTGTGTGTGTGTGTGTGTGTGCACATTCATGTATGTTCAGGTTCAACTGTGTGTGTGGGTGTGTGCCCATGTCTTTGTGCATCAATGTGAAGGCCAGAGGTTAACCTTGGGTGTCATTCCTCGGGTGCTGACCACCACTTTATTTATTTATCTATCTGTTCATTCATTCATTCATGCATGCATTTATTCATTCATGCATTCATTCATTCATTTTTTTTTTTTTTTTTTTGGTTTTTCGAGACAGGGTTTCTCTGTGTAGTTTTGCGCCTTTCCTGGAACTCACTTGGTAGCCCAGGCTGGCCTCGAACTTACAGAGATCCGCCTGGCTCTGCCTCCCGAGTGCTGGGATTAAAGGCGTGCGCCACCACCGCCCGGCCATTCATTCATTTTTGATACAAGTCTCTTACTGGCTCAGAGCTCACAAAGTAAGCTGTAAACACCCCTGGAATCGACTTGTCTCCCCCTCCCCAGGCTGGGATTATGGGCACATTCACTGCTCCACGCCTTTTTATATGGACGCTGGGGATTGAAATAGAGGCCATTTCCACAGCCTCTAATTTAATTTGTTGAGTCCTTTTGATTTAGAGAAGAAAAAAAAACCACTTCCCTTTCATTTTTGTGAGTCCATTCCTTCGAGTTATACCCATAAAGCCAACTTTATCTTCCCAGGCAACAGTCATCCAAAGGCTGGGAAATAGCAGAGCTTCCAAATGTTGTTTATTCACCACAACAAAAAGTCTCAATTTTCCCAACTCGTGCTGGAGCGTTGTGGTTTCTGAGTTCTCCCCCGTCCTGAAATCATCCTATAAAACATGTATTGCTGATAAAACCACTTACATGTATTATTCCATTGAGTTCTCACAGCAGTCCTGGACAGGATGAGGTCTGCGAATGGTCCTCATTTATAGAAGCCAAGGCCTCGAGAGGTCAAATCATTTATAGCAAAATAACTAATAAATGTGGAACTGAGATAGAAAGCCAGGGGCGTGATACTAGAATCAATGCCAACCCATGTTCTCCCTGTAAAGCTCGCCTGCACAGCCTGCCTGTGGGGGAACCTCAACAGACATTATCAGTGCCATTGGATGATCACGGTGGTGGTGGTGATGGGGGAGAGACAGATGACAGTTGACAATGTCCCTAAATATCAGGGGGTGGGGGTGACCTCTTGTGGGAGATTTACAGTACTGCCACACTCTCTCTCATCCAGGTGTTCCACACATGCATTTCTTTTCAGAGAAAGACCTTTCTGTGCAATTTCAGGACAAATCTGGAGGTCACGGAGGCTTGGGTTCTTGCTAGAAATGAGGGAGTGGTGGTTGGCTTTGGAGAGGCCCCCACGCACAACCACCGTTCAGAAATGAGCTCTATTAGGAGAGAGGAAGGGCCTCGCCATGCTGGGGCCTAAGTGGCAGAGCATTATATTAGAGATAACATGATGGGGCCATAAAGGGAAGGAGAGGCTTTCCTCTTCAAAACCTGGGGGAGCAGATGGCCGGGAGGCGGCAGTGGTGCACATCTTTAATCCCAGCACTCAGGAGGCCGAGGCAGGAAGATCTCTGAGTTTAAGGTCAGCCTGGTCTACAGAGAGTCCCAGGATAGCTGGAGATACACAGAGAAACCCTGTCTGGGGGAGCTTCATTAAGAGGAACCATAAAGTAAAGGAGAGAACCAGCCTGGACAAGATGATGGGAGAGGCCCAGAGGAGAGTGTTGAGAAAGATCACCCAAATGAAGACAAATGTCTGGCTTTTAGATCCTCTCAGGGCGTGGCAGGAAGTTCTATACCACGTGATTTAGTTCAACATAAAGTAGCCTGTGTCAAAGAGGACAGGAGAGCCAGGGTCTAGGGAGGCCATAAATTAGAGGCTGTAAAGCCACATTCCAATGAGGTCTCTTAATTCTCTGTCTCAGAGAGAGAGAGACAGACAGAGACAGAGAGAGAGAGAGACAGAGAGAGAGAGACAGGAGAAGTGTGGCCTGATTTCTTCAGGCTGTGGGACTTGGTTGCTCACAGTGACCAGTCTCTTAAAGAGGTAGGCCCGTGACCTAGGAGTCCTGACTCCAGAGTACAGTGACAGACAGGCTGTTCATGTTCTTGCTCCTGGACTCCAGGCTCAGATTCAGTATTAACAGGCCCAGCCTGGAGCCACAGGTCTCCACTTTAACCAGAAACCCCAGAATGAAGGCCACATGTGGCTCCTGAGCCTCTCTGTTCTGGGAAGTCTGCCCTGAGCTCACCAGCTTTTGATCAGCTCCAGTCAGGGCTATATGAAGCACCATGAACCAAAACAACTTGAGGAGGAAAGGGTTTATCCAGCTTACACTTCTACATTGTAGTTCATCATTGAAGGAAACCAGGACAGGAACTCAAACAGGGCAGGAACCTGGAGGCAGGAGCTGATGCAGAGGCCATGGAGGAGTGCTGCTTATTGGCTTGCTCCTCACGGCTTGCTCAGCCTGCTTTCTTATAAAACCCAGAACCACCACCAGTCTAGGGATAGCATCACCCACAATGGGCTGGGCCCTCTCCCATCAATCACTGATAAAGAAAATGCCCTGCAGGCTTGCCTTTCAATCTTACAGAAGCATTTTCTTACTGGAGGCTCCCTCCTCTCTGACGACTCTCTTGTGTGTCAAGTTGACTTAAAGCTATCGAACTCAGTAGCATGCTAAGGCAAGGGTGGAAGTGATGTGTCGTGGGGTTTGAGATATCTGTATGGTTGGCCATTAGCTCATGAGACAGAGGGCTATCCTGAACAGTCATTTGCTCAGTGCCTGGTAATTCTCGGCCTCACCTACCTAAACTATGCCCAGCGTTCCCTTTTCTTAACCAGGAAGATATGCTTGGTGGGAGCCAACCAAAATCTTTGTTTCCAGCCCAGCTTTGACTATTGTGCACAATACTCTGTCCTTAGAACAAACTACAACAGTGTAAACTTTATTTTTGGATTTCATCGCGTCTCATCATCTGTGGAACTGCAGCATCCCGCTACTGGCACTGCTGCATCATCAGTGAACAGGTGGGAACCACGATTTCAACGTGAGTCCCAGTTCTCGGCAATTTTAAATACAAAGAAGAGAGTTTCTACTTTCCACGTCTCAGCCCATCTGTCAGAACACCATGCCCAGGGTCCTTGCAGTCTGCTTGCTAAAGCAACAAAGCAAGGCAAGCACAGCAAGCCCGGCTCTCAAGAGTAAACCTCAGCACGAGCCCAGATGTTTCTACCTGCCTGCCAACACTCCACAGAAGGGCACCGGGAGCCAGGGCTCCCCTGGGGACCTCTTCCTCTAGCCAGTGCTCTGGATACCTAGGACAGTGTAAACTATTTCATAATTAATCACGTTAAAAAAAAAAAAAAAACCACCTCCATTTTACCGACCATTCTGCTGGTCAGAGATTTGGGCAGGGCTCAGATGGGTGATTCTTCTACTCCATGCAGGCTTACTCAGGGTCTGTCCATCACTGGCATGCAACCAGGCTGGTTTGGAAAGTTCAAGATGGCATCCATGCCGTTCCTGACACTTTGGTGGGAGCAGTGGAAGTCTGGGCTCAACTGCCCCTTCACCCACTGCATAATCTTGAAGCTCTTCCCTGGGCTCTTTCTAGCAGGGTCGCCGGGGTTTTCACATAGTCCTCAAGGCTCCCACAGGCTAGGAGGAAAATGCTAGCCTTCTTGACGAGTGGGTATTGAACTTTCAAGAGTGCGATTTTGCTGTACCTTGTCAAGCAAAGGAGAAACAGATGCCATGCCTTAGAACAGCCCTGCCGTTCTCCTCAGGCCCCTACTGGAGTCAGCTTCATTCTCTCACTGAGTCTAAATGGCCCATCAGGGTAAGAGTAGCAGACATTATGGCTGGAGCCGTAAGGAGCACAGCAAATGGTAGTTTCACTGGAGGGCCGTTATTCCCATCCCTGTGCTGGCATGAGAACAAGGCAAGGCCTTTCAGAGTGTCAGGCCTGGCCAGTGGGGCCTGTTGCTACCTCTTCTCATGGAGGTCAGTGGTCTATAGCTCCTCAAGTGATACATGCCCTTGACAAGTGGGTATGGAACTGTAGGAGTGCCATTGTCCTATACCTTGTCAAGTAAAGGGCAGATGCCATGCCTTAGACTTCTCACCAGCCTGGTCCCCACACTAGTTTACCATCACGAGAGACCAACAGAGGGCAAGGCCGTTGACGTTCAGCCCAAGTCTCCTTTCCCACTAAGGCCAGGAATCTCAATGGTTGCTTATTATTGCAAACCCCAAGAAGGCCTGATATGCAATCTCTAGGTTGGCCTTGCCCAGCCAAGGCCAGGGACTAAGAAAATCAGCTCTTAATACCTTCACCTCACTTGTAAAAATGCAATTTGCTAGAATTTGGAGGACCCTTATGTGCAGCTTAGCTTTGGTCAGCTTGACACAAGCTAGAGTCTCCTGGTGTGCTGGCTAATCTTATGTGAACTTGACACAAGCTAGGATCATCTGAAAGGAGGGAACCTCAATTGAGAAAATGTCTCCATAGGATCCAGCATTAAAGCATTTTTTTTTTTTTTTTTTTTTACTTAGTGATTGGTGGGGGAAGACACAGCCCATTGTGGTTCTAGGACTGGTGGTCCTGGGTTCTATAAGAAAGCAGACTGAGCAAGCCATGAGGAGCAAGCCAGTAAGCAGCACCCCTCCATGGCCTCTGCATCAGCTCCTGCCTCCAGGTTCCTGCCCTGTTTGAGTTCCTTTCCTGACTTCCTTTGGTGATGAATAGTGACTGGAAGGGTAAGCCAAATAAACCCTTTCCTCCCCAACTTGCTTTTTGGTCATGGTGTTTCATCTCAGCAATAGAAACCCCAACTGAGACACCTGGGAAAAGGGAACCTCAATTGAGGAACTGCTTCCATCAGATTGGCCTGTAGGCATGTCTGTGGACCATTTTCTTGATTAATGATTGATGTGGGAAGGACCCAGCCCACTGTGGGCAGTGCTGCTCCTGGACAGGTGAGTCAGGGTTATATAAGAAAACTAATTGAGAGCTGGGCGTGGTGGTGCAAGCCTTCGATCCCAGCACTCAGGAGGCAGAGGTGGATTTCTGTGAGTTCAAGGTTAGCTTGGTGTACAAAGCAAGTTCCAGGACAGCCAGGGCTGTTACACAGAGAAACTCTGTCTCCGAAAAAAAAAAAAAAGGCAGGCAGGCTGAGGAAGCCTTGGGAAGCAAGCCAGAAAGCTGCTCTCCTCTGTGATCTCAGCTTCAGTTCCCGCCTTGACTTCCTGCCTCAGCTTCCCTCAGTGGTGGACTATGCTGTGGAAGTGTAAGCCAAACAAACCCTTTCCACTCCAAGTTGCTTTGGGTCAGTGTTTCTTATCACAGCAACAAAGAAGAAACCAAGTTAGGATACCTTATGTCCTCCATGAGGCCACCTAAGGGCTAGCAGAGGTAGAAGGTGGCACTGGGAAGTTACACTCCTGAACTCCTTTGCAGCATCGGTGACAGCCACACTTCTGTGGCCGGGGAAGTGATGCAGCAGAGTTCAAGTTGGCAGATCTGTGACACCCTCTGCACCTGCAGCCTGGTGGTACTGAGGAGCAGCCTGGCTGTGCCTGAAACCCTGTG